>NC_081325.1:8754659-9064322 GCF_026419965.1 Kogia breviceps
AAAAAGGTAGGCTACAGAACACTATAATTCTAAAAATAGCATTTTCAAAGAATATGTGACAACAGGGTTATGATGAAATGTTAAGCTAAAAGGTCAGACGGAGAACTGTGTCATCAGGATAACTCATAGCTGCATTTTCTTTCTGTGTGTCCCATGTTATTACGTAAACACTTTATACATAACGTCTCATTTAAGCCCATAACAAGCCTGTGGGGCAGATACTATCAATACTTCTCTTATTCTAATTTTGCAGGTGGGGGATGGGAGCAGAGACTGAGCATCTGTTCAGGTTACAGAGCTTGTGAGTGTACGGCCAGGCTCCACACCTAGAGTCAGGCTCCAGCAGCTACGCTTGTAACCTTGACCCACACAGCCTCTCACATTGCAAACATGGTCTGAGCACAAATGTGTGTGTGTGTGTGTGTGTGTACACATGAGTAGGTGCTTATGGTTATCTCTGAGTGGTGATTATAATTTTCTTCCTTCCCCTTTTCCACTAGTCTCTCAAGCATCTGCAACAAGCTGTCCTTTTAAGGGGCTAGCAGTGAAAGGCAGCAGAAACAGTTTCCCTAAATTCAGATGGAGGGTTGTAGGTGGTGAGTCTCCGCCGATCTTCTCTGTCTGGGGGCAGAGGGGTGCCAGCTTGTGAGGTGGCAGCTCAGGGCAGTCCCGTGTCTGCACACATGGGTCTCTGTCAAGCACGGTATACCCGTCACGCTGCTCTCCCTTCTCCAACTCTTTTACCCGCCCGAGAAAAGGTGTCTGAGGGACACGGAGATCACTCCTAAGGGGAATTTTACAATGTGCAACTCTTCAGTAATAAATGTGCTTTCATTTAAGAACTGGTATCTGGGCTTCCCTGGTGGCGCAGTGGTTAACAGCCTGCCTGCCGATGCAGGGGACACGGGTTCGAGCCCTGGTCCAGGAAGATCCCACATGCCGCGGAGCAACTAAGCCCGTGCTCCACAACTACTGAGCCTGCACTCTAGAGCCAGCGAGCCGCAGCTGCTGGGCCCGCAAGCCACAACTGCTGAAGCCCATGTGCCTGGAGCCTGTGCTCCACAACAAGAGAGAACACTGCAGTGAGAAGCCCACGCACCACAATGAAGAGGAGCCCCTGTTCGCCTCAACTAGAGAAAGCCCGCGCACAGTATCTGAGATTTTAGGTGACTTTTTAAATTTTTATTTATTTTTAAAAAATTTATTTATTTATTTATTTTTAATTTTTGGCTGCATTGGGTCTTTGTTGCTGCACGTGTGCTTTCTCTAGTTGCGGAGAGCGGGGGCTACTCTTCCTTGTGGTGCACAAGCTTCTCATTGCGGTGGCTTCTCTTGTTGCGGAGCACGGGCTCTAGGCGCACGGGCTTCAGTAGTTGCAGCACGCGGGCTCAGTAACTGTGGCTCGTGGACTCTAGAGCACAGGTTCAGTAGTTGTGGTGCATAGGCTTAGTTGCTCCGCGGCACGTGGGATCTTCCTGGGCCAGAGTTCGAACCTGTGTCCCCTGCATTGGCAGGTGGATTCTTAACCACTGTGCCACCAGGGAAGCCCCATAATTGCGTTTTTGAAGAAAGAAGTGCTACAACTCTTCTTACATAACAGATGCTCAATAAAATTTTTGATGCTGTAGGCTGTTCTAGGTGCTCTGTTCTATTGCTGTAGCCTTCACTAACAAGGCTTACTTTCTGCTTTCTAATCTAAATATTGCTATATTTAAAAATCCTGTTTCTCACGTGAATCTTTTGTGAAGAATAATAATTATTCTCGCTGGTGTGTTACAAAAGGCATGCTTCACCTTGGCCTCATTAGGACAAATGGTAGCACCCCCTTTTACATTTAAGTCCAATTTAGCAATAAAAATTGCTTATCTGAGCATGGGGCTTATACAAAATAAAAATTGAATCCGTGCAATTTTCTGGAGACCAACAAACTAGAAATAATTCATTTATTCATCAAATATTTACTGAATCATTACTCTGTTCCCCAAAGAAGACAGAACAATGTCCTCGAGGTAAGAAATGATTTCATAAACACAGCATAATAAGTGTAAACGTGAAATAAAGGGTTGATATATTGAATTATATTTAAAATGTAGTAAAACTTTTGTTAAACGAATAAGCAAAAAATAAATTTAAAAGACAAAACCATAGACTGAGTGAAGAATTTGCAATGCACGTAACCAGCAAAGCCTTAGTATCCAGAATTCATAAAGAATGCCTACCAATTAGCAGAAGACAGACAACAAAACAGAAAAACAGGCAAAACATTAATGGAGAGGAAATCCATATTGTCAGTAAACTCATGAGAAGGCACTAAACTCTTCTAATAATCTGGGAGACAGAATCATAATGAGATGCTATTTCACACCCAGCAGATTGGCAGAATTGAGGAAGCCTGACAAACTCAGCTGGTGTGGGTTGGAGCATTTGGCTCTCACTTGCATCTGCTGTGGATGGAAATCAGGACACATGCCCTGGAGAACGATTTGTCAGTATCCTGGTGACATTGGAGAGACTCATTCCCTCCAATGCACGGTTTCACCTTGAGATATACGTAGACAAGGATATGTACGAGATGATTCAATCCAGTATTGTTCACAGTGGTGAAATATTTTGTTTATTTTTATTTAAATATTTTTATAAGTCCTAGGTGTACAGCATTACAGTTCAACACCTATGTACACTTCAGAGTGATAACAGGACAAGTCTAGTTACCATCCATCACCATGCACTTGGTCCCCTCCAACCAGTTTCCCACCCCATAACCCCTTTCCCGCCTGGTAACCCCAGATCTGTTCTCTATCTATGAGTTTATTTTTATTTTATTTCATTTGTTCATTGTTTTTTAGATTCTACATATGAGTGGAATCCACATATGAGAAATTATAAGGTATTTATCTTCTCCATCTGACTTATTTCAGTTAGTATTATGCCATCAAGGTCCATCTGTATTATCACAAATGGCAGGATTTCTGTACACACACACACACACACACACACACACACACACACACACATATAAAATCTTCTTTATCCATTCATTTGTCCATCGGTGGACACTTAGGTTGTTTCCATAACGTGGCTATTGTGAATAATGCAGTAATGAACATAGGGGTGCATGCGTCTTTTCAAATCAGTGTTTTCGTGTTCTTTGAATAAATACTCAGAAGTGGAATATCTGCATCACATGGTCGTTCTATTTTTAATTTTTTGAGAAATCTCCATTGTGTTCTCCGCAGTGGCTGCACCAATCTACATTCCCGCCAACAGTGCACGAGGATTCCCTTTGCTCCACACCCTCTCCAGCATTTGTTATTCCTTGTCTTTTTGATAACAGTCATTCTAACAGGTGTGAGGTGATAGCTCACTGTGGTTTTGATTTGCATCTCCCTGATGATTAGCGATGTTGAGCATCTTTTCATGTACCTGTTGGCCATCTGTATGCCTGGTTTGGAAAAATGTCTATTCAGACCCTCTGTTCATTTTTCAATTGGGTTGTTTGTTTTTTGTTGTTGTTGAGTTGTCATAATAGTGAAGCATTTGAAATGACTCAACTTCATCAAAAGGATGGTGGATAAAGAAACGTGGTATATTTAAACATTGCAATACTATATAGCAGTTCTAATAATGAATTGGGTCTTTACTTACCAGTGTGTATAAATTTTCAAATGTGATGTTGCACAAAGGATAGGTACAGTCCGTTACCATTTCTATAAAAGTAGTCAATAGACAAAGCGATGCTATGTTTTATTGATGGATACATGTACATGCGGTCATAATATGAAACATGCATAAGAATGATAAAAACCAAATTCAGGGAAGCAGATAACCTCTGAAGAGGGAAACAGGAGAGTAGGGTCATGGAGACAGAAGGCTCTCTCATCGTCTGCCACCTTTTTGTTCCTGGAAAAAAACTGAAGGAGGTATAGTGAAATCTTAGGATTTGATAGTGTTCCAGGGTGGGTACACAGATTTTTGTTATTATTTTTTTTTTTACTGTGGAAAAAAATACATAAAAAATTTACCATCTGAACCATTTCTAAGTATACAGTTCAGCAGTGTTAAGTATATTCTCATTGTTGTGTGAAGAGCTCCAGAACTTTTTCATCTTGCAAAACAGAAACTCTATAGACATTAAACAACAACTCTTTATTCCCCGTCCTCCCAGCCCCTGGCAACCACCACTCTGCTTTCTGTTTATATGAGTTTGCTTCCGACTCTTCATACGAGTGGAATCATAACAGTATTTGTCCTTCTGTGACTGGCTTATTTCACTGAGCATAATGTCCTCAAGATTCATCCATGCTGTAGCATGTGTCAGAATTTCCTTCTTTTTTAAGGCTGCATTATATGTATATAATATGTATATATGTATGTACGTACATGTGAGTATATATCTGTCTAGACCACATTTTCTTTATCCATTCATCTGTCAGTGGATATTTGGGTTGCTTCCACCTCTTGGGCGTTGTGGATAATGCTGCAATGAATAATTTGCAATGCGTGTGTAAATATCTCTTTGAGATCCTGCTTTGAATTCTTTTGGATATATACCCAGGAGTGGGATTGCTGGGTATACAGTAATTTTACTTCTAATATCTTGTGGAAGCTCCTTACTGTTTTCCACAATGGCTGTGCCATTTTACATTTCCACCAACAATGCATAGGGGTTCCAGTTTCTTTACATCTCGGCAAATACTTGTTATCTTTTGTTCTTTTGATAGTGGCCATCCTAATGAGTGTGAGGTGATACCTCGCTGTGATTTTTATTTGCATTTCTCTGATAGTTAATGATGTTGAGCATCTTTTCAGATGCATTTTGGCCATTTGTATATCTTCTTGGGAGAACTGTCTCTTCAAGTCCTTTGCCCCCTTTTTAAATGTGTTACTTTTTCTGTTGTTGTTGAGTTGTACGAGTTCCTTGTAAATTCTGGACGTTAACCCTTTGTCAGATATATGATTTGCAAATATTTTCTCCTGTTCTGTGGGTTGTTATTATTTTAACTGATTTTTGTGTTTGAAATGTTTCATAACAGTATTTTAAAAGGCAGGCGAGAATTCCTTATCAAAACCATCGAAGACACGGTGGTTGCAGATATAATGCCTTTACTCTAATTCTGTCTCTCTTTCTTGGGAGTTTCATATTTGACTTGATCGTACAAGTTGAGAGTTTGTATGTAAATGGGAAGATTTAAAATACTATAAGATGTAAATTTTCTTAAAATTAATCCATACATTCAGTGCTATTCCAGTAGGATTAAGGGGAAATCTCTATGTTTAGTATAATATATATACACGTACATATTTGTGTATTTGTACAAGAAGATCTTGAAAGAGACACACTAAACCATTTAATAGCTACCTTTGGGGAGTGGGGGTGCATCAAGGTTTCGACTGTTGCCAAGAGTCCAGGAAGGGCCATGATTTATGCTGGGCATAGCTCTCTGGTAACAAGAGAGTTCCTCAGGCAAGTGGGTGAAACTGGCCTGATGCTGGATGCTGATGTCTCACTGGGGCCTGTTGCTCTAGCACGGGTTTGCATTCTTTGGGAAACATAATCTGCTACAAGCCTCTCTCATTTGGGGGAAGTGCAAGTTCCCGGACGTTTGCCTCTCTTGGTTGGGGCCTCTTGAGTTAAATGATAAAATTGAGGTGATGGTTTAAGTGATACATACAAGGAACATGGCAGAAAATGCTCAGGGTTGAGAGCTTACTTTGGGTGGGGAGGAGGGAGGAGTGAAGAGGAGGAGTTCTGGGGACGAGAAGGAGATTGAGAGGGAGATACAACATCGTGAGTGGGGAGGACCTGTGTGCTTGGCGGGCTGGGGCTTTATGTGGGGCTTACAAGGGATCCAACAAAGAGTCCCAACCCTGACAGGGAGCTAAAGAAAACAGCATTTTAACATCTTCCATTTTGCAATGGGTGGCTTACAGTTTCCAAGGCCTTTCAACATACATTTCTTATAACAACCATGCGAAAGCAATGAGGCAAAAAAAAAAGTCAGTGCCCATTATGTGAATTTAACTGTAATGATAGAATGTAGGGCTCATCTGCCAGTATTGTAATGACCCAGTATTTTTTCAGACAGTATTTGGGGCACTAGCTTACAGGCAACAAAGCACAGTGGTTAAGGTTGTACCCTTGCTAACAGGCTATTCAAAGTCTATCACCACTTACTACCCTGGGCACCGGGGCATGTTTCTTTACTTCTCTGCCTTAGTTTTCTCATCTGTAAAATGGGGATGATGATAAAAAAAAATACCTAGACCTTAGAATTGTTATGAGAATTAAAAGAAATAGGCAAGTAAAACTCTCAGCAGAGTCCTGGCATCCAACAAGCATCAATAAGTGTTTGTTCTTATTGTTACAATTACTTGAAGTGGTCCCATCTTATAGCATCTTCTGGACATTTTCTGACCAGGTAGCTCCTGTCTCCTAGTAACTGACAAACACTGGGGAGTCCTAATAAGCAGGTGTTTGATGCCTATGTTGTGACTGATTTTCCAAACCTCATTACTCGAGACACAATTCTCCTATTTGATTTTTTCCATTTATTTAAAAAAATTTTTTAAACGTCTTTAAAGGAGTAGAATTGCTTTACAATGGTGTGTTAGTTTCTGCTGTATCACAAAGTGAATCAGCTATACGTATACATATATCCCCATATCCCCTCCCTCTTGTGTCTCCCTCCCACCCTCCCTATCCCGCCCCTCTAGGTGGTCACATCCATTTATTTTTGTTACAGTAGTGCGTGTGTGTGACGACAGAGCAAATAATACAGAGCAGATTATAGTGGAAAGTCATGGTCTCCCACATTTCCTTCCCCGCCATGAATTCACAACTCAGAGACAATGTTCTTTCTCCCTTTCTCCCTCCCTCCCTTTCTTTCTTTCTCTTTTTTTTTTTTTTTTTTTTTTTAAAAAACCAGTTTCTTTATTCACCTCTGCTTCTGGTTACCCTGATAACTCAAGACTATATGTGTGTTTATCACCTGTATTGACCTATTTAGAAGGCTTTGACATTAACTTTTAACATTTCAGTATGAAGATTTACTTTGCAATGTCCCAGTCCACCATCCCCTTCCCAGTATTAATATTCATATTTGTGGTAGGCAGACTTTTAAAATTTATGAGCACTCTTTTGTGGTTCTCTGAATGTTCCATTTTTATAGCAACCTGTTATTGTTGCATGGGTACAGGCAGGCTGTGAGGTCTCATGGGTCAGCCTGCAGGACTTTTCACTTAATGCCTGGCTCTCAGTATGGTGTCACCAGCTGCAGCTGTGCCTGGCCCTGAAGTGGAGCTCCTCATTTGCCTGGAGAGCCCCAGTGGTCTGCCTACATATGACAGGAAGAGTGAGTGCCTGATGAGAGCTTCCTCGGCCGTTGCCTATTTTCAGGCAAAGTGTCTCCACCAATTAGGACTTCAGACTCAGAGCTCTGGGTGAGGTGGGCAAAAAGAGGGATGTCAGGCTGCAGGGGCCTCCAAATAAGGGCCCAAAGAGGCTGAATTTTGGGGTTCCAACCTATTAACCAGAGTCTGAGCTCTCTTTGAATATTTTGTTCAGTGTCTTTGGGTTTTGTTCTGTTCCGTCGGCCAGTGAATGCTGGCTCTCTGGGCGGCGGTGGGGAAGACGGTGTCTCAAGGCTAGTTGTCCCTATGAGGCATTCACATAATCTCTCTCTTTCCACCCCGTGTCCTGCTTCTGCCCTCTAACCCAGCTGCTGACTCCAAGCCCAGAAACATGCCAGGGTTCTGTTAGATAGATCAGCTGCCAGCATCTCTGCAACAATTACAGAAAAGTCTAGACTGTGTTTTCTCTTCAGGCTTTGTCGGTCAACTTGTTTCATTGGTCTTGCATCTTCCAAAAATGCATAGATAATCTCTGTTATGTGGGAGTGACAGAAACTACTAGTTGACCACCTAATATTCATATTATTGTGCTTCCTTACTAACAGAGCCCCTGTATTGCTGAGACTGGCAGCTTAATAATACATCCTATGTCAGTGGAAGTCATGGGAGAGACTGCCAAGAAAATTCTTAGAAGAGACAGACTCAGCTAGCTGTTCTTTCTGTTTATCTTTGCCCCTTCCTTCTCCTTCCTGTGTGGAATAGGGCTGTGATGCCGGGGGCTACAGCAGTCATCTTGGCACAATGTGGGAAAGGACAAGAAACTCTCAGAAACCTTAGCCCTGGCATTTCTGTATACTTCCAAATATTTGCTCCCCTATAGGAGTGTTAGATATTTTTGCCTGTTTCTTGGGACTGTAGGAGGAGTATGCTTCCCTGCCTCATTGTCAGGTTTGGCCATGTGACTTGCTTTGGCCTATAAAATGTGAGTGGGAGCAACTTGAATGTTTCTACCAGCGTTTTTGCTCTCTTCCCTTTGTTATTAGGAAGGCATGTCCAGTATAGAGGCTGTTCTTTCAGCCTGGATTCTGTGATGAGAAGACATCTAGAGGAGACCAGTAACATACAAAGTGAGTGAGAAATAAACCTTTGTTGCTGTAAGCTACAGAGATTTTAGGTTACCACAGTATTGTCTAGTGAAAGTTGACTTATACACTATGTAATAGGATAAATAAATATGTGGAACAGGATGTTAAGTGTTGGTGTTTCAAAGCTGAGGGAAAAGGGTCAAATGTGCTCACACATTCTAAAGAGAGATGCTGGCTCAAACTGCAGCATTTACTATGATTTAGGGAAACTAGTTCTGAAATTCTCCATTACTGCTACAGTTTGGATCCTCTGGGGAACAGACATTGAGTTATGAGTACAAGAGGTTTACTGTGGGGCGATGGCTATAAAAGATGATGGAGGTTGCAGGAGTGGACGGGGAACCTCAGACTGTGATGGAGATCCGACAGAGCACTGGCCAGCCCAGTGGGGAGCCCTGGACCAAAGATGGCCCATTAGAGGGGCAGCACACGGGGTAGAAATGGCCAGGTCCTGTCCCCGTGATACGGCTCTGAAGTGACCCCTCTGCTGGGGAGTTTGTGTGTCTGTCCCTTCGAGTGGGTGATCCCTCTCCAGATGACCTCCTACAACTCCAGTCGGTCCTGTTTCTGGCAGCAGGACAGCTCCTGCCTCTTTCTGCTTGGGCTTCTCGACTTCAGGCAGTCCTCTAGGCAGGGACCCTTACAGGCTCACAGCAGCTACCTTTCACTGCACCTATTTGGGAAAACGCTGTGCATCTCTTTCTATTTGTTAAGTTGTGGTTAAAACACACACACACACACACACACACACACACACACACACACACACAACCAAAAACCAAAAAGAACCCCCAAAACCCACATACCGTAAACTTCACCATCTTAACCTTTTTTTTTAAATAATAAATTTATTTATTTATTTGCTTATTTTTGGCTGTGTTGGGTCTTTGTTGCTTCACGCGGACTTTCTCTAGTTGTGGCGAGTGAGGGCTACTCTTCGTTGCGGTGCAGTGGCTTCTCATCGCGGTGGCTTCTCTTGTTGCGGAGCACGGGCTCTAGGCGTGCGGGCTTCAGTAGTTGTGGCGCGCATGCTCAGTAGTTGTGGCTCACGGGCTCTAGAGCGCAGGCTCAGTAGTTGTGGTGCACGGGCTTAGTTGTTCCACGGCATGTGGGACCTTCCCAGACCAGGGCTCCATCCCAGGTCCCCTGCACTGGCAGGCGGATTCTTAACCACTCTGCCACCAGGGAAGCCCTTAACCATTTTTAAATGTACAGATTAGTAGAATTGTATGACACGCACGGCCGACATGTATACACATAGAAGAAATCCTGGAAGGCTCCATGCTGAGGTGATAACAGAGGTAATCAAGGGGTGATGATAGGTGTTTGTCCGTTTGTTTTTTTATTGATTACATCTACTTTCCAATTTTACTATAATAAACATGTACAATTTCATTATCAGAAAGATAAACTGCAAACATTAGTTTTGATTGAAAAAACTGAGCCCAAGTCTTGCTTCCCCAAACCACACCCTTTGGGCTGTCCCTGGCTGCGGTCCCTGGAACCATCCCACCGTGCAGGGGGCGTAGCCCACAGCCCGGATGCTGACCTCGGCCCGTGGGGCCTCCCCAGGCAGCCCCTGACTCTCTGCTCTTGGGTTTTGGGGCACACGTCACTTCCAGGAGGAAAGGATGGCCGCCTTGCCTTGGACATGGGTGATGACTCAGAGAGCGTGTCTGCTTTCACCCTGGAGGGCTCGGTGAAAAACCTGGTCCGGGACTTCCCTGGTGGTCTAGTGGTTAAGACTCTGCGCTTCCACCACGGGGGGCGGGGGGTGCGGGTTCGATCCCTGGTCAGGGGACTAAGATCTCGCAAGCCTTGCGGCCAAAAATTAAAAAAAAAAAAAAAAAAAAAAAAAGACCCTGGTAGGAGGAATGTAAATGAGATTAGGGCTTATGTGATATCGGAGAGGATGCTTAGAGGACAGACGGTCAAAGTCTAGCTCAGGGAGATTAGAGAGAGGGCAGCAGGAGAAGGGCTGGAATGACAGTTATTCCAGAACATAGAACAGAGGAGCTGTGTCAGGACGCCCCCATGCCAGGTTCAACTTTCACACCCCAGATTAAAGGCCACGAGGATCTTTATACTTCCTGTTAGATGTAACCGGGTGGTGGCCCAAAGTCTTGAACCCGATGACAGCACCCCTCCAGTGCTGTCTAAACACACTCGTTTCCCGTAATCATTCCCACATAACATTTTACCACCTTTCTTGATTACTCTTCATAGAATACACATATGAGGAGATCTTCCCTTTTGAAATATTTGCGTTTCTTTCATTGCTTTGGAGGCTGTGCATTTTGTTGTGTGGACGTGTAGTCCTACCGTGAGCACGGTTTATTTGTGTAATAAACCAAAATAAAAAATAAAGAATGCGCTGACCGTGAATTAGACTTATTGATAGGTACCAGGATGACAGAGGTGAATGAGATGTGGTCCCTGTTCTTGAGCAACTTGCAGTTTGGTTGGGAGACTGGGCATGCGTGTTAAAAGGATGAAAGTAATAAAAGTGTTTATTAAGTGCTGGGTGAGGGCCACAGAACACAAATGCTGAAGGACTTTCATGCAGGGAGAGAGCAAGACTAACATAGGTGATAAGAATAGATAAATCTATTGCATGCATTTAGAATCCACCCTTGTATGGGGGGGTATGACTTTGGGGGTGGGGGACGGGCAGCGGCTTCTCAGGCTGGTTCCCAGAAAGACTGAGGAAGATGAGGTCGTGGGCAGTGAAGGGGGAAATGGTCACCTTAGGCTGCTTCCTCTCCTTTACAAGCCCTTATGACGGGTCTGTTCAGTCAGCGTCCTTTTAGGAGCCACTCCAGGAGAAAGAAGGCAGGAAGGAAGCTTCCAGCAAAAAGATCCAAAGGGAAATGTGCTTTATATGCATAGCATTGTTTTGCTGTCTTTCCAGATGGAGTGTCTCCTAAAAAAGCCCATTTCTCTGACAACGGCTCTAAAAGGAGGAACCGTCCTTCGCAACAGACGCATGCATCTCTCATTCCTCATCCACTGAGTGTCAGACCCTGTTCTAGGTGCCACCTGGCTTCTGTCTCTCAACAAGCGTGGCTGACTCTTCCCTGAAGTCTCAACCATGATTTTTTTTTTTAAAAAGGAGGCAATTGCCTCAACCTGGGTCTGCTGGCCTTTCAGAGATTCTAAATTCCCTTTTGCAAGTCAGGGTGGGGTTAACGGCTCTTTCTTGCCGCCCCTGAGAAATCCGAGGGCTCTCCCGCCAGTGCTGAGCAGACACTTTGAAAGGCTCGCTTCCTGTCTCCTGCGTGTGTGAGTGGCCACTGGAGGCCACGGGAGGGAGGAGGGAAACCACAGAAGAGTCGGCCCCGAAGTAGCAGCCGCGTGGACCGTCCTGTCTGGCTGCTTCCCCAGTAAAACCCAGGCAGGGGGAGAAAAGCCAACGTTTTGAGACAGAATAAGCAAAGGAGGGGAAACATTGAAAAGTGCATGAGCAGGGCCCCCGGGGAAGGAAGGGAGAGGAGGGGGGAGGAGGACAAGCAGGTGGGGAGAAGTGGCTCCAGAAATTGGGAAAGAGCCCATCTCACTGGAAGAGAAGGATGTACTGAAGGAGAGTGAGAAGGAGACAGAAATCAGCCTGTCGGGCGGGAACTGGCAAAGACCACCTTTCTCATTTTACAGATGAGGGACACTGAGGCCCGGAGAGGGGAAGTGGTTTGCACAAGGGCAGGGCCTGGAAGGAATCATGTGCTTTCTCGCTCTCTCTGCAGTCGCTCACCTCCCCTTCTGTGGTGAGGCAGTACTTGTAGACAGGCTGCTTGCAAGCCCTACACGGACAGGCCTGGGGCAGCCGTAAAGCACAGGAGGGTCCTGGGTGAGGTTTGCGTCTTGATTCCAGGTCAGGAAAGGGAGATCTTTGAGATCTCTGCCCCCCTGCTGGCAACACCCCTCAGAACTGTAGCTGGGGTCCCGGAGGATGTAAAGCTGGCCGTGAGCTGGGGTTGTGTGCAGAGCTGGGCGCCCCCCACCCGCAGTTGTGCACACAGGGGCTGAAACTCTCCATCAGCACTCTTTGAAGATACTCGCATCTGTTCTCCATCTTTTCTATTTCAGTAAGATCTTGTGGAAAAACCCGTACAAAACGTTTGACCAACCTAATATTTAGCATCCTCACAAAGAGACCTCGGAGATAAGAGATGCAGGCCCCTGCCTTGTTTCCACCTCCTCCAGGGACATTCTCCCTGTGTGCGGAGTTCATCTTGGCTTCCCACTGTGTCTGCTCACTGGTATTTTTAACTCTACCTTTCTAGTATTTTTATAGTACCTTTCTAGTACCTTAGCCGGCTCAGCCTGGATCTCAGTTATGTGGACCTCTGTCTGCTTCCTTCTCTGGATTGGACATTCTCCAAGGCCAGGAGGTCCCCGCCCGTCTCGTTCATACCTGTGCATCGCCCATCTCTGTCAGTGCACAGATATGGGATGCTTTGGAGTTTGAAACCAGCTGTCAAAGCTGGAACGTTTGCCATGAGCTCTCCAAGAGTTCCGAAGGGTGGAAAGAAGAGGGATATGGGTGCCGGAAATGGAAGGTTATTCTAAGAACGGGTGTGGCAGGAAAGACAAGTATAGCTGGTGGAGTGGAGAGTGGGAGGAAAGAAAGTGGAAATGGAAGAGAAGGGGTGGAGAGTGAGAGTGTGAGCAGGGGAGGAGGAAGGGGGTGGAGACACAGCCCACAGGGCAGTGCAGGCTCTAGACTCACCCCTGCCCGCCACAGCTTGCCTGCTGTGGACGCCCTAAACCTCAGCCTCAGACCTTCCTGCCCTTTCTGTGCCTACCATTCTAATGCTGGGTCATTGAAAAAGATCTTCGGCTGAATTTCCACCAGGACTCTGATTTTGGACATTTGGCAATAAGAGGTCACGGCCATGGCATGCCATGCCATCCTGCTAAGAGGAAAATAAATACCTCAATATAAACAATGTTTATTTCTTGAAAGTTTTTTGTAGGATTAAGAACTCCCATGATCGTTCTGGCTCTAACGTCGTTCTTGGCTCTTAGGGGTAAGGTTTGTAATTTGATGCAAAATAACCACGATGCATGTGAGTCTGTACGTGTCTCGTTACCTAGTCAGGCATGTGGGTAATGGGGTTTTTTTGGTTTTTTTCATCATTACGTCTTCTCCTGCCCTGTGTTTCTGCCTTCACATCCTTTAAATTTGCTGCTGTTTGACAACCACAGTCTGGATCTGGTTTCCCAGGAGTTTTCTGGTAGGAAAGAACTTCCAGTTGGCTCTTGGCTCTGTGATAGGGCCCTGGGCTGGCTTACTGGGAAACCATTGCTGTAACCTCTGGGCCAGAGGTGCCTGGGGCGTGAACTGCCACCACTTGCCCTTCCCTCGGCTTGAGCCCCATCAAGAAACCTAAAGATTTTCTTTGACATTTTATAAAGTCACTGATCCTCATTTGTCAAAATGTGTCCCAAGGAAGTTTTCTTGAAAGTGAAACCAGTCCATAAGCTCATCTTCTCAGGAACCCGCAGGAGGTGTGTGGCCACCCTCAGTGGCCCAGGTAGCTGCTCTCTCTTTCCCCATCGCATGCGCAGGTGAGTTGAGTTCTCCTCAAGATGACCCAGGTGCCTAGACACACAGTCCTCCGTGAGCTCCTGGATGCTGGCGGGAAGCCTCACAGCCACGCCACCCGCATTTCCATGCCCCCATTGCGGTTGTCTGCCCGGCCATTCCTGTTCTCCAGCACCCTGTTTCAGAGGAGAGCTTCCCTCTTGTGCTGGGCTCCTCCTCCCCGGGGACAGTCGGTGGCTTCTGCATGTCCAGGAGGGTGCAGCTCGTGACTGAGACCCAGTCTGGGTCCCACCTTCTGGTAACAGGGAGGACATCACTTTCCTGTGCAAAGGCATCCCGCTGGGCCGTGAGTTCTCAAGATGTTGCAACTCTCCCTCCCAATCCTTGTCGTGAAGACTCAACGGGGGCTCGGTGGCACGCTCTCTCCCCGATCCCCTGCCTCGGGCTGCCCCGGTGACCCTGGGGGAGAATCTCTGCTCTCACAACCCATTGCCACGCTGCACTGTGGCCTGGACATTAATTCTGAGGATGCTGTTGACAGTTCCAGGAACTGAAGCTGACTTTTTCCATGAAGGTGATTTCTGCAAGGAGGGGAACGGAGAGGACCAAGTTCCCTGAAATAAATCTTTATGCTCAGTTATTGGAAGGGGACACGTTAAAGAAGACGTGTGGGCATGGAGGTTTTACTGAGTTGTTGTGTGCTGTAATATGTGAGCCAGTACACGGAGGTGAATGGGTCACGTTGCCAATCGTTAGTTTCCCTTCCATTCACCTTGTGGCTGTGGAAATCCCCTTGTTCTTATGTCTGCTGGAAGGAGAGCGTGATACTCTCATCACTTGCAAAGAGGAGGGTGTTGTGGAGCATTTCTGTGGGCAGAAGGCTGAAGTAGAGTCAGAAAGCTCTGGGGATAATTTTCATAGGCTTTTCAAACTAGTAAACATTGGTCTTATCTTTTTATGGGAAACAGGACATAGTTGCTAAACAACTGGGACATCAACGGAGGGACAGTGAAAGGAAAGGGAGAGTCACCAAAGTGTCCACTCTTCTCCAAATCCCTCTGGCTGTTGGCTGTAGAGTCTGGAACGAGCGTTTCCTCTGTACATAGCCTCCTGCCCCTCCTCCTTGCCGCTCCCTCCACCTGACCGATAAGGCTGTTGTGAGGATCCATCCCATAATATGCGAGGTGCTTAGAACAGTGCCTGGCACGTGATAAGTGCTCAGAAAATATTAACTCTTCTTATTACTAATAATCTGAATATATTTCTTGAGCAGGGCGGTGGGTGCGCGGTGTTCATTTCATTAGGCTTTAAACTGTGCATGTATCTTATAAATCCTTTTTATGTGTATCATATACTTCACATACATTAAAATACATGCCTTAAAAATAAATGAAAGTGGGGGACCCTGATGCCCAAGGAGATGGGAGGAACCCCCAAATGAACTGGTAGGATGTGGGGGGACTGAGGGGAGAGGAGAAGTGGAGGCCAGACAGGATCGGGGCCCCTGAGGCCAGGAGATCAGGAAAGGCAGGTGGGGGGGACCCTCCGGGAGGAGCGGAGGGCGATCGCCTAGCCCACTCGGGCCAGGGAGTCTGCTGAGCTCCCAGGCCAGTATCCCCCACTCCAAAGCCCCCTCCAGGCCGTGTGGGTCCTGGGGGCATAGGAGGGAGGCCAGGGAGATCAAAAGAGGCAGGATGGAGGGACCCTCCCGGAGGAGAGGAGAGGTGCTCATGGGTTAGCCCCGCCCACTGGAGCCCAGGAAGCCTGCTGGGCTCCCAGATGAGGTTCCCCACTCTCTGAGACTAGGGATGGGAGGCACACCTGGGCCCCTTCTGTTCCTTGAGCCTAAGCACCACTCCCCATGGCCCCCAGGGCCTTTTCCAGCCCTGTGGGTCCTGAGCATTGGCCCCGCCTACCACCCAAACCTCGCCCTGCTTAGGCCCCGCCCTCCACACCAAGGCCTTTCCTCCTTTGTTTTCTTTCTTTTCCCTCCTCTTTTTTACTATTGTGGTACTGATGTACCTTCCAGTTGTTGATTCATCTATATCTTTATTTTTTTATTCTTTCTAACATATCTGTTAGTTTCCTAGTCTGATTTTATTTTTTACTTTATTATTGTTCTCTTTTTTTTTTCTGCCACCCCATGCGGCTTGCGGGATCTTGGTTCCCGAGTTGGGGATGGGGCCAAAGCTCCTGCAGTGGACCTCTGAGTCCAAACCACTGGACTAGCAGAAAACCTCAGATCCCAGGGAATATTCATTGGAGTGAGGTCTAACGGAGGTATTCATCTCAGCACCAAGACCCAGCTCTACCCAATAGCCTACAAACTCCACTGTTGGAATCCTCAGGCCAAACAACCAGTAGGACAGGAATACAATCCCACTCATAAAAAAAAAAAAAAAGTGAGATGGCAAAAAAATATGTCACAGATGAAGGAGCAAGGTAAAGACTTACAAGACCAAATAAATGAAGAGCAAATAGGCAATCTTTCTGAAAAAGAATTCAGAGCAATGATAGTAAAGATGATCCAGAATCTTGGAAATAGAATGGAGGCATGGATTGAGAAAATACAAGAAATGTTTAACAAAGACCTAGAAGACCTAAAGAACAAAGAAACAGAGATGAACAACACACTAACTGAAATGAAAAATACACTAGAAGGAATCAATAACAGAATAACTGAGGTGGAAGAACGAATCAGTGAGCTGGAAGACAAAATGGTGGAAATAACTGGGGCAGAATAAAGAAAAAGAATGAAAAGAATTGAAGGCAACTCAGAGACCTCTGGGACAACACTAAATGCACCAACATTCGAATTACAGGGGTCCCAGAAGAAGAAGAGAAAAAGAAAGGGTCTGAAATATTTGAAGAGGTTATAGTCGAAAACTTCCCTAACATGGGAAAGAAAATAGTCATCCAAGTCCAGGAAGCACAGAGAGTCCCATACAGGATAAACTCTAGGAAAATCACACCAAGACACATATTAATCAAACTAACAGAAATTAACTTCTGAGAAAAAATATTAAAAGCAGCAAGGGAAAAACAAAAAATAACATGCAAAGGGATCCCCATAAGGTTATCAGCTGTTTTTTCAGCAGAAATTCTGCAGGCCAGAAGGGAGTGGCAGGATATACTTAAAGTGATGGAAGAGAAAAACCTACAACCAAGATTACTCTACCCAGTAAGGATCTCATTCAGATTCTATGGAGAAGTCAAAAGCTTTTCAGACAAGCAAAAGCTAAGAGAATTCAGCACCACCAAACCAGCTTTACAACAAATGCTAAAGAAACTTCTCCAGGATGGAAACACATGAGAAGAAAAAGACCCACAAAACCAAATCCAAAACAATTTAGAAAATGGTAATAGGAACATACATATCAATAATAACCTTGAATGTAAATGGATTAAATGCCCCAACCAAAAGACACAGACTGGCTGAATGGATGCAAAAACAAGACCAATATATATGCTGTCTACAAGAGACCCACTTCAGACCTAGGGACACATACAGACTGAAAGTGAGGGGATGGAAAAAGATATTCCATGCAAATGGAAATCATAAAGCTGGAGTAGCAGTACTCGTATCATATAAAAGAGATTTTAAAATAAAGACTGTTACAAGAGATAAGGAGGGACACTACATAATGATCAAAGGATTAATCCAAGAGGAAGATATAACAATTATAAATGTTTATGCACCCAACATAGGAGCACCTCAATGCATAAGGCAAATGCTAACAACCATAAAGGAGAAATCGACAGTAACACAATAGTAATAGGGGACTTTAACACCCCACTTTCGCCAATGGACAGATCATCCGAACAGAAAATAAATAAGGAAACACAAGCTTTAAATGACACAATAGACCAAATGAATCTAATTGATATTTATAGAACATTCCACCCAAAAGTGGCAGAATACACTTTCTTCTCAAGTGCACATGGAACATTCTCCAGGATAGATCACATCTTGGGTCACAAATCAAGCCTCAGAAACTTTAAGAAAATTGAAATCATATCAAGCATCTTTTCAGACCACAATGCTATGAGATTGGAAATCGCTAACAGGAAAAAAACTGTAAAAAACACAAATACATGGAGGCTAAACAGTATGCTACTAAATAACCAAGAGATCACTGAAGAAATCAAAGAAGAAATAAAAAAATACATAGAAACAAATGACAATGAAAACATGACGACCCAACACCTATGGGATGCAGCAAAAGCCTTCCTAAGAGAGAAGTTTATAGAAATTCAGTGTCACCTCAAGAAACAAGAAACATCTCAAACAGTCTAACCCTACACTGAAAACAACTAGAGAAAGAAGAACAAAGAAAACCCAAAGTCAGTAAAAGGAAATAAATCATAAACATCAGAGCAGAAACAAATGAAATAGAAATGAAGAAAACAATAGCAAAAATCAATAAAACTAAAAGCTGGTTCTTTGAGAAGATAAACAAAATTGATAAATCTTTAGCCAGACTCATCAAGAAAAAAAGGGAGAGGATGCAAATCAATAAAATTAGAAATAAAAAAGGAGAAATCACAACTGACACTGCAGAAATACAAAGGATTATAAGAGACTACTACAAACAACTGTATGCCAATAAAATGGACAACCATGAAGAAATGGAGAAATTCTTGGAAAGGTACAATTTTCCAAGACTGAACCAGGAAGAATTAGAAAATATAAACAGACCTATCACAAGTAATGAAATTGAAACCATAATTAAAAATCTTCCAATAAACAAAAATCTGGGACCAGATGGCTTCACAGGTGAATTCTATCAAACATTTAGAGAAGAGCTAACACCGATCCTTCTCAAACTCTTCCAAAAAATTGCAGAGGGAGAAACACTCCCAGATTCATTCTATAAAGTTACCATCAGCCTGATACCAAAACCAGAAAAAGATATCACAAAAAAAGAAAATTATAGACCAGTATCACTGATGAACATTGATGCAAAAATCCTCAACAGAATACTAGCAAACAGAATCCAACAACACATTAAAAGGATCATACACCATGATCAAGTGGGATTTATCCCAGGGATGCAAGGATTCTTCAATATATGCAAATCAATCAATATGATACACCATATTAACAAAGAATAAAAACTATATGATCATCTCAATAGATGCAGGAAAGGCTTTTGACAAAATTCAACACCCATTTATGATAAAAACTCTCCAGAAAATGGGCATAGAGGGAACCTACCTCAATATAATAAAGGCCATATATGCCAAACCCACAGCAAGCATCATACTCAATTGTGAAAAACTGAAAGCATTTCCACTAAGATCAGGAACAAGACAAAAATGTTCACACTCACCACTCTTATTCTACATAGTTCTGGAAGTCCTAGCCATGGCAGTCAGAGAAGAAAAAGAAATAAAAGGAATACAAATTGGAAAAGAAGAAGTAAAACTGTCACTATTTGCCGATGACATGGTATTATACATAGAATGTCCTAAAGATGCCACCAGCAAACTGCTAGAACTAATCAATGAATTTGGTAAGGTTGCAGGATACAAAATTAATGCACAGAAATCTCTCTCATTCCTATAACCAACAATGAAAAATCAAAAAGAGAAATTAAGGAAACACTCCCATTTACCATTACAACAAAAAGAATAAAATACCTAGGAATAAACCTATCTAAGGAGACAAAAGACCTGTATGCAGAAAACTATAAAACACTGAAGAAAGAAATCAAAGATGATGTAAACAGATGGAGAAATATACCATGTTCTTGGATTGCAAGAATCAATATTGTGAAAATGACTGTACTACCCAAAGCAATCTACAGATTCAGTGCAATCCCTATCAAACTACCAGTGGCATTCTTCACAGAATTAGAACAAAAAATTTCACAATTTGTATGGAAACACAAAAGACCCCGAATAGCCAAAGCAATCTTGAGAAAGAAAAACAGAGTTGGAGGAATCAGGCTCCTTGACTTCAAACTATACTACAAAGCTACAGTAATCAAGACAGTTTAGTACTGGCACAAAAACAAATATAGATCAATGGCACAGCATAGAATGCCCAATGATAAACCCATGCACATATGGACACCGAATTTATGACAAAGGAGGCAAGAACATACAATGGAGAAAAGACAGCCTCTTCAATAAGTGGCGCTGGGAAAACTGGTCAGCTACATGTAAAGAATGAAATTAGGACACTCCCTAACACTATACACAAAAATAAACTCCAAATGGATTAAAGACTTAAATGTAAGGCCAGGCACTATAAAACTCTTAGAGGAAAACATAGAAAAACACTCTTTGACATAAACCACTGCAAGATCTTTTTTGACCCACCTCCTAGAGTAACAGACATAAAAACAAAAATAAACAAATGGGTCTTAATTAAACTTCAAAGCTTTTGCACAGCAAAGGAAACCATAAACCAGACAAAAAGACAACCCTCAGAATGGGAGAAAATATTCAAATGAAGCAACAGACAAAGGATTAATCTCCAAAATGTACATACAGCTAATGGGGCTCAATATCAAAAAAACAAACAAACCAGTTAAAAAATGGGCAGAAGACCTAAAAAGACATTTCACCAAGGAAGACATACAGATGGCCAAGAGGCACATGAAAAGATGCTCAACGTCACTAATTTTAGAGAAATTCAAATCAAAACTACAATGAGGTATCACCTCATGCCGGTCAGAATGGCCATTATCAAAAAATCTAGAAACAATAAGCGCTGGAAAGGGTGTGGTGAAAAGGGAACCCACCTGCACTGTTGATGGGAATGTAAATTGATACAACCACTATGGAAAACAGTATGGAGGTTCCTTTAAAAACTAAAAGTAGAACCACCATATGACCCAGCAATCCCACTACTGGGCATATACCCTGATAAAACCATAATTCAGAAAGAGTCATGTACCACAATGTTCATTGCAGCATTATTTACAATAGCCAGGACATGGAACCCACCTAAATGCCCATTGACAGATGAATGGGTAAAGAAGATGTGGCACATATATACAGTGGAATATTACTCAGCCATAAAAAGAAACGGAATTGAGTTATCTGTAGTGAGGTGGATGGACCTAGAGCCTGTCATACAGAGTGAAGTAAGTCAGAAAGAGAAAAATACCATATGCTAACGCATATATATGGAATCAAAAAAAAAAAAATGGTACTGATGAACCTAGTTGCAGGGCAGGAATAAAGATGTAGACATACCCTGAGAAAACCATAATTCAAAAAAAGTCATGTACCAAAATGTTCATTGCAGCTGTATTTACAATAGCCAGGACATGGAAGCAACCTAAGTGTCCATCAACAGATGAATGGATAAAGAAGATGTGGCACATATATACAATGGAATATTACTCAGCCATAAAAAGAAATGAAACTGAGTTATTTGTAATGAGGTGGATAGACCTGGAGTCTGTCATACAGAGTGAAGTAAGTCAGAAGGAGAAAAACAAATACTGTATGCTAACATATATATGGGATCTAAGAAAAAATATGTCATGAAGAGATTAGTGGTAGGATGGGAATAAAACACAGACCTACTAGAGCATGGACTTGAGGATATGGGGAGGGGGAAGGGTAAGCTGTGACGAAGTGAGAGAGTGGCATGGACATATATACACTACCAAATGTAGGGTGGATAGCTAGTGGGAAGCAGCCACATAGCAGAGGGAGATCAGCTCGGTGCTTTGTGACCACCTAGAGGGGTGGGATAGGGAGCGTGGGAGGGAGGGAGACGCAAGAGGGAAGAGATATGGGAACATGTGTGTATGTATAACTGATTCACTTTGTTGTAAAGCAGAAACTAACACACCATTGTAAAACAGTTATACTCCAATAAAGATGTTAAAAAAAAAGATGTAGACATAGAGAATGGACTTGAGGACATGGGGTGGGAGGGAGAAGCTGGGGCGAAGTGAGAATAGCATGGACATATATACACTACCGAATGTAAAATAGCTAGCTAGTGGGAAGCAGCCACACAGCACAGGGAGATCAGCTCAGTGCTTTTCACCACCTAGAGGGGTGGGATAGGGAGGGTGGGAGGGAGACGCAAGAGGGAGGAGATATGGGGACATGTGTGTGCACGTGGCTGATTCACTTTGTTGTACAATGGAAACTAACAAACACAGTACTGTGAGGTAATTATACTCCAATAAAGATCTATTTTTAAAAATGAGCATTCATGAAGTTTGCTTTAGCAGTCGTAGGTCCCAGTGTTCCAGGACAGCAGTGAAGGAAAATATTCCACCTTATTACTAGACCCATGTGCCAAACAATGGGACTGGCCAGGTGTTCTTCTTCATGGATCAAAAACATACGGTAATGATAAGAATAGTCCTGATTCCCTGGGAATTAATATCTGAGCATGTTTTCATTTTTTCCCTTCTTTTTGGCAGACTGGCAGGTGCTAGATTCCTTGGAGTCCCTGGTGTTGAATCACTGGTGTACCTGTCCTCTCCAGGCTGGCCGCCGTGGTCCAGAGAGGGGACAGCCAGCACTGGGCAGTCCAAGGTGAGGACTGGCCCATTTCCTTTCTGAGGGAGGCACACTGCCGAGACCTTTTACGTAGAGAATTTCAATGCCTCGCTGTTCCTATTTCCTTTCTTGGCTCTCAATTCCCTGTATAGAAAGAGGGAGAGATGGGCAAGGCTGTTTTGCTCTGGGGATCAGGGGATGGTGTCCAGATCTTGCTGGACAAAAAAGACAGCTTTTTAATCTCTGGTGTAGTTTGTGGTGGTTCGTGAGCTCTCAGCAGCTCCTGTAGCAGAAGCGAGGGTCCTCCCTCACACGCTTGCAGAGGACCATCTCCTGAATCACTCTCAGAATTCGCGGCTGCTGCCGGGCTACCAGCTGCGTTATAGTCACCTGTGTGCTCGCTTGTGTCCTCCACTGGATTACAAAGGTCTTAAAAGGAGAAACTCTCTTGTTCATCTTTGAATCCCCACGGTAGGTGCATGAACGAGTGAACGAATGAATGCATGAGTAGGAACCATCACAAGAAAGCTGAGAAGAAAGTGGAAGGATTGGGCCATAAAATCTTTATAAAATCTTAGTTTAAAATACTTTCAGTAATATTCTAATGCACTGAGTTGACAGAATAGAGATTTTTAAATGTGGCGCCATTTGTCCAGTCATTTGTGAGAAGTTATCAATGTTTCGCTAGGCTGAAAACTCCGTAGAAGCAAGAACCATGTCTGTCCCCAACAGCTAGCACATAATAGACCCGTAGTATGATATTAAATGAAATAGTCTCTTCCCAGTCTGGCAGGAAGAAAGACACATTCAATTCAATTTAATTTATTTTTTAATAAATGTATTTATTTATTTTTTATTTTTGGCTGCGTTGGGTCTTCGTTGCTGCGCACGGGCTTTCTCTAGTTGCAGTGAGCGGTGGCTTCTCTTGTCGCGGAGCACAGGCTCTAGGCGCGCGGGCTTCAGTAGTTGTGGCACGCGGGCTCAGAAGTTGTGGCACTCGGGCTTAGTAGTTGTGGCACTCGGGCTTAGTTGCTCCGCAGCATGTGGGATCTTCCCAGACCAGGGCTCGAACCCATGTCCCCTGCACTGGCAGGCGGGTTCTCAACCACTGCGCCACCAGGGAAGTCCTCAATTTAATAAATTTTTTATAGAGCATCTTCTTCAAGTATTTTGCCAAGGACTGGGTGAAAATGTGAAGGTCAGGGATTTTCTCCTTAGCAGTTTTCAGTCTTTTGGAGGTAGATACATTTGCACCCAACTATAATACAAGGCAGAGTGTGGTAAGTACTGCAACGGAAGTAAAAGTGCTAAGTGAACCAGGAGTTTATTAAAGCTTATGGGGTCTGAGATGCCTTCATGGAAGAGTGAGCTGTGGCAGAACTGGGACGATTTGGGCAGCTAGGAGTGGGAGGAGGGTCATTTTGAGAGGCTACCATTCAGGGTGCACAGGACGGGAGGGTGAGGGTCACGATGGAAAATCATGGGGCTTCCCTGGTGGCGCAGTGGTCGAGAGTCCGCCTGCCGATGCAGGGGACACGGGTTCGTGCCCCGGTCCGGGAAGATCCCACGTGCCGCGGAGCGGCTGGGCCCGTGAGCCGTGGCCGCTGAGCCTGTGCGTCCAGAGCCTGTGCTCCACAACGGGAGGGGCCGCAGCAGTGAGAGGCCCGCGTACCACAAAAAAAACCAAAAAAGGAGTGACCAGAGGTGGGAAGGTAATTTCAGAGGCCATTGCTGTAGTGCAGACAAGTCGTAATGAGAGTCTGAACGCAGACACTGTTAGGGGAGGGAAAGAGACACCTCAGGGGCAGGTCCGTGAGACCCTCGACGTGGGGAGGAGTGTGAAGGAGCAGAGGAGGGTGACCCCTTGCTTGGGAGCCTGGGGGCGCGGGAGGGCCAGGATCTCATTTACCCCAAGAGGAAACAGGAGTGAGCACTGGGGTGGGGGCCTGGCGGGTAGGAGAGAAGCAGTGTAGACGTCCAGCTGCGGGGACTGGGCACCAGGCTCGTTCACGGACCAGACCGGTTGAGAAACCTCTCCCCGAAGGATGGGGCTTGCCATGTCAGAGCGTCTCTCCCTCGATGCCAAGTGTTCCCCGGTGACAGTGTCCGCCATGGAGATTTTTAGCGTGGGAACTTTCCCAGCCTGAAGGGCAGCGTCCCCTTCCTGGGGCCTGTCCTCCAGCAGACAGTCAGTGACCCTCAGAGGAGGGGGCTGCCGGGGCCTGACCGGCCAGAGTCTGTGGCAGCGCCAGTGTGTGTGGGGGAGAGGAGGTCAGACCCCGAGTTTTACAGAAAGCCTCCGTCTCCCTCCCTTCTAGGGTACCAAGTTCAGTGCAAATCAGAGGCTGAAAAATAAAAAGTCCTGTCCATAATGTGACAGTGACATCAAGCCCGGAGGTAATACTTGGCAGGGTAATGGTAGGAAACCACCAGGACATAAACACGGCTTTTTAAAGATTCTAGAGCAGGCCTGAGGAAGAGCACTGTGGGATTCGTAGCATGCTTTCTTGCAACAAATAGAGTCTGATTTGGAGCAAAGCAAGAAAGCACTGAGGGAAACTTGAGAAAGAGTGAAGAGTGTCTCAGACGGGGTCTGCAGCCCCCAGCCACAACTGCGGGGGGTGGGGGGGTGGGAGGATACACCTGGCTGTAGTCCCGGAGTTGTAAGAGTCCTCTGCGAGGGATCATGTGGTAAAACCGTGTGTTTTCATGTTTATGGTCATCTAAACAGATGGAGATAAGCCTATTCTGTGCTGTCTCGTGACTCCTCAGTTGGGAGTGCTACTTTGCCACCTCAGGACCCGTATCCATAAATGGGTTTATAATCATTTTGATGCCAAGTGGCATTTTTAAAAGTAGCTGCAGATGAATGGAAAAGACAGGAGATGGATTTCATAGGAAACAAAGTGTTTGCGTCAAGTGAAGGACAAGAGACATCTCAGTGCCTGGCATGAGTGAAGACATAACAGCAGGTCACACCAAGAAGCCAAGGAAGTGGCCTGACAGGCAGGGCCACCTCTGTGGTTTGACAGAATTAGGGTTCAGCAAAACAATAACATCTGTCGCTCGGAACTAACGTGGTCCCCTGGAATTTTAGGGTTTGGACGCTTTTCGCATTTAATTTGCAGCTGGTCAGGTGGCAGAAAATGCAGGTGAAATGTGCTCGGAGAACAGTCCCCTCAGGGCACTGAGCTCCACGTGCCCGGTTCTTCTCCCTGGCTTTCTGGGAGAATCCCCTAGAAATACCACAATCACTGTTCCTGCTGAGCTGGAGTCTGATGAGCACGATTTCTTTTACTTTCTAAAGCAGAGTTTTTCTAGATGTGTGACTCCACCCAGAGAAGAAAGAGCCACTGTTGTGGGGAATATAATCAACAAAATCAATACTTGGCATCTGCCCTAGGAACGGCAGTAGGTATTAGTGATAGCATGTGTTGTTGTTGTTTTTCAATGGGAACCGCATGGATGCTTTGGGATCAGAACACAAGGTCTTATTGCTAATGCTGTGAAAGCCCCACGTGGGTCTACCCCAGATGGTGAGGGGCACATGCACAGCTGTGGAATTTTGTTCCTGGAGCCCCAGCTGGGCTGGGCTGGGGGTAAAGGGGCCAGAGGACAAGACTATATGTGCTGGGTGCTGCCTTCCATAAGAAGGTCCTATACTGCTGTGAAAACTGCTTCGACGTAAAACCATACCCCTGCAGTGTGTAACGGCTGGAAACCAGGATGGGGACAGAAACCCAACGAGACTCTCAAATGCGGTCAAGGCGCCAGGTATAACCCCTCCTCTCCCCTTAGCAGTACCAACTCAGTCGTTAGTTTGGGCCTCTTAGAACTTCAAAGATTTTAGGTACGTTTTTTCACACACCCAGTTTCCTGGCTGTGAGTTTCTAAAGTTCGTCGCATGATGCCTGGAATACCCGAAAGCCTACCTCCCCTTGTCCCTTGAATGTCCCCTCGGGAGGAAGCACGTGTGATCTATTTCCACCCTGTACACAAAGCTCCATCTTTTCAGTAGTCTTCCCACCCACCTGCACGAGAAAATCCAGTTGAACTATGGCATCAATGCAGTTAATTTGTGCTTGTGAAGGTTTAAGGACTTATGAAAGGAGGTCACACCGTATGCCACACTGCCTTCTGTCCGCTCTTCATTTTTTTTTTTTTTTGCGGTACGCGGGCCTCTCACTGCTGTGGCCTCTCCCGTTGCGGAGCACAGGCTCCGGATGCACAGGCTCAGCGGCCATGGCTCACGGGCCCAGCCGCTCCGCGGCATGTAGGATCCTCCCGGACCGGGGCACGAACCCGTGTCCCCTGCATCGGCAGGCGGACTCTCAACCACTGCGCCACCAGGGAAGCCCTGTCCGCTCTTCATTTTACCTTTATTATCTTTATTTTTGCGCTGGTTCTTCCTTCCTGAATCAATGACGGATTACATTTGGTAGCATTAATAAAAACCTGACCACAGCGCTTAACCAAATAGGGTAATTTGTTTTTTGGAGGTGTTGTTTACATGATGTAAATTCCACACATTTTAAGTGCACAGTTCAATGAGCTTTCACAAGTGTAAGGTAGCCATCTAAAACCACCTCCTCAAAATAGAAAACGTTTGTATCACCCTAGAAAATGACCTCATGTCCCTTCCTTGTCAATCTGGGTCCCCTGTCCCCAGGCAAAAAACAGTTTGGATTTTTCTCACCATAGCTAAGTTTTGCCTGTTTCTAGCACCTCATATGAATAGAGTAATACAGAATGTGTTCTTCTGTGCTGACTTCTTTTGTTCAGGATAATAATCATGAGATTCCTCCCTGTTGTTGAATGTATCAATTTTTCCTTTTTATTGACAGCTAGTAGTCTGTTGAATAAATATACTACTATTTGTTTATCCATTCACGTGGTAAATATTTGGACTTTTTAAAAAAACATTTTTGCTTATTACAAATAAGGTGGTTAAAAATATTCTTGTACAAGTCTTTTATTTCTATATTTTTATTTCTCTGGGGTGAATAACCAGAGGTAAAACTGTTGGGTAATAAATGCATGCATATTTAATTATAATAAACTGCCCACCGGTTTTTCAAAGTGGCTGCACTAATTCACACTCCCAATAACAATGTTCAAGAATTCCAGTTGCTCCATATACACCCTGACATTCAGTGTTGCCAGTTACAAAAAATTTTAACCCTTCCAGTGGATGTGAAATTTCGCTGGGATTGTAATTACATTTCTCTGATGACTCATGATGTGGGCGTCTTTTCAAGTGCTTATCGGCCGTTTCTACCTTCTTCCATGACATGTTCATTAAAGTCGTCTGCTCATTCTTTAAAAATATTGAGTTATCTTTTTCTTTATTTTTTAAAAAGTTTTTAAAATTTACAGCAGTGTGTGTATTCTGGATACAGCCCTTTGTCAGACAAATGTATTGTGAATATTTTCTCTAATGTCTTTTGCTGAGTGGAAACGTTAAATTTTGATGAAGCTCAGTAAATCAGGTTTTAATTTTATGGTCAGTGTGGATCTATTTCTGGGCTCTTTATTTTGTTCTATTGATCTGTTTGTCTACTCTTAAGCCAGTTTCCACTTTCTTGATTCAGATAAGGTTATTATCTTGTTCCCAGAGATACATGGACCAGGGTGAAGCTGTTCAAGGGAGTTGTCTGTTCAGAGCAGCCTCTCTCCAGCTTCCTGCTCCATCATCTTTAGCAAGTGGATTTTTGTTTTCCAGTGGCAAGATGGCTACTTCTTTGGCATCACATTCTA
Organism: Kogia breviceps; assembly: GCF_026419965.1. Taxonomy (NCBI): domain Eukaryota; kingdom Metazoa; phylum Chordata; class Mammalia; order Artiodactyla; family Physeteridae; genus Kogia; species Kogia breviceps. The sequence continues at coordinate 8,782,938 of NC_081325.1, forward strand.
ACTCCTAGTAGGAAGAAGGGGCCAGATAGGCTAAAGGCCAGCCGAGTTTGTCCTTTTTTTATCAGAAGAAGGAGAAGACAAAAAATCCAAACCATCATAAAGACCTTCTTGAGGTCCCGTCTGTAATTCTGTTTACATCTCATTGGCCAGAACTGATCACGTGGCCACCTCCTAGTGGCAGTGGAGACTGGGAAGGTGAATGTTTTCGTGCTCTGCACTGGTTGCACTTGTGAAGTGCAGGGACCGCAGCAAAGGGGGAGGGGTTATACCTACTAGTTTGGGCAAATTAGAGCCTCCCCTTGGAGCTGGAGGCGGGTCCATCTCCCGTACGCCGTGAGGCCGCTACAGGGTGGGGAAGAGTTAGACAGCCTCCATCACCCTTCCTGTTCCCACATGTCTTGTGGGGATAAAATTAAGGAGTGAGGACAAAGAGAAACTTCCAGAATATATCTTTTATTGTGTTTCATGTCTTCAGTTAATTGTGCATCAGCTACTCAACCTGGCAAGGGGTACACAGGAGGGCATAAGACTCATGAGGAGAGTTTTTCAAATGACAGGACCTCCTATCCACAAGGCCACCCTCATCTGCGACAAAAACAGCAAATCCCTTATTCAGATCATTAATTAAATTAGGAAAATTTGAATCTTTGAATGATACCTGCCTCTTTAACACCTTCAACCAATCGATGTCTTAGAAACTCAAAGCCAAGCAAAGGTTTGGGTCCAGAGACGTCCATGAGCACACCGTACTTCTGCTCAGAACCTGCTCTGTGTTCACTCAGTGACAGAGTGAAGGGCTCTTGCAGGGTGACTGTCTCACCACGTCCCAAAGCAGGCATTGCTCACGTTTCCAGTGTGAATATTGTACCTTTTCTTATCTGTAGTACTTGGAAATCCGTCCACACCTCCTGCTGTTGAGTCATTGGTTTAGTCTTTAGTTATCCCATCCTGGTTCCTAGAAGAGATTGGGTTGGGTGGCAGTAACCAGGCAAGAGCACAGTAAGCCTCGACCCAAACAATTTTCCATTTGGTGGGAGGAATTGAGAGCTGAGCACCTCCTGTCACGGAAGACCGGGGATTGGGAAGAATCCATTGGAGCTGTACTGCCACGTTGAGGGCTCTGTTAGTTTCTTGCAGCTGCCATAACAGAGTACCATAGTCTGGGAGGCTTTACACAATAGAAGTTTATTCTCTCACAGTTCTGGAGGCCAGAAGTCAGAAATCAAGGTGTCCGCAGAGCTGTGCTCTCTCTGAAGGTTCGGGGGGAGGGGGGGGACGTCTGTTCATGGTTTTCTCTGAGCTTCTGGTGTTGCCAGGAATCCTTGGCGTTCCTTGGCCTGTACACGTATCGCTCCAATGTCAGCCTCTGTTGCCACACGGCACTCTCCCTCCTATGTCTCTGTGTCTCTTTTCCTCTTCCTTTAAGGACACCAGTCTTACTGAGTAAGGGCTTACACTACTCCAGGGTGAGCTCATCTTAACTTAATTATGTCCGTAATGATCCTATTTGCAATGAGATTACATTCTGAGATTCCAGGGGTTAGGACTGGGACCTGTCTTTTGAGGGGGATACAATCTGTCTGGTAACAGCTGATAACACATGCCTCAGAGTTTGTAAGGAGAACCAGGACCAAGATGCCAGAATTACTGTTTTGTAAGGTCCAGGAACAAAGCCACGTTAACTGGAAGAACATGTTTTCTTCATGTTAAACTAGACTGGATTACTTCCTAGATAGCAATAGAGGCTGTTAGCAGCATCGCTCATTGCTGGGGAGTGCAGACTGGAATCACACACCCCCATCTCATCACTCCTGTACCAGAGACCAGCTTCAGTCGGAGAGGGAGAAGCAGACCCACAAAGACACAGAGTGAAGGCAGAGAGTGTCCTGAGGAAGTGAGGGTCCCGCTCTCGGGTGTGCCCAAGGCCGCCTTCCTTGCAGCCACGTGTGGGCACGTGAGCCTACAACCTTCCTTTTTGCTTTTCATCTTCACCAACCCTGCACCCCAATGGTTGGGCAGAGGAGAGGCTCCGTGTGTATCTGATCAAAACCTGAGGTGCTAGATTTTCCAAGACACACAAAGGGATACCTTCTGGGGATGGGAGTGGAGAATGTGGGTGCTAGTGATGGTGGGACGGTTAACTTGCTAAAGAGGGGGAGGGGCTAGGACACCAGGCTGCAGGGGTGCACTAGGAGACCAATTACGGAGTGTGACACAGAGGTAGGGAAACAGGAAGTGTCCACATGGAATACTGTCCTTCTGCAGACTTGAGTCTCTGAGGCTTCCTCGCTGCCTGGTACGAGGACGTGAGCGAGACCACAGTGCAGCTTCTCCTGGTCTCCCACATTCATTGCTCCTAACCCCACAAGTAGAAAACTGTACCTCCCCCTTCCTTTTCTGGGGTGTGTTTGGTCTGGGGAAGCTGGTGAGAGAAGAGGCACCCAGAAAAGGGACAGAAATCACTTCCTGTCACAAGGGAACGTGGAGGTGTCACAGCTCTGGCAGAGGCGAGGCTGGGGGTAGCTCTGCAGTTCCCAGATCCCCCATCCCGCCTCTCCTCCACCCTCCTCCACTCCATTTCACTCCCTGCCCCCCAGTGAAAACGGGGAGTCCTGACATATCTGGACAAGCCTGCAAGAACTATGTAGCGCTTGCTTCACTGTGCACCCGGCACTGTACAACTCCAGGAAGTCAACAGAGATAAAAATGCTAGCATTTAACCGCAGCTCTCATGGTGCCCATGGGAGCATCTGAAAACCTCTGAATCTGGGAAATTTTTAGGCACCTTGGGAAGTGCTGGGAAAATCGGCTGTCTTGGAGGTGCTGGCACAAGGGGCTGTGTATTGGGGGCACCTTCTACACGTCCCCTACAAACCTGCCTGGGCCCTCTGACCTCATGCAGGGGTTTTAAGAGATGACACGCACAGAAACAGTGTTGGCACCCAGAGAGGTCCCAGAATTTCCATCCAGCTCCACCCACTTCCAAACCAAGTCTCTTCTAAAGTTTTGTTCCATAAATCTGAATCATGGGGCCACCCTCCTAGCAAACTGAGAGTTTGAGGGACTCTGATCTGCCTTGCATTAATTAACTGTGATCTCCCTGAGTGGTACCTCTGCACCCTGGCTCTTTATAAATGGATGCTGAATAAGCATTAGGGTAAGTGACGGATTTACTAACCTTAGAACAAAAGACCCGAGCTGAGTGTTCAGATTCACGGAGAGCTTAGAACATCGCTCCGTTCCTTTGGAGGGAGAAGCCAGGCGGTCCTTTCTGCTCTCCTGAGGAAGACACTTGGATACAGTCACTGTATTCCCTCCTCATGAGTGGCCTCTCCAGGACCAAGGGCGAAGGGGGTGGAGCAAGTGGGGGGGGGGAGACTCAAGGAGTAAGTGTGGGTGTCACCATGTATGGACACCGGTGGCATCGCTCAGCACGAGTGGTCCATTTTCCGAGGCCTCATTCATTCTTTCCCGCCCTCCCTGCATTCCCAGGCTCCTCCGGAGAGAGGCAGGGGGCTGGCAAGGGGCCTGGTGGGAGGATTGCCAGCTGCCCTGGGTCGGAGGAGCTCCCGGGACCCAGCACTTCGCGGGCAGCCTGCGGACGGCTCTCACGATGCTTTGGGCGGGAGGATGGTAGACTTGGGGAGCATTAGTAGGAGGTCCTGTTGGGGGCTTTTGTGGCCTCTGAGAAGCCAGCTTGCCACTGGGCCCTGGGCACTGGGCAGAATGTCTCCGCTGAGCTTACAGGCTGTGGTTCCTGTTGGGAAATTCATCTTATTCTGTGAGCAGTGCCACTCCCAGCATCATCGTTACTCACCGTGGTACTGTGCTGGGTTCCCCTTTTGGAACTTGCGTCAAGGTTGTGAGAGACTGTCCCTTGGCTGGGGAGAGGGCACCTTGTGGTCAGATCACTTCTCGATCGACTGTGCCTCGCAGCCTGTAGCAGGGCTGCCCTCATCCCTGGCTTTGCCACCTTGCTCCCTCCCCAGGTTGATGTGCGCCGTGGACAGGCTGCCTGAGCCTCCAGGGTCTCCAGAAAAAGTAACTAAGTTCCACCGGCTTTGGAGTCGACGGGTCTGGCTTTGAGTACCACGTTTTTATTTGCTTTGTGGCTTTAGTCAAGTGACTGGGGTTCTCTGAGCTTCTATTTCCTCATCTGTAAAAAGGGCGATAACGATAGGGTTTTGTCCATGTTAAATGAGGCATTGGGTGACAAGCGCTTGGTGCAGTGTCCGGTGCATTTGCTGCAATTCACTGTGTTAGCTTTTATTCTAAGAAACATTCCAGGACCACGTTAGTTGTGCCACGGCGCACTGGCCAGAGTGAGGGTGGTAAGGGTCTTCTCAAGCACTGGGGGCAGAGAATATCTCCATGCCTAGTCTCACTTGCTCCCGAGCCTGGAGGCCTCCCTGTCAGTACATGCAGAGGAAAAGGCAGCAGTAACCTCCAAGGCCTGTAGGTGGACCAGGGAGGCTGGGACCTGACTTATGGAGTGGGAAGTGGTCCAGGCCCTGCCGCCCTGCCCCGGTGGCTCCTCCTGGCTTGAGCCCCCGTGGAAGCCGTCCTCATGGTGGGAAGGGCCCATCCATCAGGATGTGTTTCGAGGCCAGAACAGTTTGAAAAGCTCCCCGTCGAGTTGCCTTCTGTAACACAGCATCCCTTTCTGCCCTTGGGCTTCTTTTCAGGAACTAATGTTCAGGCAAGTGGCCCCTTGACTTCTAGGATGATCCCTTCCTGGCTACCAAATGCAACATTCAAAGTGACAAGAAAAATATATGGTCATAGGCAGCATTTAAGGGCCTGATGGTCACTGTGATGCTGAGTTGGGGGCAACATCTGCCAACTCGTGACATGAAGGCTACGCCCCCCCGTCAGAGCTGAGCTGCCTGCAGGGGTCCGAGTCACTGGGCCTGTGGTGTTGGAGGGATGAGAGCTACCGGCCCAGAGGAAGCCATCCCCAAGGGGCCAGGGGAACCCCACTGGGAGACATGCTCCTTCGTCAGTTTCACAGGGTCTGGGCTAGGTTTTACATGTTTTCCAACCGTAAGCAGACCTGTGGGGCTACCAGCGGCTTGAGGTTACATCAGGGGGCGGGGTGGGGGGGGGGATCAGGGTGGCCCTGGCTTCCCAATGCAGCTTCCAGAACTCCTGTAAAATCCCTGACCTTTGAGGTCATGACATCCCCCTCCCCCTATATTCCTAGCTTCCCCCTGACCTCCCTACTCTCCCTCCCCCAAGTTCGCTGAACATGTGGCCACAGGCCTCACGGCCTTCCCCTCCCCCAAGCTCCTGCCCTCATCCTGAGTGACAGCCGCATCTTTCGGACGCCTCAGCCCGGGCAGCTTTATTTGTGTGCGCTGGTTGCTTCTTACTTTTTTTCTTTTTTCCTCTCTTGCCGTCAAGTTGCCCCTTCCTACTGTTGCTATGGTACCGGTTTCCTGTTGTCCCTTCCCCTATCAATGCAGAGCAGACGGTGGTGAAACCCCACGGGCTTGGAGTCACACTCTCCCGGGTCTGAGCCCCGTCTCTGCTCTCGGTGGGTCGTGCGAGGGTGGGCAAGTGACCGACAATTTCCTCAGTCCACTCATCTGTGACATGGTCACAACAGAGAAGGGTGACAAAGTCTTTTTGTAAGAATTAAGGGTTCTAATGGAGATAAAGTGCTCAGGACAGTATCCGGCACGCATAGAAAACAACCAATAAATGTTAGTATTTATTGTTATTGTTATCATTCTCTAGAGTCGAACAAGCCTAGGCTAGGATTTCAGCTTCACCACGTGCTCGTGTGACCTCTCTCAGCCTCAGTGTCCCCAGCTGTAAAATGGGACAACAGTGCCTCTTCGGAGGGTTGTTATCAAGATTAAATAATGTGCTGTGGTTGCTTGCACTTAGCTGCATTCAGCAAATGTTCCCCAAGCCTCACCCGCATTCCTCCTTATCTCTTCCTGTAGGTGTACACTTCAGAGCACAAGTCTTGTTACAGTCCTGCATCCAATGCCTAGGATCAAGTGGTGTTTAGTGAATATTCTCTGTTAAACTTGCTTGGATTGCTTAGGGTTCTCTTTGCCGTGTCATAGTTCACGGTGCCGTTAATGGACAAGCTCCAGGTCGAGTGAGGAGTGACTGTTTGGGACGTTTTGTTGATAAACCTGTGTCAGTTCTAACTTGTGAATGTGATTCAAACAGTCAGAGGACAATAGGGCTGAGGTTCAAATGCTTTGTTTTTCTTCTTTTTAAAGATAACTTTTTTAAAAAGGGATTTAAAAACGTATTTATTTATTTGTTTATTTCTAGCTGCATTGGGTCTTCGTTGCTGCGCATGGACGTTCTCTAGTTGCGGCGAGCGGGGGCTACTCTTCGTTGCGGTGCGCGGGCTTCTCATTGCGGTGGCTTCTCTTGTTGGGGAGCACGGGCTCTAGTCATGAGGGCTTCCGTAGTTGCAGTGCATGGGCTCAGTATTTGCGGCTCCTGGGCTCAGTAGTTGCGTCACGTGGCTTAGTTGCTCCGCGTCACGTGGGATCTTCCCGGACCGGGGATCGAACCCGTGTCCCCTGCATTGGCAGGCGGATTCTTAACCGTTGCGCCAACAGGGAAGTCCCATAGTTGCTTTAAAAATATGTTTGCATTTGGAAAATGTGGGTGGCATCTTTTTCTAACTTAATAATATCACAGACTATTTTTCTAACTTTATAATATGACAGAGAAAATCAGGTGCTGTGGATTACTGAAAACGTAGCCACCTAAGAAGATCTCTAAGTGGTTCTCAACACCCTTCGTATACAGTGTAAAGTGTAATATCTCTCAGGATATGTGAGAACATCTGTTTTCCTTCTAATGCAGTAAACATAAAAGGGTCTCTTGAGATATCTTTTAAATAGACTTAATACAACATTCAGGAATGATAAGCAAAATATGATCACAGTCGTGGGGAATGTGAGCATTTCATATTAATAACGTTGCAGTGTTAATGCAGTGTTACAAGTTGACAGTTAAGCGTGTAAGAGTCAGGAAATTCAATTAAAATTTTCACGGTAATAGGAATTTAGCCACATCCTATATTAGTTATGAAATCCATTTAACACCACAAACAGTAATGTTTTCAGCGAGTTTATTTGAAAGGAAAGCAGGAGCAAAAACACTTTAATGTCGTATATACTCTGTTAATGTGGTCGGGCTAATTTTGCCAGAAGAAGGATCTTAACTTTTGAATCTTTGAAGGCCCAGCCATTTGATTTGAGTTCTGTGTACTTGCTTTTTGCATAATTTCTGTCGATAAAGACAGAACAACAAACAAAGGGGTTCTTCTCTCTTCCACCTACCTCTCCCTAAGAGAATGGGGTGTCTGTACCCTGAGGGCATCTTCCAGTGAACACAACTGCCATTCTAATTTCTCTCCCCACTTCTCTGTGGGCACAGATGCTCTTCGGTTGTAGGAGTTGAACTTCAGTGTGGATGCTGCACCTCTAATCTCGAGCTGGGAACCCCCTGTGGCCATGTATTTGGGGGGAAACGAAGCTTGTAATTCAGTTCTCCAGTCATCACACAGGGTTCATGGACCCTTTGTTGAGTCTAGCCCGTACACCTTCCTTCTTAGAGCTGGGCACACCTCCCTCTACTCCTGTCAGGAGACCATGGGAAACGGGCATTCATTTTTAACACACGTACCTCTGCCATCAAGTCTAAATTTGCTATATCTCAATAGCACGGTCAAGTGAGTCATTTGGGAGCTAGGACGCTTACCAAAATTCACTCAAGGAGAGCCAAAGTCAACCAAGCACTGGGGACTTCAGCTACGTGCCCAAATGACCCCTGATAAGGTACCATAAAAATGATGATGGTGAAAGGGTCTCGAGAGGAACTTCTCAGGGAATCGGGCCAACACTCATCCAGATCCAGAACGTTGTCAGAAATCTGAGAATCACACTTGTCTACTCTTCCTTATCTCCCATCCCTCACTAAATCTCATAGTTACTATTTAATAGCCCTCATATCCACCGTCTTGTGCCCGAAGCCATTTTTCTCCCTAGATCTCTGGGACGGACCCCCAACTGCTCTCCCGTCTCCATGCTGGCTCCCCCAATGTGCTCTCCATACTCTAGCCGGCGTGATCTTCCAAAGTGCAAATACAGTTGCAAGACAATCCTCTTAATATCCTCGAGTGGCTTCTCTTTGCCTCTGGGATCATTTCAAAACTTCTTATTTTATTTTATTTTTGGCCACCCCCCTCAGCTTGTGGGATTTTAGTTCCCTGACGAGGGATTGGACCCAGGCCCTTGGCAGCAAGAGCGTGGAGTCCTAACCACTGGACCACCAGAGAATTCCCTTGAAACTTCTTGATGGCACTGGTAGGGCCCTTTGTGACCGGGTTCCCCAGGCCCCTCTCACACCACCTCTTCAATCTGGTTTCCAGCTAAATGAAAAAACTTCCAGCTCATCAATGGCATCATGATCTTCCTTTTGCATACAAATTCAGCCTGCTGTGAAAGCTGCTCTGTCACTTGAGCCTAAAGACTCTGCGGATACAGTGCGATTCAGTGGTGGTTGAAGTGCTCTTGGTAGGTCACTGGTAGCGGTAGGTAGGAAGATGCCGTTTGGAGCCTTTGGCAGGCTTCTACAGGTGAATCCTAGCGTAGCTCCTTAGGATGGTGGAGCAAAGCTATGTTATCCTCCGAAGATAACTATTCTCCTTTTAGGAAACACCTGGCTTGCTCTCGGTAATAAATGCCGACTCTTCACCATGGGCCATCATGGTAGCTTGTGGACTGAGTTGTCCATAGTGAACCGAGTGTCATCTGACCCAAGCCAGAAAGTTGGGCTCACGAAGCCACATTCCATCATCAAATGCAAGGGGTATATGTATAAGAGACTGGGCTCAAGCAGTGCCTGAAGCCACAAGGAAATAGCATGAGCAAGTAGGTTTCAGAGGCAACGTGGCCCTGCCAACAGCTTGATTTTGGACTTCTGCTCTCCACGACTGTGAGACAATACACTTCTGTTGTTTTAAGGCCCCCATTGTGGTACTTTGTTACATCTGCCTGAGAAGCAAATACCTACAGGCACATAGACTATTTAAGCACACAGTTGTGTTAGGTCATATCCCTATAACACGTCTCTCTCTCTCTCTCTCTCTTTCTCTCTTTCTCTCTCTCTCTCTCTCTCTCTCTCTCTCTCTATATATATATATATATATATATATATATAGTCTTCTAGTGGTTCTGCTTCCCTGGTTGAACCCCTGCTGATATAGGACATATGTTTTCACTTCTTTTGGAAAAATACCTAAGAATTGCTAGGTAATAGTAAGTGTGTATCTAGCTTTTTAAGAAACTGCCAAGCTTTTCCCAATGCATTTTTATTTATATTTTGCCATTTTTACATTTAACATTTTACACTCTCACCAGTTACAGATTAGAATTTCACTTGTTCCACACCCTTGCTAACCATTCTAAGAGCTTTGTAGTAGGATCTCATTGTGGTTTTAATTTGCATTTCCCTGATGGCTAATGATGGTGAGCATCTCTTCATGCACTTCTGGGCTATTTGTCTCTCTTCTCTTTTTGAAATATCTGTCCAAGTGATTTACCCATTTTTAAAATGAGTTGTTTATAGTCTTATCATTGACTGAAAATAAGTTCCTTATATATTCTGGTTATAAGTCCTTCATCAGATTTATGTATTACACATATTTTCTCCCTGTCTGTGGCTTGCATTTTTATTTTCTTAATGGTCTTCTGAAGTGCAGAAGTTTTCCATTTTGATGAAGTCGAATTTATTGATTTTTTTTCCCTTACATAGCTCACACTTTTTGTGCCTTATCTAAAAAAATCTTTGCCTTCCTCACAGTCACAAAGACTTTCTCCTATATTTTCTTCTAGAAGCTTTATAATTTTAGTTTTTATGTTTAGGTTAAAGACTCATTTCTAGTTATATTTTGTGTGATTTTGGGGCAGGGTCAAGATTCATTTCCCCCCCATATGAATATCCAGTTGTTCTAGTGCCTTTACTGAAAAGACTTTCCTTTCCTCATTGCATCACTTCGTCAAAAATCAGCTGAGCATATGTGAGTATCGCAATTTTTAATACTATTAGAACTGAACTTTCCCAAGTCAGGTCATACCATTTCTGATCTCCTTTCCTTGGTGAGTCTATAAGGCGGATTAAGCTGATAACTTGGGCGAAGGAATCTATGTCTAACCTCTGCTTTTGTACATAGAACACAACGTGATGTCTTCTGCACTTGTGGGTTACTTGCTTAATTTTCCTATTAAACTCATAACAGTACACTGTGTTGTGTGTTTGTGACAAGAGAGAAAGAAGCTTTCCGGATATACTATCTTCGTTTCTTGCAGCCTATGGATCTCTGCTTCTATTTGTTTCCTTGCACTGATACTATCAGCCTGTAACTTGAGCTTCTAGAGAACTGAGGTCATATCTGTACATGTCATTTTGATATGTGGGGCATCTAGCTCAGTGCCCTGAGCATGCGTGGACTTTTATCGGTAGCGCTGAGGTTGTAGCATACTCACTACCCCTCAATTTCCTCATCTGTATGAGGCAGGAGGGCTTATCTCTATCTAACTCAATTCGGTTCGGAACTGCGGGCTGTTCATATAAAGAAAGGCCATCTGAGTGTGGTCGGGGAAGAAGACATGACGCTTTAACCAGGCTGATTGGTTCTCTTGGAGATTACCGATGTATGACATCTGGAACACACTGTGGCCTGACCTTTGCTCCTATCACTTCTCATTCAGTTCAGTACTGGTCTGAATATTCTTTTTTTTTTTTTTTTTTTGGCCACACCGTGCAGTTTGCGGAATCTTAGCTCCCCAACCAAGGATCGAACCCCTGCCCGCAGCAGTGGAAGAGCGGAGTCCTAACCACTGGACCGCCAGGGAAGTCCCAGGTCTCAATATTCTTTAGATTAACTGAAATTAAAAGGAGCCGCTTTGTAGCCACCACCAGTGTGTGCCTACAGACCTGGGCTCTATCTGCCTGCCCCTCTAGAGTTGACCCGCCGCCTGGGGGCGGTCTGCGGCCTCTCCCTCACTCCCAACGTTTATGTGCGGGGAAATCCTCCTTGGCCGGAAAGTGAAGGCAAGAGACGTCATGAAACGGCAACACTCCACCCACCCGTGGTGAGATGAAGGATGCAGGAATGTTGTTGCCTGGAGTGGGCCCGTGTTACCATGGTGATGGCGGCGCGCTGACGCTAAGCGGGTGAGCCGCAGCGCCCACGGATTTTAATAGCGGCCGGTCAGTGCCGCCGCCTTCCGTGAATTGCTGGCCCCAGGTCGCTGCTTGGCCCCGGCTGTCCTGATCTCTGTTGACAAATGGTTGTCTTCACAGTCAGACTACTAACTGTACTCTAATGAACGAACGTGCTAATTATTCTTTCCTACTCCCAGCACATTTGTCTAACGAACCTGTCACACATGGATAATTGCAGTGTCTGCATCAGCACCGAGGGCGCTGAGCAGGGGTCCGGGAGGAGAGGGTGCTGGGCCTACAGCTGGGAGCTGCGGGCTCATTCTTGTTAAACTACCTTTTCTAACGGTCAGGTGTCTGGAAATATGTTAATTTCTCCTTTCTTTTCTTAAAAAAAAAAAGAAAATTCTCTTCAGGGGCTGAGTGGCCACTGGTCACTCCACTAGCCCCCGAGGGGATCGCCAGATTCGGTTGCAGAAGGACCGGGAGCCCCGAGCTCTGAAAACTGTTCCAGAAGCAGCCTTCGGGGTGGTTAAAAACCCAGACTTTGAAGCTAGACAGGCCTGGCTTTGAATCCTAGGTCTCCTCCTCCTTGCTTCCCGTGGTTTAACCGCTCTGCACCTGAGTCGCGTCTTTGGGAATAATCTGTCCCCAGAGGGGTGTGTCGAAGAGCAAATGCACAAGCTAGGTTCCCCAGGACACAGCTGCTCAGGGCCTTGGGTCCAGGGAGGGGTCCGGTCTGGTGTAGGCCGGACCAGGGCCGGCTCCAGGCCTGGAGACCGTTCTGCTAGGAATTCGGAATCCGGCGCGGGCCGCTGCGCCCCTCGCGCCGCCTGCGCGCTCCTGCCCAGTGCCCCCGGCCTCCCTCTCTTTTTGTTCTGTCTCAGCAGCTCTCTGTTGAGATGAATGGCGTTTCCCGAGGCTTCACCTCTGATAAGTGTTCCTCCGTAGCCCCAGCCAGGATCTTAATGTGCACGCTGTAATTTAATGGCCATCTCGGCTGACTGTTAAAACGCTCTCTTCCTGGGTGAAGTGGACTCGCTCCACCGGTACGCGCGCCCCGCCCGGGCCGGCTGTCTCCGGGACCTCAGACGTGGAGGTCCCACCACGGGAAGAGTGACCCTCTTCCCAGGCGCCTTCTCAGCTTTCTAAAGTGGAGCTGGCTGGGCATTCTGCAGCACGCCCCCCGCCCCGCACCCCATCCTGTTTGCGGGGCTCCTGAGGCTCGGGGAACAAGCCCAAGAGGCTGCGCCTTCCTGCTTTCCTGCGTTCCTGGCACCTGGCAAGATTGCCACAGACGCCCTGCGCTGACCACGTAGGATTCTGTTGACGCTGTTTTCTGCTTGCCTGCAGATCCTGGCGCAAACTCAGACGCCACAGACATAAACACGGGAGCAGGAAGGAGATCAGGATGAGCCTTAAAGACATCAGGCTGTAAGATACAGAGAAATCTTTAAAGCTGGGCCTTTAAAATCTGGGATTTTAAGTGGTGAACTGTCCCCACATGGCAGCAGACGCATCGGGCACTCCTCACCCCACCCCTAACCTGCCCCAGTCTTTCTTTACGGAACAGCGTCTCTCAGCCACGTGACAACTGTGGAAAGCACCAGGTCCTTTCATTTTCCTGCCGTCTGGTGATCCTAGGAGTAGATATCTGACCAGCCTGGGCCAATGGGATTGTCCTGATAGTTCACTGAGAAGAGTCAGCCCTTTACAGGTGACAGAGCTGTCAGACAGAAAATGCCAGAGTTGGAGGTGGAGGTATTTTCCACTGTGTGGAGAAAACTGGTTTGCAGAGAGAACATGGCTGCTGAGTTGTGAGAAAGTGGAGAGAGAAAGAGAGCGGTTGAGACAGAACTCCCTTTGAGAGGCCCGACCTCATCTCTGCTCTTTTCAGTGTTTGGTTGTTCAGTTCCTTGGAGTCTTTGAGTCAGTAAATTTCCCTTTTTTGCCCAAGCTAGCTTGAGCTAAGTTTCTATTGTTTGCAACTAGAGTACTTTTCAAGGGGCCTGGCCTTCACTTCTGATGCACTGTCACTAAGACAGCAGGGGTCTTAGAAGGGCTAACGCTTTATGGGGACCAGACCCCTTGTCTACTGGGACCTAAGCGTTCCCTGACACTTGCAAATGAGATCTCGTTGGGGTGAACACACAATTCTTGCTAGAGCCCCTAACCAACGTTGTGAAGTGCCCCAGGCACTCAGCGAGAGTTCTCAAGAGCATCGCGACCAGCCAGGGCTGCCCTTGCTACTGGCCTCTGTGCACCCAAGCTCCACATGCTGGGCTCCTCCATGGACCCCCATGGGCCTCTTTCGCTCAAGCTGGCCTCAGCTGCTTTAGGTATGAGGACTGTGTGATCTCTTCCCCGTGCTGGCCTCTCCCACAGCAAGATGCAAATCCTTCTGCCACTAGGTAGAGGGGCCAATGTTCTCTTTCTTTTTACTTTCTTTCTTTTTGTTGTTGTTGTTGTTTTTCCTGGCTGTGTGGCATGCGGGGATCTTAGTTCCCCGACCAGGGATCGAACCCGTGGCCCCTGCATTGGGATCGTGGAATCTTAACCACTGGACTGCCAGGGAAGTCCCCCAATGTCCTCTTTCAAAGTGAGATTTTGATAAAAGCTCTTCTTCATCACCGACAAATAGGTGTTGAGCCTGGGATGAAGTTTGCAGAATCTTGCATTTTCTGTGTAACTTCCGAGGGGAGAAAACTGTCCTGTAAGGAGCCAGGCCACCACCTACCTCACTCAGCAGGTTCCCTCTTACACCTTCTCTCTACTCTTATTATTATGCTGAGAAGATTCCAGGGAAGTAGCTCAGTAATGACCTCAGAGAAGCCAGTTGCAGTGGTTAACAGTCCTTCCTGTGTGGAAGTTTGCCCAGGTGAACCCCTTTCTGCTCCTTAGCTATAAGTTCTTTGGTTTAGTTTTAATTCTCTTGTTGCTTGTTTCCTGGGGAAACAGAGGCATCAGCCGTCCACCTCCACATCATTCATTCACTCACCCAGGGCTTATTACTCGGCTGCTACTCTGGACCCTGCCATGTGTCAAGCAGTTATTTTTTTCATAGGAATTCAAGGAAAGAAAGAAAGACAGTACTCTGGGCACAGATCTTTTGGGTGCTCAATAAACAAAAAAACACGCTTCACTTTTTCTTCCCTTCCTGCCTCTCTCCCGAGCCCTGCTTCTTCTGGCAGGACACGCTGAGCCAGGGTACTTTGGTGGCTATTAAAAAAAAAAAAAAAAAGAAGAAGAAGCCCTGTAATTGTGCTGGGACCTTTGGAAATTCTAATGCTGAAAGGCAGAGTCCGGCCCTCACTTCCCCTTCCTTCACAGCGCGGGCCTGGGGTGCCACGAAGCTCAGCAGTCCTTGCTGGGAGCCTGAAACAAACATGGATCACGAAGACCTGGGCAATATTGTCCTGCTGGCCATCGTCACCCTCATCAGCGTGGTCCAGAACGGTAAGGGGATCGCCTCCCTCGGGGTAGATTTTGTTTCTAGTTGTTGGAAAGTCAGGCTTACACAGTTGTGTGTGTGTGTGTGTGTGTGTGTGTGTACACTTTTGTCTTTATCTGTATTTGTACCTTTATTTGAATGTATAGGGGTTTGTGCCTTTCTGCGTGTATTTAGGTTTTTCCTTCTCCCAATCGTTCGTTCACTTTAATGGGGATGATTACTCATGTCTGTAGAGCCAGGGCAGCAAGCTGTACCAAAACCGTCACTGGAGTGTCTGCAATCAGCATTTTAACTATGAATTACTGTGGCCAGAGACCAGTTGGAGGGCAGGAAGGCTGGAAAGGGACAATCAGATCTATGTTCACCCAGACACCGGGTTATACTAATTGCAGCTGGGCGCTCTTCGCCTGTCACCTGTAGGCTAAAAAAAAAGGAAATTTGTGCGGTGTGAGGGGGATTTCACCTTAACATGATTTTACCTCTGTATTGCTTTTTTTTTTTTTCTTTTGAAGAAACATGTTCTTTTCAATACTTTCTTTTTCTCTAGCAATGCGTAATTTTTGAAGCATTTTTGGGGAGGCATTATGTACTTACATAAAGGGAGAGAGAGAGAGAGCGGCGAGGATGTTCTTGTCTGGGGTTTGCATTTCCATGAACTCTGCTATTACCTAAAGCAAGCAAGGGACCTAGAAGTGAAAAAGGCAGGACTGGGTAGAACCTTCTCTTTAAAGTTCCGAGCTGGGACTGCCTCAGGCTCTCTCTAGCAGTACGGCCAGTGTCTTTGGGATTTGCAGTTTACGAAGATAGAGAAAAAAAGGAGAGGACTTAACTAAGGGCAGCGCTGTCACTTAATGGTAATTGCTGAATGCTCACACCCTGGCACACTTTGGAAACTTGGGTATCCAATCAACTGGGGACATTCGGATATTTTCCCCCAACTCGAGTGTGGACAGAGGCTGGTGATGAGCCCTCTGGGCACTGAGTAGGGCTTCCCGTGGGCTCCCCGCACCAGAGAGCGGCCAACTTTGCGTACCCCCAGCATGCTTCCTCCACGGAACAGCACGTTTTGTTTTTCTTTTTTGAATTTTCTTTTATTTATTTTTTATACAGAAGCTTCTTGTTAGTTATCTATTTTATACATATCAGTGTATACATGTCAATCCCAATCTCCCAATTCATCCCACCACCACCAACCCTCCCTCCACTTTCCGCCCTTGGTGTCCGGCACAGCACTCGGCAGCTTTCTGACCCAGGCATTTTCATTCTGAATCGCACACCAGAGAGTTGCAGCTCAGAGAGGGGACGAAGGGCCGGTTGAGGCTGCCAGAGTCTCGGGCCATTGCTGTTTCCTGTTGGGGCTCGCTTGGTCTTGTCAGTCACCAAGGGATCCATTCATTTGGGCTGCATACACCCACAGGGACCCTCCTCTGTCCAGGAAGGGTCCCGGATCCATGAGGATGTAGCAGTGAACGAGAAAGCTAGGTTCCTGCCTCCCAGGAAAGGAGGGGCTGGCAGGGAAAGACAGATGGGCAGGCAGTAAGCAGGAAGCCTGCAGCGATGCTTCCGGTCCCCGCGGAGGCAGTCGCATGGGTGTCGGAGGGCGCTACCTGTTCAGCTCTCCCCCGCCGGCCCTCCGCCGGATACCTGTCAATCTCGGGCACAGAGGACAGGAGCCGGAGTCCCCTCAGCCGCCTGTGCAGATGGGGCTGAGCAGAGGTTCGAGTGCTCCCTGTCGCTCCAGGCTGAGTCGGGGGAAGCTGGAGGGTCTCCTCCTGTGAGAGCAGGACTCTTTTCATCTCTCCTGAGATGCCCCAGGACCTGGCCCTGGTCTGTCCAGGGCGTCCTGGGCTTTTCCGTAGAAGCACAGCAGACCCGGAGCAGACTTGAGGTAGACGGTGAGATTTCTCATCATTTTTGGCAGATGAGATTAAGTCTTCTTCTCTGGTGCAAGGCGGGAGGAGAGATTACAGATGGCCACATGTGTGAGTTTGCACCGCAGTCTTTCGGGCGGCCGTTTCAGCTAGATAACGACAGGGCACAGTGCTCTCCCTGACACAGTCCCGTGAACTGGAGAGGCTTCCTGGTGGGGGAGAGACAAGTGTGGAGCAGCTACTGCTTTGGGCTGCAGACTTTGCATCCTGGGCACACAGATGATCGGGGTGCATGTGCAGCGGTGTGGACAGCACGGCCCCAGCATCACAGCCTCTGTCCCTCCCCATCCAATCCCCCCAATTCCCCTTCACAGCATTTTCCCACCCATGCTCGGGGTGGGGGAAAGACAGGCTGCTGCCCTTTTGAAGCCACAGAAGGAGCCCTTGCCTCCCCCTCAGAGGCTTAGGATCAGCCCTGCTCCCCTCTGAGGCAGAGATCAGGGCTGCTGTGTGATGCTGAGATCACCCTGTGAGGACTTCTTGTTTCTAACTGTTAGATGTGCCCGTGCAGGGGACAAATGACTTGGAAGGCAACCCCTCTACCCGTTTTAACCGTTGAGGTTTTAGGCAAACACAAAGGTCCAAGTGTAGGTGCAGAACTTCTCTTTGCAATTCTAATTAACCTCCATGTTGCAGCCATAGGCCTACCTTATTGAGTGCGGAAACTATGCAAAAACTAACTCGGTCCCCACCCTCAATTGCATTTGATACCCCTTCTGTTAGCTTTAGGAACTATTTACATGTTGTTGCCACGCATGGCACACTTTGTCTTTGTCCCAAGACAAGGAGGTCAGTCCCCGTGTCCCTGACAGTGTCAGAGAGCTCTGCGCTCTCAGTACATCGCGTGAGCCCCGATTCCCCACGGGAAGGGCCAGAGCCCACCCGCCTGGTGGAAGCTCCTCCTCTGCCTCCCAGACGCTCATTAGTCATCAAGATCTTTGAACTCGTGGCCCTCTTCCAGCTTGATCCAGCAGAACAGACGTTTGGAAATGCAGACCAAGTTTAAAGTACCTCGTTCCAAGAGACCTGGACCAGGACTAACAAAGCCTGGTTTCCCAGGGAGGCGTCTGGGAGGCAGAGGAGGAGGTGGGGACTGTGTCAGGGAGAGCACTGTGCCCTGTCGTTATCTAGCTGAAACGGCCGCCCGAAAGACTGCGGTGCAAACTCACACATGTGGCCATCTGTAATCTCTCCTCCCGCCTTGCACCAGAGAAGAAGACTTAATCTCATCTGCCAAAAATAATGAGAAATCTCACCGTCTACCTCAAGTCTGCTCCGGGTCTGCTGTGCTTCTACGGAAAAGCCCAGGACGCCCCGGACAGACCAGGGCCAGGTCCTGGGGCATCTCAGGAGAGATGAAAAGAGTCTGCTCTCACAGTCTAATAGGCTACATTTGATGAGAGTGGTTATATAATCTAAGCTTCATGCCAATAAAGTAGCATGAAGTAGTATCAGTCGGTCAGTAGCCTAGAAACAGCCTTTGCCAAAACAATAAGGTTAACTAGAGGCACTGAGGAACCTCCTTGCAACTTGTGAGCTTGTGAAGACAGCAGCAACCAGTTTGGACTTTCACTTGCCCTTAAAAATATTTGCAGTCAAGCCACCATGCCACACAGAAACAGAAAGGAAATTTTTATGAATATTAGATTAACTTTTTTTAAAAACATCTTTATTGGCGTATAATTGCTTTACAATGGTGTGTTAGTTTCTGCTGTATAACAAAGTGAATCAGCTATCCGTATACACATATCCCCATATCCCCTCCCTCTTGCGTCTCCCTCCCACCCTCCCTATCCCACCCCTCTAGGTGGTCACAGAGCCCCGAGCTGATCTCCCTGTGCTATGCGGCTGCTTCCCACTAGCTAGCTATTTTACGTCCGGTAGTGTATATATGTCCATGCCACTCTCTCACTTCGTCCCAGCTTACCCTTCCCCCTCTCCATATCCTCAACTCCGTTCTCTACGTCTGCATCTTTATTCGTGTCCTGCCCCTAGGTTCTTCAGAACCTTTTTTTTTTCTTTTAGATTCCATATGTATGTGTTAGCATATGGCATTTGTTTTTTCTCCTTCTGACTTACTTCACTCTGTATGACAGACTCTAGGTCCATCTACCTGACTACAAATAACTCAATTTCATTTCTTTTTATGGCTGAGTAATATTCCATTGTATATATGTGCCACATCTTCTTTATCCATTCACCTGTCAATGGACACTTAGGTTGCTTCCATGTCCTGGCTTAATTCACAGGTCAGCAAAGTGGAACTTGGAGAGGTTAGACCATTGGTTGGAGGTTCCAGAGCCAGTAAGGGTGAAATTGGGATTCAAATCTACTCCAAAGGGTAGACCTTTACACGGTGTATTTTGTCTCAAATTCATTCATTCAAATGCTCACTACTCAGGAAGTTCTCTCTTATGTGGAACTGAAATCTGCTGCCTTATCATTTCTATCCACTGGTGTGTCTGTTCTTTGGAAAAGCTTAGACTGTGCCCGGTGCTTCTGTGTTTACAAAGTCACCTGTAACATCCCTTCTTCAATGTCCCATTCCTCATACGACTTGGTTTCCAGAGTCCCTCGTCATCGGGTTCCCCCTCCTACCCCACTCCCCAACTTGCCCTGTTCTTTCTAAGTTGCAGGTGGGTGTTTTCCACGCAGGGAAACTGTTCCTGAGATTCAGACACCAGTTCTGCTAAAATAATGGATGTGTGACTTGTTCTTTTGTGTCACGCTGCTGGCTCACACTAACTCAATGAAAATCTCAAGAGCTTTTTATGTGATCCTGAGAAAGTTATTTACCTTCTCTGACCACCAGCTTCCTCAACAGAGAGATGGAGTCACTAACATCTTCTGTGTGTGACGGTTGAGGGTATTGCCTCAGATCATTAACATAGGTAGAGTAGCCAGCAGAGAACAGCATGTGGTAAGTTCTTGGTCACCGTCTGCAGCCCTCCCTCTCCGTGTCTCTCTCTGTCCCTCTGGTTTGGCCTGATGTTGGCAGGCAGCCGAGAGAAGTGTGTGAGTGGTTTTGGCCTTCATAGTTTCTGTAACATGGTCAAGGAAAATAGGAGTTGGAGTGTCAATGTTTGGAGGAGTGGACAAAGGTGGCCCAACTCTTTCAAGTTGAGCTTAGAAGGAGGGAGAGGTAGACCCTAGTGGGATACAGGACTATGGCAGGCTTGTTTTTATCTTGTTTTGTTTTGAGGGTAGGAAAGACCTGAGTGTGTTTCAAAGGTAAAGATTAGGAGGAAAACAGAGACTGAAGGTGCAGGAAATGGGGCAAACACTGATGCACAAAGACCCAAAGAGGGTGGCAGGAGCAGCGTCAGGGTTGCAGGTGGAGGGCTAAGGCTTGGGAAAGAGGAAGGGGTTTGTTCTCGGGCAAGGGGAGGAAGAAGAGACGCAGACTCGGAGAAGGACGGCCACGCTGTGCCATTGGCTGCAGAAATAACCTCAGACAAACTGTCTCTGTTTGCATGTTCAGGGGCACGGGGTGTCACCTTAGGTTCTGGAAAGACAGTGATCGGAATTTTCCGCTGTGTTCTATGGTAAGAAGGGACCTCAAGAGTGGACACTTGGATACTTAAACGCTGTGTAGTTGGTGGAATCCCTGAAGTGAGCTTCTATGTGACAGTAGGAGGATGAACACACCCTCGAAGGCCCAGCTGGAGTTCAGTCCCAAACTCCCTGCTCCGCGGTGCAGTGACTCTGAGAAAGTTATTTAACCTCCCTGAGCCGGAGGGCCCTTGTCTACAAGGTGGGGACAGTACCGCCCACTTCACAGAGCTGGTGCCAGGCCCAGTAAAGGAGCATACGTCCAGTGCCTAAGAGAGGGCCTTCAGACAAGCCAGCCCTGCACGTCTGCTCAAAACGGGCACGGTTCTAGGAGAGGAACGTACTTTGGACAAAAAGGAAAACGTGAAGACTTTTATTCATGTACACAATGGATAAGGCATCCTTTTCATGTCTTTTTGAGGAGCCTAATAGAGGGTTGATGGAAAGAAACCCTGTGAGTGGATCCCTGACAATCATACTTTTCCCTCTTTCACTCTTTAAATAGGAGGAAGGGAATAAAATAGGAGGGGTGAGGGGGAGAGAGAGAGAGAGAGAGAGGGAGGGCGGGACCTTTATCCCGCCCTCCCCACCATCCAGCCTACAGATTCTGTCCCCTCAGCATCTCTTAATCCCACAAGCATCACCCTAACCAGCTCCCTTCTCTCTTCCCCCTGTCCTGGGTCGCACCCCTTTAAACACTCACCATGCTAAAGACAGAGTGGCTTTCTGGCGATGGCTCTCCTCAGCTCAACATCTGTCAGGAACTCCTTGTTGGTCTCAAGATGGAAATAAATTCAGAAGTTCTTAACGTGGCTCTCATCAAGGTCACGGTCATGCTGCTAAGTCCGGCAGGCACTTCTCAGCCACCGTCTTCTTCAGCCTTGGTTCACTTACCGCTTTCTCCCTGGGGCTCTCTCCGGCCACCCTGCCTGCACCCCCAGCGGCCCCTGTCGTGCTGTGCCTTCTCCTTTGTCCACAGCTGGGCACACTGTGTCGTTTTAATTTTTGCATTTTGTTTACTGTGTGTGCTCTGTCTTCTCTTGTTGTAGCCTCGCCAGAACATAAGCTCCTCCGGCCGAGGCTCTTTGTGTGTTTTGTTCTCGGCTGTAAGCTGAGTGTCTGGCACATGGCAAGTGACGATAGAGAAATGTCATTGAAAGAACAATTCGCCACCTACCTCTTCGGTCTCGTTCGTAATTGAACCAGATTCCGCTTCCCATTCCCCATCACCAATAAGCTGGACGTAGTAAACCCCAGAGGTTCTTGCCTCTGGACCTTTGCACATTCCATTACACTAGAGTGGAGCGGTCTCCTCTGCTTGCCACCCTTGTTCTTCAGACTTTATCTTACATATCACTTCCTCTAGGAATCCTTCTGTGACCCAAACACTGAATTAAGTTGCCCCCTTTGACCCTCGATGGCACTGTATCCTCACTCAGTCTGACCTTAGCACGAGTCACTCTGTATGCAGTGTAATTTCTTTACTTGGTTATCTATTTCTTCCGACTGTCGGATCCTTGAAAGTGAGGGTCGTGTCTTGCTCACCATTGAGTCACCAATACCAAATGCAGTGATGAGTGGAGGGTAGCTGCTGAGTAAATTTTTGCTCAGTGGCATTTGATGGAGGACATTTAGGGCTCTTTAGAGGTCAAGTTAAGGAACCGTGTAACATTCTAGTAAAATAATGGGATACCAGGCTCGTGAACGTTCCCCGTTATAAACCAAATCCAAACCTTTCCCTCTGGCAGGGTTCTTTGCCCAGAAGGTGGAGCACGAAAGCAAGAACCATAATGGGTGGAGCTTCCAGAGGACGGGGACACTTGCCCTTGAACGGGTCTACACTGCCAAGTGAGTCCAAACCCTGACACTGCTGACTGACAGAGAGGGGACCTGGGCACAGGGCTGCATGTCTGTCTGGGCCATCCTTCCAAAGGCCGGGGCCGCGGTGTTCCCAGGGAAGCTTGAACTTCACCTGGGAGGCTCTGGGGGCACTTTTCATCATCTTAGCAAGTGCTGGTGTGTAAAGAGAGGAAGCGGGGCTGCGAGATGGCGGGATGGAGCTCTCCCTGTTCGGGAACCTCTCAGCCAGTCATTCAGTCATGGAGTTGACTGATTTTCTGGGGCGTTAGTCCAGAGGGGCTGCCGGGAGAACCAGCCATTGCTCACCAGCCGGCTTCGGAAGCAACAGGCAGGACTAGCTGGCAGTTGCCTGTAGCCCCTCAGGTCCCCTCGGTGGGGTCTGGAGGGGACTCTAGTGCGTTTCCTAAGCCAGGTCTCCTGGAGCAACCAGAACAGAAAGAATGGGGGAATTATGCAATGGCTTCTCCACCTCTCCTGCTTTACTTCTGAATGAAAAGGCTGTTTGAAAACACCTGAAGAACTCAGCGAAGGAGGCGGGTGCTATTTGGGATGCAAATCCAACATTCATTTTCCTCTCTGCTGAACGCATTCAGACAGAGGGTTCGGCCAGCGGCCTGTCACCTGCTTCTCTGAGCCTGTGATTGGCCTGTGAGACAGGGAGGCTGCAGCTCTGAGCTGGCCTTCAGTCTCAGCTTGGAGGTGACTTGGATGTCTCCAGAGATCCTTCCAAAGTGGGAGTCGTGGCCACACAAGCAACGTTCTTCTAGAACGGTAGGAATAGCGCAAGCAAATGCAGCCCCTCGAGGCCCCTCTGTCTCCGGTCGGCCCCAGCCCCTCAGACCCAGCACTCCTGCGCCGTCTGATTCCGAGGAAATCCCTTCCTGAACTACTTACAGGGAGATTTCCATCTTAAGATTCGGACCTTCGGTGTGTTAATTCTCAGAATCCATTGAAGAAGTGTAAGGATGTGATTTAAGCCCTATTAGATGTTCACATTTACAGGACGTGGAGGAGAGTGTGTGCGGTGCCGTGAGCCCCCCTGTGCTGTTTGCAGGGGAGATGGGAGAGGTCCCCTCAGTCACACCCACGTGCAAGAGTGCAGGAGGGGCCAGGGCAGTGGCCTCCATCAGGGGTAACGCCAGAACCTCCCCCCACATGGAATCCAAAAGAACGTGAATACCGTTCCACCTGTTCGGAAGGAGAAGCTTCTTCCTGCCCAGATCACTACATTCTCACCAGCTGCCCTGTGTTCTTAGGAGCACAGGCGGGCCCGTCTGGAGAAGTGGGGCAGGGCTGCATGCGGCGGAATTTCTCTGTAGCGAGTGGGAAGCTAAGTTTCCATCCTCCCGAAAGTGAAGAAGGACCGGTGCAGGCCAGGCCGCCTGGTGTCCGCCCTTTCCCCCAGGAGTGAACTAGCTCTGCTTCTCAGAAGACGCCTCGCTGACCCCGCTGTCAGCCTCCAGATGGCGTCCCTGACGTCCAAAGGCGCTAGGGGAGAGTGGTGGGTGACTGGTGCCGCCTGGGGGTCCCCACCGCATGGGGACCTGTGCTGTGCTGCCGCCCAGCTCCCAAACCCCCGTGACTTTCCCACTTACCCCCCGAGAGAGGGCAAGGAGAGCGAGGGGAGGAGAGAGAGCTGTGGAGAGGTCGGAGCTTTGGGGGGGAGGTGGGAGGGGGGAGCGGAGGGGAATTTTCTGTCATTAAAAGGTTGCCCAGACACTGCTGTGGTTCTGTTACAAAGACTACTTCCTCCCTGACCCAGCTGGCAGCGCCCTGTGTGTGCCTGAGGTGGGTTGTGGAAGGTGCTGAAGATCAACACAGAGGCTGCCGCCTGCTGCCGATGCCGGGAGCCCCCGGTCTGCATGCCCCAGCCAGGAAGCTACCAGGAAGGGCCTTAACGTGTTAGCCCGGTAGAAAGTCATCCGCAGTGATAGCTTCTCCAAGGGCGTCCAAAAGCACCAAAGAGGGGTACAAGAAGAGCTGTAGGGGTGTGAGGAGAAAAGAACATGTATTTTATGTTGCTATTTAAAAAATAGGAAATTGAACTTTACTCAATTTTAATATACAGATTGAGAGTAGGATGTGTATATAATTTGTACATAAATACACCCGTCATAAGGTTGCATGATCAAAACTCTTGGTTGACGGGGTGTGGGATCATAAATGTTTAGAGACTGTATAAAGGGAAAAATAGCATAAAGAATAAATGATGCTGGTGGATTGAAATGGCTGATGCATGTCTTTCAGCATAAAGTATGACTGCTGAGTGATACAGATAGTTCAAGATTTGGGGGCTGTTGGTAAACAGACGTCCCAGCCAGGTGAGGCCTTCAGTTCAGACTCAGCCTCAGTTAATGGGCTGCTCTACCACCCATCTCCCTCGAGGGCAGGGCTGAGTCAGGGCTTGAGAGTTAAAAGGATCTCGACCTTGACTTTCTCTTCATGTGTCTAAAACATAGGTCAAAGCCCTGTTCCCAGTTAATGAGCGCAGCCAGAGCCGTCGAAGTTTGAGTTTTGGAGAAAAGTCTCAGTTAACTGACCTAAGATTCTTCTCCATGAGTGCGGGTGAGCACAGGTTGTGGAGAGAAGATGGGTCTCTGCAGATGTGTCATTTTCCAAAATGTGACCCATAGATCACCAGTTCATGGGCTGTTAACAGGTGTTAAAGAAAAGAACAAGTTCTGTACAGCAAGACTTTTGAGAACCTTTAAAGTACTAAGACACTGTGATTCTTGGTTCTACAAGAAGGGGAGGTCTTATTTAACTATAGACACCCCTCCTTTTTTTTTTTCTAGAGCATATCAAAGCTTTAGTGTTTCACAAGATGCATTTTGGTAAATGACACCCTGAGGTCCCTTCTCCCCACCACCACTTCTCAGAATCCACTCTGGACTCACTTCCAAGTAGCAGGGACTTGTGAATGGTTTGAAGG
This sequence comes from Kogia breviceps, assembly GCF_026419965.1. Taxonomy (NCBI): domain Eukaryota; kingdom Metazoa; phylum Chordata; class Mammalia; order Artiodactyla; family Physeteridae; genus Kogia; species Kogia breviceps. The sequence goes on from NC_081325.1 coordinate 8,807,869, forward strand.
TGATACATCTATGTTGGTTCTTTTCATTAGTATCGATACTATTACTGTTATTATTGATATTTATTTATGTATTTATTTAAAGTTCTATTGCAATATAGTTGATTTACAATATTGTGTTAGTTTCAGGTGTAGAGCAAAGTGATTCAGTTTTATATATATATGTGTATACACACACACACACACACACACATATATTCTTATTTAGATTCTTTTCCATTACAGGTTATTGCAAGATATTGAGTAGAGTTCCCTGTGCTATACAGTAGGTCCTTGTTGGTTATCTATTTTATATATAGTAGTGTATTTTAATCCCAAACTCCTAATTTATCCCTCCCATATTTACTTATTTTAAATAAACCCAAATTAACTAGCAAAACATTAAGTGCTCCTATATCTCATTCCTAAAGGTGGAGAAAAATGAAAGGGAAAATTGCAATGAATCCTTTTCTCCATAAAAACACTGGCAGTGTGGTGCATCCAACTGAACACAGCACAGTGAATTGTTGAGAGATCTGCTGAGTAGCTCGTAGTTAGACCTCAAGAAATGACAGACAAAGTGGGTTTGTCAGTTTTGTCCTGCAGAAAAAAATGGCACAAAAGAATATTTGGAATAACAGTAATTTGTCAGTAGGAAAGACATTTCCATTGGGGGTTATAAGAAGGACAAGGTTGGAGGAATAATAGCCATCATTTACTGAATGCTTACTATGAGCCTGGCGCTGCTTTCTCTCATTTTATTCTCACAACAGCCAGGGAGGTATCAATAAATACTTATGTCTCCATTCACCTTCAATTGATGAGGAGATTGAGACTCAGTGAGGGAAGGAAATGCACCCACCATCGCACAGTCAAAAAGTGGCAGCCAGGAGACCTTCAAGATGGCGGAAGAGTAAGACGCGGAGATCACCTCCCTCCCCACAAATACATCAGAAATACATCCACACGTGGAACAGCTCCTATAGAACACCCACCGAGCGCTGGCGGAAGACCTCAGACCTCCCAAAAGGCAAGAAACTCCCCACGTACCTGGGTAGGGCAAAAGAAAAAAGAATAAACAGAGACAAAAGAATAGAGACGGGACCTGCACCCGTGGGAGGGAGCCGTGAAGGAGGAAAGGTTTCCACACACTAGAAGCCCCTTCGCGGGCAGAGACTGCGGGTGGCGGAGCGGGGGAAGCTTCGGAGCCGCGGAGGAGAGCGCAGCCACAGGGTGCGGAGGGCAAAGCGGCGAGATTCCCGCACAGAGGATCGGTGCTGACCAGCACTCACCAGCCAGAGAGGCTTGTCTGCTCACCCGCCGGAGCGGGCGGGGGCTTCGGTCGGAAGCCGGGAGAGGACTGGAGTTCGCGGCGTGAACACAGCCTGAAGGGGCTAGTGCGCCATGGCTGGCCGGGAGGGAGTCCGGGAAAAAGTCTGGAGCTGCCGAAGAAGCAAGAGACCATTGTTTCCTGGTGCTCCAGGAGAGGGGAGTAAGCGCGCCGCTTAAAGGAGCTCCAGAGACGGGCGCGAGCCGCGACTATCAGCGTGGACCCCAGAGACGGGCATGAGACGCTCAGGCCGCTGCTGCCGCCACCAAGAAGCCTGTGTGCGAGCACAGGTCACTCTCTACACGTCCCCTCCCGGGAGCCCGTGCAGCCCACCACTGCCGGCGTCCCGTGATCCAGGGACAGCTTCCCCGGGAGAACGCACGGCGCGTCTCAGGCTGGTGCAACGTCACGCCGGCCTCTGCAGCTGCGGGCTCGCCCCGCATCCGTACCCCTTGCTCCCCCAGCCTGGGTGAGCCAGAACCCCCAAAACAGCTGCTCCTTTAACCCCGTCCTGTCTGGGTGGGGAAGAGACGCCCTCGGGTGACCTACATGCAGTGGCGGGGCCAAATCCAAACCTGAACCCCAGGAGCTGTGCGAACAAAGAAGAGAAAGGGAAATCTCTCCTAGCAGCCTCGGGAGCAGCGGATTAAATCTCCAAAGTCAATTTGATGTACCCTGCATCTGTGGATTACCTGAACAGACAACAAATATCCCAAATTGAGGAGGCCGACTTTGGGAGACACAATATATATATATATATCTTTTTCCCTTTTCTCTTTTTGTAAATGTGTATGTGTATGCTTCTTTGTGTGGTTTTGTCTGTATACCTTTGCTTTTACCATTTGTCCTAGGGTTCTGTCTGTCCGTTTTTTGTGGGGTTTTTTTGTATAGTTTTTAGCACTTGTTATCATTGGTGGATTTGTTTTTTGATTTGATTTCTCTCTTCTTTCTTTTTTCATTTTTTGTTACTTTTTAATTTAAAAAATTTTTAAAATAATAATTTATTTTTATTTTAATAACTTTATTTTATTTTATTTTATTATTTTCTTTCTTTCTTTCTTCCTTTTCTTCTGAGCTGTGTGGCTGACAGGGGCTTGGTGCTCCGGCCGGGTGTCAGGCCTGTGCCTCTGAGATGGGAGAGCCAAATTCAGGACATTGGTCCACCAGAGACCTCCCAGCTCCACATAATATCAAACGGCGAAAGCTCTCCCAGAGATCTCCATCTCAATGCTAAGACCCAGCTCCACTTAATGACCAGCAAGGTACAGTGCCGGACACCCTATGCCAAACAACTAGCAACACAGAAGCAACACCCCACCCATTAGCAGAGATGCTGCCTAAAATCATAATAAGGTCACAGGCACCCCAAAACACACCACCAGATGCAGCCCTGCCCACCAGAAAGACAAGATCCAACCTCATCCACCAGAACACAGGCACTAGTCCCCTCCACCAGGAAGCCTAAACAACCCTTAGCCACTGAACCAACCTTAGCCACTGGGGACAGACACCAAAAACAACAGGAACTACAAACCTGCAGCCTGTGAAAAGAAGACCCCAAACACAGTAAGTTAAGCAAAATGAGAAGACAGAGAAACACATAGCAGATGAAGGAGCAAGGAAAAAAACCCACCAGACCAAACAAATGAAGAGGAAATAGACAGTCTACCTGAAAAAGAATTCAGAGTAATGATAGTAAAGATGATCCAAAATCTTGGAAATAGAATGGAGAAAATACAAGAAACGTTTAATAAGAACCTACAAGAACTAAAGAGCAAACAAACAATGATGAATAACACAATAAATGAAATTTAAAATTCTCTAGAAGGAATCAATAGCAGAATAACTGAGGCAGAAGAACAGATGAGTGACCTGGAAGTTAAAATAGTGGAAGTAACTACTGCAGAGCAGAATAAAGAAAAAAGAATGAAAAGAATTGAGGACAGTCTCAGAGACCTCTGGGACAACATTAAACACACCAACATTCGAATTATAGGTGTCCCAGAAGAAGAAGAGAAAAAGAAAGGGACTGAGAAAATATTTGAAGAGATTATAGCTGAAAACTTCCCTAATATGGGAAAGGAAATAGTCAAGTCCCATACAGGATAAATCCAAGGAGAAACACACCAAGACACATATTAATCAATCTATCAAAAATTAAATACAAAGAAAAAATATTAAAAACAGCAAGGGAAAAACAGCAAATAACATACAAGGGAATCCCTATAAGGTTCACAGCTGATCTTTCAGCAGAAACTCTCCAAGTGAGAAGGGAGTGGCAGGACATATTTAAAGTGATGAAAGGGAAAAACCTACATCCAAGATTACCCTACCCAGCAAGGATCTCATTCAGATTCAATGGAGAAATTAAAACTTTACAGATAAGCAGAAGCTAAGAGAATTCAGCACCACCAAACCAGCTTTACAACAAATGCTAAAGGAACTTCTCTAGGCAGGAAACACAAGAGAAGGAAAAGATGTACAATAACAAACCCAAAACAATTAAGAAAATGGTAATAGGATCATACATATCAATCATTACCTTAAATGTGAATGGATTAAATGCTCCAACTAAAAGACATAGACTGGCTGAGTGGATACAAAAACAAGACCTGTACATATGCTGTCTACAAGAGACCCAATTCAGACCTAGAGACACATACAGACTGAAAGTGAGGGGATGGAAAAAGATATTCCATGCAAATGGAAATCAGAAGAAAGCTGGAGTAGCAATTCTCATATCAGACAAAATAGACTTTAAAATAAAGACTATTACAAGAGACAAAGAAGGACACTACATAATGATCAAGGGATCAATCCAAGAAGAAGATATAACAATTCTAAATATTTATGCACCCAACATAGGAGCACCTCAATACATAAGGCAAATGCTAACAGCCATAAAAGGGGAAATCGACAGTAACACAATCATAGTAGGGGAGTTTAACACCCCACTTTCACAAATGGACAGATCATCGAAAATGAAAATAAATAAGGAAACACAAGCCTTAAATGACACATTAAACCAGATGGACTTAATTGATATTTCTAGGACATTCCATCCAAAAACAACAGAATACACTTTCTTCTCAAGTGCTCAAGGAACATTCTCCAGGATAGATCATATCTTGGGTCACAAATCAAGCCTTGGTAAATTTAAGAAAATTGAAATTGTATCAAGTATCTTTTTGGACCACATGCTATGAGACTAGATATCAATTACAGGAAAAAAATCTGTAAAAAATGCAAACACATGGAGGCTAAACAATACACTACTTAATAACCAAGGGATCACTGAAGAAATCAAAGAGGAAATTAAAAAATACCTAGAAACAAATGACAGTGAAAACACAACGACCCCAAACCTATGGGATGCAGCAAAAGCAGTTCTAAGAGGGAAGTTTATAGCAATCCTACCTCAAGAAACAAGAAACATCTCAAATAAACAACCTAACCTTACACCTAAAGCAATTAGAGAAAGAAGAACAAAAAACCTCCGAAGTTAGCAGAAGGAAAGAAATCATAAAAGATCAGATCAGAAATAAATGAAAAAGAAATGAAGGAAACAGTAGCAAAGATCAATAAAACTAAAAGCTGTTTCTTTGAGAAGATAAACAAAATTGATAAACCATTAGCTAGACTCATCAAGAAAAAAAAGGAGAAGACTCAAATCAATAAAATTAGAAATGAAAAAGACAAAGTAACAACTGACACTGCAGAAACACAAAGGATCATGAGAGATTACTACAAGCAACTCTATGCCAATAAAATGGACAACCTGGAAGAAATGGACAGATTCTTAGAAAAGCACAACCTTCTGAGACTGAACCAGGAAGAAGTAGAAAATATAAACAGACCAATCACAAGCACTGAAATTGAGACTGTGATTAAAAATCTTCCAACAAACAAAAGCCCAGGACCAGATGGCTTCACAGGTGAATTCTATCAAACATTTAGAGAAGAGCTAACACCTATCCTTCTCAAACTCTTCCAAAATATAGCAGAGGTAGGAACACCCCCAAACTCATTCTACAAGGCCACCATCACCCCCTGATACAACCAGACAAAGATGTCACAAAGAAAGAAAACTACAGTCCAGTATCAATGATGAACGTAGATGCAAAAATCCTCAACAAAATACTAGCAACCAGAATGCAACAGCACATTAAAAGGATCATACACCATGATCAAGTGGGGTTTATCCCAGGAATGCAAGGATTCTTCAATATACGCAAATCAATGTGATAAACCATATTAACAAATTGACAGAGAAAAACCATATGATCATCTCAATAGATGCAGAAAACGCTTTTGACAAAATTCAACACCCGTTTATGATAAAAAAAACCTCCAGAAAGTAGGCATAGGGGGAACTTACCTCAACATAATAAAGGCCATATATGACAAACCCACAGCCAACATCATTCTCAATGGTGAAAAACTGAAACCATTTCCACTAAGATCAGGAACAAGACAAGGTTGCTCACTCTCAGCAATATTATTCAACATAGTTTTGGAAGTTTTAGCCACAGCAATAAGAGAAGAAAAAGAAATAAAAGGAATCCAAATCAGCAAAGAAGTAAACTGTCACTGTTTGCAGATGACTTGATACTATACATAGAGAATCCTAAAGATGCTACCAGAAAACTACTAGAGCTAATCAATGAATTTGGTAAAGTAGAAGGAAACAAAATTAATGCACAGAAATCTCTTGCATTCCTATACACTGATGATGATAAATCTGAACAAGAAATTAAGGAAATGCTCCCATTTACCACTGCAATAAAAAGAATAAAATACCTAGGAATAAACCTATCTAAGGAGACAAAAGACCTGTATGCAGAAAGCTATAAGATACTGATGAAAGAAATTAAAGACGATACAAACAGATGGAGAGATATACATGTTCTTGGATTGGAAGAATCAACGTTGTGAAAAAGACTATACTACCCAAAGCAATCTACAGATTCAATGCAATCCCTATCAAACTACCAATGGCATTTTTCACAGAACTAGAACAAAAAATTTCACAATTTGTATGGAAACACAAAAGACTGTGAATAGCCAAAGCAATCTTGAGAAAGAAAAATGGAGCTGGAAGAATCAGGGTCCCAGACTTCAGACTATAGTACAAAGCCACAGTAATCAAGATAGTATGGTACTGGCACAAAAACAGAAATATAGATCAATGGAACAGGATAGAAAGCCCAGAGATAAACCCATGCACATATGGTCACCTTATTTTTGATAAAGGAGGCAAGAACATACAATGGAGAAAAGACAGCCTCTTCAATAAGTGTTGCTAGGAAAACTGGACAGCTACATGTAAAAGAATGAAATTAGAACACTTCTCAACACCATACACAAAAATAAACTCCAAATGGATTAAAGACCTAAATGTAAGACCAGACACTATAAAACTCTTAGAGGAAAACATAGGCAGAACACTCTATGATATAAATCACACCAAGATCCTTTTTGACCCACCTCCTAGAGAAATGGAAATAAAAACAAAAATAAACCAATGGGACCTAATGAAACTTAAAAGCTTTTGCACAGCAAAGGAAACCGTAAACAAGATGAAAAGACAACCCTCAGAATGGGAGAAAATATTTGCCTATATTTTGAAGCAACTGACAAAGGATTAATCTCCAAAATTTACAAGCAGCTCATGCAGCTCAATATCAAAAAAACAAACAACCCAATCCAAAAATGAGCAGAAGACCTAAATAGACATTTCGCCAAAGAAGATATACAAATTGCCAACCAACACATGAAAGAGTGCTCAGCATCACTAATCATTAGAGAAATGCAAATCAAAACTACAATGAGATATCATCTCACACCGGTCAGATTGGGCATCATCAAAAACTCTAGAAACAATAAATGCTGGAGAGGGTGTGGAGAAAAGGGAACACTGTTGCATTGTTGGTGGGAACGTAAATTGATACAGCCACTATGGAGAACAGTATGGAGGTTCCTTAAAGTACTAAAAATAGAACTACTATACGACACAGGCATCCCACTACTGGGCATATACCCTGAGAAAATGATAATTCAAAAAGAGTCATGTACCACAATGTTCATTGCAGCACTATTTACAATAGCCAGGACATGGAAGCAACCTAAGTGTCCATCAACAGATGAATGGATAAAGAAGATGTGGCACATATAACAATGGAATATTACTCAGCCATAAAACAAAACGAAATTAAGTTATTTGTAGTGAGGTGGATGGACCTAGAGTCTGTCATACAGAGTGAAGTAAGTCAGAAAGAGAAAAACAAATACTGTATGCTAACACATATACATGGAATCTAAAGACAGAACATGGTTATGAAGAACCTAGGTGCAGGACAGGAATAAAGACGCAGACATAGAGAATGGACTTGAGGACACGGGAAGGGGGAAGGGTAAGCTGAGACGAAGTGAGAGAGTGGCATGGACATATATACACTGCGAAACGTAGAATAGATAGCTAGTGGGAAGCAGCCCCATAGCACAGGGAGATCAGCTCGGTGCTTTGTGACCACCTAGAGGGGTGGGATAGGGAGGGTGGGAGGGAGACGCAAGAGGGAGGAGATATGGGATATGTGTATATGTAGAACTGATTCACTTTGTTATAAAGCAGAAACTAACACACCATTGTAAAGCAATTGTACTCTAATAAAGATGTTTTAAAAAGAAGAAGATTAAAGGTGGTAAAGACAATATAAAATTAAACATTTTAATACTGAAAAAAAAAAAAAAGTGGCAGCCCCGAGTGGGACCCAGGCTTTGTGACTTTCAGGACCACACGAGTGACCTCTAAGGTCTCTAAAGGCAGCTGTATCACTGACCAGAGGACAAAAGCTGCTTGAGTTCAGCCCAGTAGCGGCCCTCTGGCGAGGAGGGGCATGTGTGCATGCAGCTGTGGATGGAAGATGTGTCAGAGGTCCTGGACGGGGAGAGGGGACCGGCTTGAGCCAGAGTGGGGCTTAGGACTCTGGGCGTATTCTGGAATTCCAGAGAAGAGCCCATTTTCTTAGAGCTGGGAGAATTTCGTTCAATTCCAGGCAGACTCTGTTGTACCAGGGCCCATGGTGACTTGATATAAGAGGCAGGAATGATCGAATGGCTGATCTAATGTCACATCACTAGACACTTCTCTCTGTGGGCACATCCCTTGGACAATAAAGAATTTTTAAAAATTTTCATCACCCAGACAAAATCACAGCTTCAAAACAGAAGCATGAGAATGAGAGGAAGCAGGGGAGAGCTTTGATGTTAATAGATTTTCAAACTGTTGGAGCATCAGGTACTAGATCCCATCAGACATGGAACATTATTCAACTAAATAAAAGGGAATTTTCTCTCTAGTTTTCTGGAACTGGGAGATGGATCTTCTCTCAGTCCTGAGGCTGCAGTTTTGTGTCTCTAATGAGGTGTAAGAATAGATGTGATGCATGTGCTTAGCAGCAGCTACAGTTATCACTTTGGGGCTTGTTTACTCACTAAGTGCTTCACCCCTAATGGCATATTTGTAAGGGACTCCTGCCCTTTGGAGTTCTTACTGTGTCCATAGATCAATGGAAATCCTGGGTGTCCAGAGCCCCGGGCAATGTCATCAGGGCTCTTCTGGCTCTCCTGTGTCTCTCCAGGACAGGGTACATTGGTTTCTTACCTTTTCCATTTGTGGACTTCTCCGGTAAAGGATTTTTTGACCATCAGAAAGATCTGAAGGGCCCCCCCGTGACCCAACCTCTGGGTTCTCTGCAGGGGACAGACCAAAGGCTGGTCATTCCAGGGTTCTCAGTGGTACCAACTGAATCATGAGATCCTATCGGTTTGAACGAGGCTTCAAGGCTGATTTTTAGGAGGAACTTTATGAGGACCAGATCAGGAAGGATCCAGATGAAGAATCCAAGGAAGGAATTTGGATAAAAGGCCAAATGTAATTTGAAAGTTGCATCTTTGCTTTTACCTATACAGTTCGAATTACCTTAGACCAGTGGTTCTCAAATGTGAGTATGTATCAGGATCACCTGGAGGGCTGTTAAAACTCTTGCTGGGCTTGCCCTCAGAGTTCTTAATTCCTTAGGTCCAAGGAAGGCATTAACATTTGCATTTTCAACAAGTTCCGTGGTGATTCTGATGTTGCTGACCCAGGGGCCACACCTTGAGAACCAGTACATTAGACCATCGACTCTTAGAGCTTAAGTGGATCTCAGAGTTATTCTGTATTAGTCTCTTAGTTTTACTGGTAAGGAAACTAAGTCCAGGGAGATTGCTTTGCCAGTGACAAACAGCAGGTTAATGTCAGGTGGGGGACGAAATCCTAGTCACCAAACCCTTCCCGCTCTATTGCATTGCGCCTCCTCTTTTGAGGCTTGTTGTGTTGTGTTTCCATGGACGTGCATACTGATTGTTCTGACCTAGGCTGTAAACTCAAGAGAACACTTGCTGTTTGCTTTAGGGCAGGCATACCTCTTTTTATTGTGCTTCACAGACACTGGTTTTTTTTTTTTTACAAATTGAAGGCTTGCAGCAGCCCTGCATTGTCAGATGATGGTTACCACTTTTTAGCAATAACGTATTTTTAAATTAAGGTATGTACCTTGTTTTCTAGACATAATGCTATTGCACATATATTGGACTACAGTATAGCATAAACATCGCTTTTATGTGTACTGGGAAACAAAGACATTCCTGTGACTTGCTTTATCCGGTATTTGCTTCATCGTGGTGGTGTGGAACTGAACCCACACTATTTCTGAGGTGTGCCTGTATAGTCGAAGAGGTAACACACCTGGTTTTAGAGTCGTACCGAGCAGGCTGTGAATCCTGGCTTTGCTACTCTGTAGCTGGGTGACCCTGGGCAAGTTATTCAACTTCTCGAAGATTCGGTTTCTCATCTGAAACATGAGACTAATTGCGGTAGGCCGAATAATGACCCCCCCAAAGGTGTTCCCATGCTAATCTCGGGAACACGTGAATGGGTTATGTTACGTGGCAAGGAGGAACCAAGGTTGCGAACCAGCTGAATTTAAGTTCAATTTAAGAGATTATTCTGGGTTATCTGGGTGGGACCCAGCGTAATCACAGGGGTCCTTCAGATGGGGAAGAAGGAGGCAGAAGAGTTGGTGTCACAAAGAAGACATGATCAGACATTGCTGGTTTTGAGGTTGGAAGGGTCCACAAGCCAAGGAATGCAGGCGATCTCTAGAAGCTGGGAAAAGCAAGGAAACAGAAGCGATGCATCTCCAGAAGGAATGCAGCCATGCGGACATCTTCCTTTTGGCCCCATGAGACCGATTTCAGACTTCTGACCTCCAGATAATCAATTTGTCTTGTTCTAAGCCACTGAGCTTGTGCCTAGTTGTCCTAGCAGCCACGGGAAACGCGTGCAGTCACCATGTGTGCTCACAGGATCGCCTGAGTTTAAAGGAGACCAAGGGTGTACGACACCAGCACGGGGGTGAGGACTGAGCCCCGCACAAAGCCATTGCTCCAGCAGCAAGATAACGCCGGGAGCGCCAGCTTTGCTGAATCGACCCCTGGTCCCTCTAATGCTTGAGGCTCGCCTTGCCTTCCTCAGCCTGGCCCGCGTGTCTGGGCTGACTCGTGTGTCTGACCTGAAGGTTTCTGAGTCGGGTTCCTCTTCCTTGCTTACCCGACCCTGACTGCCGCCCAGCCCTGCTGTCCGCGGCGCTCACTTTTCAATTCCAAGAAGCGCTTTGGCATAAAACCCGGAGCAGGAATCCTGCCAAGGCGAGTCCATCAAGAAAGTGGATCTCCGATCGGCTTCACCGAGGAAGGGAGTGGATGGATTCCGAACACGTGTCCGCTTTACACACACCACTGTCTGTTTCTGACGTCTTATCAGGTAAAGGTCAGTGGAATTACGAATGGGGTTTGTGCTGTGCGCGCCAGTGATGATTAATTCGGGGCTTCAGGTCATTTTCAGACTGCGCTGCAGTAACGTGTCTTCTGACGTCTCCCCTTGTGTATTTATTCTACAGCCAGAACTGTGTCGATGCGTATCCCACCTTCATTGTCATGCTCTGGAGCGCCGGGCTCCTCTGCAGCCAAGGTAACCCAGGCTTCTCCTTGTGTGTTCTCTTTCTCAAATGTGATGCATCACCAGGAGCTTCGAGTGCAGGCTTTTTGTTGAAAGGGCTTTGCCTGCCCTCCGGCTCCAATCCATGAAGCCCTGGGGAGGCGAGACCCTCTGGAGGCGCCCTGTTTCAGCGGGCGGGGGGCCCGCGCGGAGCCCTGCGGGAATGCATCGCTAATGCTGGCCCTCTGGTGGCCGGTGGAGAGTGGCTGCGCTGACAAGGGTGGCTTAAGGCTAAATGTGACTCAGAATCCTTAAGCAGTGTTAGCTCAGATACAAGGGCATTCTAAATGAGAGCGCCCGAGGGGTCTATTCTGGGCCAGCTGTCACTTGGCTGTCCTGCTGATCGGCTTCTGCGTGGTGGTCCTGCTTCGGTCCAGGTCTCCAGCCTCCCTGGTTCTTAGCAGCCCACGGTCTTGACTTCAGCAAGCTGACACCCAGAGTTGATTTAAAATTAAATGGAAACCCGAGTGGTGGTTTTTTTTTTTTTTTTGGCCATGCCACATGGCATGTGGGATCCTAGTTGCCAGACCAGGCATCGAACCCGCGCCCCCTTCATTGGAAGCATAGAGTCTTAACCGCTGGACCGCCAGGAAAGTCCCTGTGTGGTATTTTTGGTCCCCTTTGGAGACTGGCAATGTGTCTGGTGAAGGCTCAGCGTGACCTGGCCGGCTTCCATGCTGTGACCCAGCGGTGCATGAGAAAAGGCCACTAGTGTCCTCTGATAAATGATTTCATCCTTCTTGCCTTCACTCATTCTATAAAGTAGGTAAAGTGGATATTATTTCCCCCTGTTACCTTTGAGGACCCTTTGGTTCAGGGACATAAAGTGACTTTTTCAAGATTGCTCAGCTGGTGAATAACAGAGCCAGGATGGGAGCCCAGGTCTTTCAGGCTACACCCTGGATTTTTCACAAGTATCCTCTTACTTTATTTCTTCCCATAAAAATATACATTGAACACCTACTATGTGCCAAGCCCTGTCCCTGGATACACAGCGATAAATAAAACAGAGATGGTGGTGAAACACACAGCAGTTGGCGAGATGGACCATAGAAAATAAATGAATGGATAAATTTTTGCCAAGAGTGAGACATGCCATGAAGGAAAAGAATAAGGTGCAGTGAGAGAGAAGAGAGGTGAGGGATGGTGGCAGAAACCGCTTCAGGAATATCACGTGTGCCGTAAGGCTGTCAGTAAGCTCACTCTTCATTTCCCACTTTCTGTCCTCAGTTCAATAAGAAACATGTCTGGCATCACTTGAAAAATCAAGTCCAACTACACTTAAGTAGGAGTGATGATTCCTTTTGTGTCTTAGACGATACTTGGTACAGGTGAATCTGGAGTTGTTCTGGTTAAATACAAAGGGAGTTCGAAGGGGTTGCAGGGTCCTGGAAATATGCATTTTCTGCCCAAACAAGTGTTGGCATTGCTGGGAGACAGAAGGGTCAGTCACCTCTGTTCAATAATCATCACGTCCTATGAATATGGTAGATGGTAGAATTTTTTAGTTGAAAGGAACCCCAGCCCAAACCCATCACTTTACAGAGCAGGAACCCAAACCCCAAGGGAACTTGCTCAAACCTGAGAATTTTAGACCCTGGATTTGAATCCGCGACACCTCTCCTGGTGTTCCAAGCAGTCCAGGTCCACACCAGAGGTGGGCGCCTTTCCCTGCATATGGGCAATGAGTTCAGCCACTTTGCACCCTGATTTCTTTTAGGTCAAGTTCACCTTAGCTCCCAGTGAAAGAGAGATGGGCCGGTAAGTAGAGCAGAGCCACCCAGAAGGGACCAACCAGGAAAGACTTTGTCCAAGGCAAATTGTGAATTGTGACAATTTTGTGACTTTAAGAGAAGAGAGCATCGGAGACCAGAGTACCCGGTATGCCTTGGGCAGTACCTGACACATAAAAAGCGCTCTGGTTAATGCACTTAATTTGGTATTTGAATAACGCTGGGGGCTTTTCACAGAGCTTTTATACCCATACTTCTGTTTCACGCGCATATTAATTCCTGCTAGGTAGGAAAGCTGTAATCATCCCTTTGTCCAGATGTAGAATGAGTTAAGCATTAGCTCCAGATCGTAATAGTCCTGGTGGGGCTGGGTTTCCTAACTCTCAGCTCCAAGTGTTCAGGACTCCATGGGGTTATTTGGCTGGAATGCAAAGGGCATTTCTTTCTCCAGAGATCTTTCCTGAACTGTAGCAATCGTTCAGAAAAGGTTGCGCATCGCGATTCCTGGAGGCCCACAGGTGAAGGGTGTACTTTGAAGAGAACCAGCTTCAGAGCAGGGCTCTGGGTTCAAGTCCAGCTCTACTCCCAAATACACACACACACACACACACACACACACACACACACACACACACACACACACACACATATACAAGCTGACAGTCTTATACAAGCCCCCTGGCCAATGGACCACATGTTTCCACATCTGGAAATAGAAAAGATGATACCAGTCATGTGAAAAGGATTCAAATTAGATGAAGGGTTTGAAAAGACTGTAAACTACACCGTGATGCCAATACAGGGTAACATGACTATTATCATTATTTTTTTTAATGTGAACATAATTTTTTATTTCTCTGAGATAAATGCCCAAGTGTACAGTTGCTGTACCATATGGCAATTCCATGTTTAGTTTTGTAGGAAATTCTTGAAGTCTTTACCAGACGGTAACATTTCACATTCCCACCAGCAATATGTATCCTCATCGGTGTTTGGTGTTATCCTTATTTTTTGTTAGCCATTCTGATAGGTGTGTAGTGATGTCTCATTATAGTTTTAATTTGTGCTTCCTTATAATGTCTAATGAGAGTAATCTTCATGGTTTTTTTTTTTTTTGCCATGTGTACATCCCCTTTGCTGAAATATCTTTCATGTCTTTTGTTAAATTTCTAGTTAGATTGTTTCGTTTTATTTTTTCTATTGAGTTTTTTTTAACATCTTTATTGGAGTATAATTACTTTACAATGGTATGTTAGTTTCTGCTTTATAACAAAGTGAATCAGCTATACATATACATATATCCCCATATCCCCTCCCTCTTGAGTCTCCCTCCCACCCTCCCTATCCCACCCCTCTAGGTGCTCACAGAGCACCGAGCTGATCTCCCTGTGCTATGCGGCTGCTTCCCACTAGCTAGCTATTTGACATTTGGTTGTGTATATAAGTCCATGCCACTCTCTCACTTCGTCCCAGCTTACCCTTCCCCCTCCCCGTGTCCTCAAGTCCATTCTCTACGTCTGCATCTTTATTCCTGTCCTGCCCCTAGGTTCTTCAGAACCACTTTTTTTTTTTTTTAGATTCCATATATATGTGTTAGCATGCGGTATTTGTTTTTCTGTTTCTGACTTACTTCACAATATGACTATTATTAAAGATCTCAGGTTTCTTCCAGCTGCAGGCTCTTTGCTGAACTACACATCGGCCCCAACTGGCAGAAGCTGAGGCCTCTGGTCAATTTTGTGACCAACGTTGATTGCATAATGACTGTATTAATATTGGGTTAACTTAGCATGCTTTGGTGCCAGCGACACTAACACGAGGTGTTTTCCTTTCTCCACTTAGTTCCTGCAGCTTTTGCTGGACTGATGTACTTGGTTGTGAGGCAGAAGTACTTTGTTGGCTACCTGGGAGAGAGAACGCAGAGGTAAGCCACTGGGACTGCTTAAGAACCGTGCGGGGAGTCATACGTTTCCAGCTGGAAGAGTGATCGTTCACAACAGTATCCTGTCTACCATTTAAGGCCCTGTGGGACCACTCGGGGTGGGAGGGTGGAGGCCGACTAGGATCCCTCGTCCTTTTCTCCTTGAGCTTTGCTGGTTCTGAAATACAGCTGGGGCCCTTGACTAGTTTACCCATTTAAAAATTCCTCCACACGGTGCTGGGCTCACAAAGGATGCTTTAACGCATTCTTTGCAACCCCACACCCTCTACTCCCACCCTGCAGAGTCTGGGGCTTGAATGACGGTCTCTGTCTGGCTTCCCAAGGCCTCCAGTGAGTGAAACATTTCATTGTTTGCCTAGAGAAACGAGAACTAAAGCTTGCACCTTGTGATGAGTTCTCTTGAGTAACAGATCATCCGGGGACCAGCAGAAAGAATGTTGAGAAAGTAAGATTGCACTAGCAGGCATCAGACGGAGACAGTGGATAGAGTCACCACTGCACTGCTTACAGATGTCGCCCAAAGCGGCAATTGTACTTTCCCTAGACCTGGCTTGGGAAGGCTGGATTTTAGTAAAGTAAATGATAATACTTGAAGAAGAAATGTTTGAGTTACAATTTCCACCAGTTCCTGAGCGATCAGAATTCCTGATGGGTTCTGAAGGCCGGGAAGATGCTCTGGGAGCTCCGCCCACATGCTGACCCCAGCCTCCCGCTCCTTTTCTCTCCCTTGTCTGGCTTCACTTCTCTCTGTCTCTCACAATAGCACCCCCTCTAGTGGATAAGGGACTCTCCATTCAGAGAGCCTCCTTCAGCGGTGACAAAGGCAGTGCCATCCCAGAAGGTCAGCAGGTGAAAGCACTGCTTCTGGGGAACCCGGGGGCCTGCGAAGCTGAGTCATTTCGGGTGGTTGGATGGTCAGCTGCAGTCGGAGAGGAATGGTGGTGCCCCCAGCACGTCTCCTCCAAGCTCACCTCCCCCTCATTCCTCTCTAGTGGCGTTTTTATTTATCCTCTAAAACCACAACTCCATTACTTCTCTTATCCTTATCAACGCTGTCCTCAGTGATATTCTTTGTTCTCCTTTACCCTGGAAAACCTCTATTCTGCCTTTCCCCAGAGGTTTACCTGTTGTCCAGAGTCGAAGGGGGCAGAGTAACTATCAATGAAATGAGGGGCTCTGCTCTCCCGGCTGGCTCTCCCGGCTGGCTCCCCCGAAGCCCCATCTTCCTTCCCCAAAGTCCCAGGAATTCAGCCTATAGTCACTGGTCTCCTCTTTATCGGTCACCACTTGCCTGAGATCTTAAAGTTGCTTTAAGTTTTTAATTTTTTTGGCCACACCGTGCGGCTTGCAGGATCTTAGTTCCCCGACCAGTGATTGAACCCGGGGCCACGGTAGTGAAAGCAGAGTCCTAACCACTGGACCACCAGGGAATTCCCTTAAAGTTGCTTTAATTCCAAGACACTCTGTGGGACATGACAAAATATGTCCATTTACCCACAGGTTCTTTTCATTTCAAAGGGAGTCACTACTAGGGAATGAACAAGAATAAACAACAGGATATAGACTTTAAAATGGACACGTCTTGGGCTTCCCTGGTGGTGCAGTGGTTGAGAATCTGCCTGCCGATGCAGGGGACACGGGTTCGTGCTCCGGTCCGGGAAGATCCCACGTGCCGCGGAGCGGCTGGGCCCGTGAGCCATGGCCGCTGAGCCTGCACATCCGGAGCCTGTGCTCTGCAACGGGAAAGGCCAGAACAGTGAGAGGCCCGCATACCAAAAAAAAAAAAAGGACACATCTCTGGACCTCATTGAAATAAGGCCTATGCTCTTAAATCCCTCCCTGGTCTCCCCCATTAGGTGGTAGGAAGAAGATCCCATCACCCCTTAGCCCACTGTCTGGGCCAGTTCTGGACCCTTCTCACCACTCCTGAATGCATTACTCATGATCGTGGTGTTCCTTCCTGCCGAGACCAAGCATGGCTTCGCCATACTTTCTCAACACAGTGTTCTGGGCAGTTGTCATCAGCAGAAATGATATACACTAGATGAAGTGTCTGATCCTAATTTAGACCAAAATATAGCCTGAGGTAGCTGTGAGCCTGAGGGCCTCTGTGGTCATGTCAAGGGGATTTTTTTTTTTTTTTTTTTGCTGTGCCGTGGGGCACGCGAGATCTTAGTTTCCTGACCAGCGATCGAACCCGCGCCCCCTGCATTGGGAGCGCAGAGTCTTAACCACTGGACCACCAGGGAAGTCCCCAGGTCAAGAGGATTTTTAATTCTGCCTTCTAGAAACTACTTGCTAATCCCTCTTCTGTTGTAGACTCCTCTCCTTCCCCCCGTCCTTCTGTCCCTGGGCTGTGTCACCCTTGGACTCTGCAGACGCCTTAATGCCCTCCGGACCTGCTTTAGTTCTTGGCCTCACCCACAGATGGAGGTTACTCCTCAGTGAGATCCTTCCCCAGAACTTTCTCCCTTGGGCTCTAGATCATCTCTTGGCTCTGCTCCCTGCAGAAGTTCCAGTGTCATTTTTGGTCCAGTGGGTAGGTAAGTCACTCCTTGAGGTATCTCCCTCACCAGAGCTTCGCCTGTCGGCTTCAAGCTGCCCTGCAAGGATTTTACATCTCCCTCCTTTACTCCTCCTAGAAGTTATGGCTCTTATTCTCAGTCCTTCTCCTTACACGGTGACCCCTTTCTCCCTGTCCTGATTAGGTCATCAGTAGCATCCTTAACGATACTGCA
This sequence comes from Kogia breviceps, assembly GCF_026419965.1. Lineage (NCBI taxonomy): Eukaryota > Metazoa > Chordata > Mammalia > Artiodactyla > Physeteridae > Kogia > Kogia breviceps. The sequence continues at coordinate 8,825,687 of NC_081325.1, forward strand.
GTGTAGGATGAATTTTAGTTTCTTCCCCTTTCATTCTGAGCTACTATCTGGGCCCAAACTCAATGGCAGTTGGCATGATGTTACAAGACTACCTGCCTTTTATCACCTGCCCTGCATCTAGGCTGCTCTGTCTACTTGTCCCTCAGAACCCTGTTCCCTGTTGGAGCTCCCACTAAATTCCTCTTTGCAATTCGAAGTTCTCAGCTCAGAGCTGGTCGGGCAAAGATTGGCTGCGACTCGAGGCCTGTGAATTCGGGTTACCCAAGCCCACCTTCTCCTCACTGCCCACGCCCCCCTCGTTCACTCAGCATCATTCAGGACCTTTACTGACCACCTGCTCTGAGCAGGTACTGTGTCAGTTGTGAGGTGACAACAGTAAGCATGGCAGAGACCTGGGAATCTCCCAGAGTCAGGGGCACCGTGCAAGACCCCAAATATTGAGCTTACAGAAATGATAATGGACACAGTTTTCAAGAGCCCATCTCCAAGCTTGAGACTTAAAAATGCAGTGAATGAAGGGCCGGAGCTGGGGACCCCCCTGTTCACACTTAGCCCTGCACATGGCAGCGTGCTGAGTTCTTGTCTGAGAAGAGTTAAAGCACCATAGACCCATCTCCTTAGGGGAGATATGCCTCGAATCCTTAGAAACATCCTACCCAAATCAAGAACACCACTGTTTCATCAGGAGGTACTCCCGTTTCATCCTTCACCACAGATTTATCTTGAGCAGGTTCTGAAATAGCTTCACAAATCACTTTTCCTTGTTTCTGTAATGAGCATATGGTGGCCTCATTCATGTGATAAATCTGAGTCACTACAATATTTGACTTTTAGCAATTTAATTTCTCTGAAGCCTCTATTCTCTGGCCGAAAAAATAGACTCCTTTACTTTCTTTTCAATTCCTTATCAGCATTAGCAGGTAATTCTCTGTGTTTGTCTTCGAGGACCACTGTAACACAGTGCCACAGGCTGGGGGGCTTAAACAACAGGAATGCATTTTCTCACAGTTCTGGAGGCTGCAAGTCCAAGACGAAGATGTCAGGAGTGTTGGTTTCCTCTGAGGCCTCTCTCCTTGGCTTGCAGACGGCCATCTTCTCCCTTCGTCCTCCGTGGTCTTCCCTCTGTGCATGTCTGTGTCTTAACCTCTTTATTATTATTATTATTATTTTTTTTTTGCGGTACACGGGTTTCTCACTGCTGTGGCCTCTCCCGTTGCGGAGCACGGGCTCCGGACGCACAGGCTCAGCGGCCACGGCTCACGGGCCCAGCCGCTCCGCGGCATGTGGGATCTTCCCGGACCGGGGCACGAACCCGTGTCCCCTGCATTGGCAGGCGGACTCTCAAGCACTGCGCCACCAGGGAAGCCCCCCTATCCTGTTTTTATAAGAACACCAGTTATGGTGAGTTAGGGTCCACCCCAGTGACCTCATTTGACCTTAATTACCTCTTTAAAGACCCTCTTTCTGAATAGTCATTCTGCGGTACTGGGGTTTAGGAAGTTCAACACATGAATGTGGAGGATACAGTTCAGCTCATGACACTGTCTTTTGGGACCAAACTTTTTTTCCCCCAACAAAGAGCTAGAATGTGTCACTTCACAAGCAGGACTGTGAACAGGAAACCAGGGAGAGAGGAGTGCGGGCGGCTAAGGAGCAGAGTGCTGTCAGCTGGCAGTGCCTCTCAGACTTTACTGGGCCGGGAGTCACAGACGGAGCTTGTCAGTGGCACAGATTCTGACCCAGTGGATCTGGGGAGGGACCTGGGCTTCTGCATTTCCAACAAGCTTCTGTGCCGCTGGGCCGTCCACTCATACTCAACTGTGGAATGATTTTCAAATTCTCGACACAGGAATATTAGGAGTTGCATTATGAACCTTTGGGGCCCCTTTCAAAAAGATGAAATTTCTAACGTCGAACCTATGGATGTCCCATTCTGCTCTCTGCTTGTAGCCAACAAGGGCCAAGCAGCATTAAGGCGTCTGTTTAGCTGAGCTGGCTGATCTCGGGGAGCACTCCTGATTGCCAGAGGGTCCCCTCGCCGGGGTCTTTACTAACAGCCCTAGAGACTCACTTGGCTGGACTTTCCAAACGTGCCAGTGCTGTACAGCTGGAGCAGCCGTAGCCGTCATAGGAGGACTCTGCAGGGGAGAGAGGAAGCCAGGGCAGCCCCTGCACACAGCTAGGTGGTCACATGTCACTGGGGAGATGCCCCCTGACCCCAGCTGATGCTCTGTCTCAGCGGCTTAGGATTTCGAGCCTCTGAGAGAAGGCGAGGAAAAGTCTCCCTCCCCTGATTCACTTAAATTGTAAGGGCCTGCCCTCCAGCGCTGGGGGTCGGCCCTCATTCGTGCGAACATGAGTTATTCCCAGGCAGCCTCGGGAGACTAGATCGAGCCCTCAGACGCCAAAGCACCTCTTAGATTCCACCAGCCTTCCTGGCTCATTTACCCCATCCTTCTCACATAGAGGCACTGAAAGTCCTGCATTCTACACATTGGCCAGCACAGCTCCTACAGGCGCTCCTGGAGAGGGTCTTAGTCAGTCCATGGGTCCCTAGGCTCCGGTCAGAACCCCGGTGACCAGCAGAAACCACCACCTTCATGCCGTCCAGGAGCTGGAGTCCCGATGGCGCAGCTGGACATTAGCGCCCTAATGGTGATGGGTTTGAGGCTCTTTTAGCTTGGTTTTGTAATAGATTCATCGGGGGCTTCCCTGGGGGGCTTCCCTGGGGGGCTTCCCTGGTGGCACAGTGGTTGGGAGTCCGCCTGCCGAGGCAGGGGATGCGGGTTTGAGCCCCGGTCCGGGAGGATCCCACGTGCCGCGGAGCGGCTGGGCCCGTGAGCCATGGCCGCTGAGCCTGCACGTCCGGAGCCTGTGCTCCGCAACGGGAGAGAACACAACAGCGAGAGGCCCGCGTACCGCAAAAACAACAACAGCAACAACAACAAAAAGAAATAGATTCAATGACTATAATAGTAGCTAAGACACTTCCATCCTTCATATGAAGTAAATGGAGCGTCCTTGAGTAAAAGGAGCTGTAATTTAAACCCCATGTATCTCGAAGTGATAACATTTTTTGTTAAATTGGTACCATTTGTGCTGCTTCTACAGTTTTCTCTTTCCTTTTTTTCCAGCACACCTGGCTACATATTTGGGAAACGCATTATCCTGTTCCTGTTCCTCATGTCCCTGGCTGGGATAGTCAACTATTTCCTCATCCTCTTTTTCGGAAGTGACTTTGAAAACTACATCAAGACAATCACCACCACCATCTCCCCCCTCCTTCTCATCCCCTAACTGAATTCCAGGTGGGTGTGCTCAGCTAATCAGTACCTAGAAGCCATCATAACTCAACCCTTTAAACCATGCTGTAAATCTGATGACCCTCTGGGCTTTGCAGCTTGAGTGAACCTCACTTTTCCCGGAAGAGAATCTCTTCCCCCCCAACCCCGAACATGATGGTGGCACCAGATTTGCTCCTCAGATCCCGTCTGTGTGTTTCTTACTTATCCTGCTTTCCAAAGATGTTTTGTGACCCGATTTATGTTTTCCTAAAATAAAATGCAGACACATATGTGAGGCTGGTGGTTGAGTTTTACGTGGGTAAATTGCTACAGTTGAATAACTGCTTTGTTTTCCTTGACCTTAATGATGATAATAAAAAATATGCTGTCTTCACACACACACACACACACACACACACACACACACACACACACACACCCCTCGTCAAGTGTGATTATATCTGGGTGAAGAGATTTGGAGTAAGTGTTAATCTCTTATTTATATTTTCATGTATTATTTGACTATTTTTAAGTGGCAAAGAAATACCACTAAGCAAAGAAGGAGACAGGACACAACTGAAGACTTCCTTTTCCAGGTGGGTCTAGCGTTGCCCCGACCCCCAGCATGGCGCCCTATGCATGTCTCAACCGCGGCAAATCCATATCACAATGTCAAGGTGTTTATTAGTATGTGCCACCCATCCCCACTAAATCATCAGCCCTTGAATGTCCCTATTTATTTAGCTTTTCCTGTGCCACGCTTAGAGGCTGGCACATAGCAGGCACCCAATGGCTCAGACTATTTGGGAACTCAAAAAAACGTCCTGTACAGTGATGTATTGTAGGGGACAGTAGGTATGAGTCATATGAGATTAAGATTTTTTTCTAACAGTTTTAGTGAGATAAATAAATTTGGGATAAATGCAAAAACAAACAAACAATCCTTCCTATGGACAAACAGACTTCCTTAAGAATCTTTTGTTGAATGTGTGCCCCCTGCCCACACCCCATGAGAACTAGGTTGGTACCTTTATGTGCTAGCATCGTGCCCAGCGCTCTTTGTATCATTCAGTTTAAAATGTGCTATAACTCAGTGTCAGAGCCTAAGATGATGCCAGACCCATCGTAGGGGTCCCCAAATATTAGTAGAACAAATGAATAAGTAAGTGCATGAGTTCATGAGTCACTGGCTGGTAATACTTCATAAAGTATGTGTGTTAGTAGAACAAATGAATAAGTAAGTGTATGAGTTCATGAGTCACTGGCTGGTAATACTTCATAAAGTCTGTGTGTTAGTAGAACAAATGAATAAGTAAGTGCATGAATTCATGAGTCACTGGCTGGTAATACTTCATAAAGTCTGTGTGTTAGTAGAACAAATGAATAAGTAAGTGCATGAGTTCATGAGTCACTGGCTGGTAATACTTCATAAAGTATGTGTGTTGAGCCATTTCCCGTATCAGGTGCAGATTCGTAGTGGTCCAACCACTGTCACACCTGCTGTCCCCTGACAAAAAGAGCACAATTTGGAAGACAGCAGGGTGTGCTCAGGAGTCTAGGACACCCAGTGGAGCGAAGCCAGCTCATCGGGACTGAAGTCTCAGTCGAGGTGACCAGCAGTAGATGAGTTCCCTTTACCCCCAGCCAAGTTGCATCGTGGTCACCATACAGGAAGGGTGAGGCTGACTGGGGGCCAACTCTCCCGCCGGCTTTCTCCTGTTGCGTGGAGACGTGGAGCCTGGCCTCAGTGGTGGCTGCATCAACGTGCTGCATGTGTGATGCTCAAGGCACGCAGGCCTCTCAGTTCGCGGGGACAGTCCTCACGGGGTCGTGGTCTCCTAGGCCTGTCTGAGGGTCCAGGCTGAAGGCCCCATCCAGCAGGAGCCAATTGCCTCAGCGGAGCTGCTTCTGCCCTCAGCTCTCGGGCCGAGGGCAGGACTCAGTCTCCTGGCCGGGCCTTTCTTTTCTTCTTGGTGACGGGAAAGGTCACGACAAGCTGCAGAATGCAAGTGGCCCCTGGGCCTACCTCAGCCTCGGTCGGTTCAGAGGATGGTAGGGTGAGAAAGCACCCCAGTTTGCCTGGGACCAAGGGCTTTCCTGGAAGGTGGGGCTTTTATTTTTTCAAACTGGAACAGTCCTGGGAAACCCAGAAGAGTCGGTCACCCTAAGGGTGGGCTAGGCCAGAATATGCCCAGTGGAGCCTGGGGACACCTTAGCTCCCAGAGGCCTAACTGGCCATGGGGCCTCCAGAGGGCAGGAGAGGAAGCAACGTGGCAGCCCATCAGAGGAGGCTCTGCAGGCCATGGCCTGGGCAGGCCGGGCAGGGCTGAGGCACCAGGGGGATGAGATGTGGGGAGAGCGGTCCTCCTCCACATCGTGAAGAGGGGCTCTCAGGCGCAGAGCTCCTGCATGAGGGACCCCGCCCCTAACAGGAGGCAGCGTTGCGCAGTGACCAAACTCTCTGCAGAGTTCCAGCCTCGGCTGGACCCCTGCCCCCTCTGTCACATCCTCAGTTCCGTGCCGTCTTCCTAAGCCTCAGCTTTTGCATGTGCTAAACCGGGCTAATAACAGTGCCAGCTTTACGGGGTGTTGTGAGGAATAATGAGATAAAGCAATCGGATATGTTTCGCATATAATAAGTGCTGAAGATTATTATTGCTATATTTATTACATTCATTACTGTTATCGTACTGCGTTCGTTTTCTGTTGCTGCAGAACGAAATCTCACACACTTCGTTGTTTAAAGTCAAGTGCATTGACTATCACAGGCCTCGCGCGGCCGGCTCTAATGCAGCGCTCTCCTCCCAGCCTGCTCCGGGGCTCCCTGCATCCTTTCATTCAGCGTCTGTGGTCATCTCTTCCCAGAGCCCCTAAGACCACCGCACTGCACCTGCACAGATCCCTGCTTTCCTGTTTGCCTCCTCTACTGGAATGTAAGCTTCCAAAGGGCAAGGCCGCTGCCTCTCTTGTTTATTGCTCTACCCTAGAGCAATAAATACCCCAGAGCGATACCCCTATTATTTATTGCCGAGAACAGCGCTAGAGCATGATCAGTGCTCAAGAGACACTTGTGAGCCAATAACGGGATAGACTGGGTTGTGAGGTTGTATCTCCCGGTTCATATGACGTGTGGCGGTGGGACAGGCCTGGGACCTGGACCCTTTGCTGCAGTGCTTGCGCATGACACACCTCTCCGCGAGCTACAAAATAGAAAGAAACTGTATGGGACGAAAAATAACCCTGCTGCAGCAGGAGCCCCGGTAAAGCCTTGCCTGAATTTCTTGTCTGGCCTCTAGTCAATTTCTGTTGACTGGGGAAGGCCAGGAACCCTGGCCGGTAACAGTGAGGGTTGTGGTGGTGATATCTGGAGGGTTATAAGCAAATTTGGGACAGGGAGCCTAACGGATGTTCTCAGTTTTAGTAAGCAAAGCTCCAGCCACGGAGCAGTTAAAAGATGCAAATCCCTCAGTGCTACCCCCAGAGATATGATTTGGTAGGTCACGAACAGGGCCCAGGAATTCACCTTCTTCTTAAGATTCTCAGGTTTTTCCTGATGTGAGTGGTTGCAGATTACCTGTTCAGGAGCTCCTTGCTCTAGAGCTGCACCACCCAATACGATAGCCACACGTGGCTATGGAGCCCTTGAACTTGGCTTGTCGGAACGGAGATGGGCTGTAAGTGGAAAACGCGCACCGGATTTTGAAGACGTCGTAATATAAAAAATGTAAAATATCCCATTAAGAATGTTTTTATGTTGATTACACATCCAAATGGTAACCTTGTGGATGTGTTGTGTTAAACAAAATGCATTCATTCATTAATTAGAATTAATTGCACCTGTGTCTTTCTACTTTCCTTAATGTGATGACTACAAAATTTTAAATTCCATATGCGGCTTGCGTTGTATCGATATTTCTATTGGACAGCACCGGTCCAGAAGTTCTGTGGGAGCCAGCAAGGTCTCCTAGCTGAAAAAAAATGCTGGACCTCAGGCCAAGCACGTGTCTTTGGGTAAAGATTCCTTGCAGATGATATTGAAAAATTACCACAAGAAGCAAACAGGTCCTGTCTCAATCTGGAAAAGAGTTCTTTGCAGCTTGTTACCCATATGATCATGAGAGTGTTTCATTAAGTATTTCTGATCACAGATGTGGCACATTATTAAAATATCATTTTTCTGGTCACCCTAGAGGCGAGGGTTATCTGAATACGGAGAGAGAAACAGCTTGTGGAGCTGTTGTATAAATGAAATTACTAGAAAGCACTGCACTCGATTGCATATTGGCTCAGGGGCTTATTCTTATTAAAATGTTTAGATAGCAGTTTCTGTTCATTTCTGCAGAATTGCTCTCCAAATTAAAAATTCCGCTTGGCACACAAATAGACCAGAGTCCCAAAAGAAGTTTATCCTCCTTTCTTCTTGTTACCCTGGCCTGTGCACTTAGATGCTGTGCTGATAGGTAGTACAGATTGTAACAAGCATATGTATTAAAATTTCCCGCAGCTCCGCAAATTGGCGCACTCCTGCTTGTCTAAAAGATGTCAGCACAGGCTTCAAGGAAATCAGAAATTCTATCTATAGCAAAGCAACAACTCTGTCTCTCTTTGGATAATTTTTGAAAACAATCTTTAATGGTTGAGGAAGTTTGCTGCAAAAATGGACATGCTATTAATAGACTGGAAACCACTGCATAAACATAATGAAACATAAGCCTTCTCAGAATTCCAACGAATAAATATCTGCTCAGCCAGGCAACAGGAGAGCAAAAGAATGAACATTTGGTGCGTGATAACTTGCTTCTGTGCGTATATGTTCGGTTCTCATCGTCAGTGCTATGGCAACCTGACCGTGGCCACAGCACTGTCTGGAAAGGTCGATTCGCACCTGGAGCCAGGAGGCCACGCCCACTGGGCACACTGCCTCCCTCCCTCACCCCAATTATATTTACGCTTATGGATGCGCCGGCCAGTGACAGATGAAAAGAGTGCTGGCTGGCGTGACTGACGCCGTGCGGCTGGATGAGGCTTGTTATTTCCAGCCTCTGAAAAAGGCTGGGGGAGGGGCCGGAGGGAAAGGGGTGTGTGTGTGTGTGTGTGTGTGTGTGTGTGTGTGTGTGTGTGTGTGTGTATAGTTCGTGCCCACTGAGTGGAAGAAAACTTCAATAGCATTCTGTGATTCAGCTGACACAGCCTTCCATTGCCCTTTCAATCACCTGGGTTAATGGGGAACACAGAAAGCAGAGCTAATGACTGAACCTCATCTCAATTTAACCTTCTGTTTCAAAGCCCTTCCTTCCATGAGTTCGCTGCCTTCATTCTTGCGTTCGGTGGGGCTGTTACTGAAACATGAAATGGGAGAGGCCGGGCAGAGAAAGGAAGTGGGTCTCCAGGAGCTGAGAGTTGCTTGTGTACTTTTCTGAAATGTTCCACTTTACTTCAGTGAGGGATTCTCAACTGGTGTGTTATCATGAAACAAGTCAAATAAATCTCTGAGCACAGGGCCTGTCTTTGATAAAATGCCAAAATCAAACAAACAAATAAATAAGCCATTCTTTGTTACTCTTATCACTCTTTATATTGTTCTGTTGGAAGCATTTTAAAGCATAGCATCAGAAAAACTCCTGCCATTGAGAGATAACTCAGTCCTGAAATAGGAGAGAAGCAGAAAGAAATGCCATTGAAGGGAAGGGATGGGAAAGAAAGAGGAGAAAAGACAAGAAAGAAAGAAATCAATGTAAGATGGAAACTTTAGGGCTTCCCTGGTGGCGCAGTGGTCGAGAGTCCGCCTGCCGACGCAGGGGACGCGGGTTCGTGCCCCGGTCCGGGAAGATCCCACGTGCCGCGGAGCGGCTGGGCCCGTGAGCCGTGGCCGCTGGGCCTGCGCTTCCGGAGCCTGTGCTCAGTAACGGGAGAGGCCACAGCAGTGAGAGACCCGCGTACCGCAAAAAAAAAAAAAAAAAAAGAGGAAACGTTAGAGAGACACTTTAAAGCATATGAGGAATACAGAAGATGTTGCTGAGGGCTGTTTGCCCTCAGAGCTTCGTGCCACACCCAGGGGAAAAGCACAGGTGTGAGGGTCTTTGTCTCCAAGTGCCTACCTTTTATTTGGGGGAACAGAATTGTTCATGAAAAGGTGGTCCACAGTTCAAGCTACAGTGAGTAGGATATCAGAGGAGGCGGTGACTGCTGCTCGAAATAGTCAGGGTAGGGAGGAGGGAAGCCAGGAGAACAGACTGTCGGCTTGTGATGGTGGGGAAAATGGTGTTTTGTGGTAAGCTAGAGGATGCACAAGCCACTGGCTTACCTGGGCACATCTTCTTGGACCCTGGAGATTGGACTCGTCCTATTTTACAGAGTGTCTATAATCTAAGATGTTTATATATTAATACAAACACAGATGGATATATTATGTGCTAGGAATGCAAAATTCATCTGAGTTTTTAATATAAAACACAGGACTTGAAAGCGACACCTCCCTCTATGTACTTGAGCCCCCCTCCTCTGTAGTTTAGGGAGCCTTTGGTGGAGGTGTTTGAGAGACACTGGTCTATGAACACAGGGGTCAGCAGAGATAATGAGTAAACCGCTGTGACTGGAGTGAAGGATTTCCTGGAAGGAAGGTCCGTGCGTTAGGTCGTGGAGACTCCAGGTGCAAGCCAGCCTGTGGGATTGGGATGCTCTCAGTAGAGAGTTGTTGAAAGTGGGTTTTCTTGTTTTGTTTTTTGAGAGAATGATGATACTGATGATTATTCTAATAGAATGACCTGGCTGCTTTGTAGAAGACAGTTTGAAGAAAGAACTAGCCAGACACGGGAGGGGAAACAAGCTGGCTGTCATCAGTAGGTGAAGGTGTCCGTGGTCTAAGTGCAAAGATGGTGCCTGGGCTACGGTGGTGGCTGAGAGGCTGGAGGACGTAGCATTATGAATAAACATGGTTGGTGGAATGAGAGCAGGGAAAGAAGAGGGAGAGTAAAGAACTCCTGGTTTTGAGCTTGGATAAGAGAAGATGCACAGTTCCCTTAGGTCCCTGTCATTCCCCTGCCACATCCCAGGCCTGGGTCCAGGTGCTGGGCATCAACAGTGACTAAGAGACAAGCTCCCTGCCCGCAAGGAATGTTCATTTGGGACCTTAAAGACTCCAGGAGGTAAGAGAAGCACCTGAGCAAAGTAGGTCACAAGAGCCCAAGAGTGGGTACTTTCGACTTTCAGTTCTGCATAAAATTGTCATGTAAAATAAACATCTAAAGACGTTGGAAAGCCACTTAGAATGAGGAGAAATGAGAAGCCCTAAACACTGGGTCATAACCTCGATGATGCCTTTATTACGTGTGCCAGGTACTGTGCACGTGCTCTGTATGCCTTATCTTATTTAATCCTTTAATGACCCACAGGCAAGGACATCTGCCAAGGTCAAAGGGCTAGGAAGTAGCACATTTAGGGGTCAAATTCAAGTCTATCTTATCTTAAAGCTATTGCGGGGACTTCCCTGGTGGTCCAGTGGTTAGGACTCCGTGATTTCACTGCTGGGGGCACGGGTTGGATCCCTGGTCAGGGAACTAAGATCCTGCAGGCTGCGCGGTGGGGGTCACAGGAAGAAAAAAAAAAAAAAAAGCTACTGTGAACTGAGTTAATCCAATAGGGCTGAGCACCACTCTTGGGTAATTAGGGTTTATGACGTCACTGAGACATTGAAGGTGTTCATTAGCTTGTTATTAGGAAAGCAATTCTCAGAGCAAATTTGGACACAAATACAGAACTTTCATTAAACAAGGATTTCTTTAGAAAGCAGGCCCAGGACAATTCGGACAACTGTGAGCTTGATGGAGTCTATCTCTTGACTTACAATTTCCCCTGAGGCACAAGCAACAATATTCCAGAGGTAGGGCCCTAGAACTGGCATTACGCAACCAGAAATTTTCACCATTGGCAGCTCACAGGACTGTCTTCGGCCTATGCACATGACCCCAGCCGCACTGGGTCCTACAGCATGCATTGGGAGCATTTTTACAGTATTTTACCCAGTCTTCCAAACTTGAATACCTTTAATTCTACCATTGAGCGTCTTATTTCTGATATTCATCATGTAGACTAACAAGTCTCTCATTTTGCCAATAAAAACTCATTTCTTAATGAGTTTCTTAACATGCATTATCTTAATATGCAAAGCCTCAGGTGGTGCTTGAAATTTGAAGAGCTGACATCTTTCTGATATATTGCCAGATGGCCACTCTCGGAGGCTGAATTTTCCATCACAGCAACTCAATGCCCCAAGAATTAAGGCTTCAAATAATACAAACTCATGTTTCCATTCTCGATGTCAAGCTATTTTCAAGTAAACTATGGACATTAAAGTAAACTAATGCTCTTAACTGTTACTCCCTAAAACCTGCCATATAGATTTTAAAAAATTGATACAGGGACTTCCCTGGTGGCCCAGTGGTTAAGAAGCCACCTGCCAATGTAGGGGACACAGGTTCGATGTCTGGTCCGGGAAGATCCCACATGCCGTGGAACAAAGCCCATGAGCCACAACTACTGAAGCCCGCACGCGCCTAGAGCTGGTGCTTCGCAACAAGAGAAGCCACCGCCATGAGAAGCCCACGCACCGCAATGAAAAGTAGCCCCCGCTCGCCGCAACTAGAGAAAGCCCGTGTGCAGCAATGAAGACCCAACGCAGCCAAAAATAAAAAATAAATAAATAAATATTGATACAGATAAACTATAAAGTACCTATATTATTCTTTTTGACCAGGGAATCTTAAACTCATGGCCCAGGCATGAAAATAACAGCTAATGATGGCCAGCTTTCATTACGGGCAAGGCACTGTGCTGAGAGCTTCAGATACATCTGCTCATTTAATCTTTAGAGTCGGCTGATGATCGAGGTATTGTTATCACATGCCCACTTATGAAGGAGGAGAGTGAGCCGTAGAGAGAGCAAGTAAGTAACCTGTATCACAGAGCTCAGATGTGGTTTGGGGGTCTGGACCTCTGGGGTGGCGATGCTTGAAAACCCTGAAATTATCCTCAAAACGTTCACGTATGGGTCTCCATGTTGTTTCTGAGGTGGGGGTGGGAGGGGACTTGCTAAGGGTCCTCGAAGGCTTTCAGCCCGGGGGTCTAAATCAGCTCAGCCAGAATCCAGACGCCTCGTCTGACAGCAGCCCATTGTAAGTCATCTTAATGGAAGCACGAAGCAAATGCTTCATGTCCTCTTCCGCGGACAGACATATTGAACTGGGTCTTTTAATCTAAAAACCTAGCATCATTGTCCTAATTTATGGAAAATATGTCAGGTAAGAAAAATCACATTTATAAGAAATCAATTGACCCTTTGTGTTTCCCAATTTAGGGCCGGGCTCCAAGAACAGGATGGCTCCACACTGGTGAAAAAGAAAACTCCAGGTCTTTTGCTTACTGTTTGTCTGTTAAAGAAATGTGACTTGAGGGACTTTTCCTGCTGATGGCCTTGCAAGCCTTCCAGACTGAACAGGTGATTTCTAACTCTATGGTCCTTGGCTGTTTGAAAAAATAATCTACTCCCATATTTATTTACACCAAAGCAAAATGATCATATTTACCTTGGCTTTGGTGAGGTGTTGACAGAACAGATAATTGAAATATCTTACTGTTGGTAAAGCAAACTGACTTGAAAAAGAGGATGAGGAGAGATAGAGGAAGTAGTCATTTTTCTGGAAATACTTTGTCCTTCCATCTTTCTTCTGAGGTATCTTTAGTCTTCATGGAAGAGTACTTCAGGAATTAGTACAAAAAGGAAAATAGATGGTTTCCTTGATCCCTTCTCAAGCCATACACATTTATCTTAAGAATTGCCTGAGATTTTTATAGAAAGAGGTGTATAAATTTTGCAAAAACTTGAACCATGTCCTACTTACGCATGCCCAGCAATCCACCACTTTACTGCCTTTCTTACACTCTAGAAATGAGGCTAGAACAAGTAAATGCCTGGTTGTCCTTTGAGGTCCATCTGCCCCTTATACAAAGAGTTCCTGTGAGCGCTGAAGCTTTGCTCCTTATACTACGAAGATTTGGTTATATTAATGCAGAAATTCATGAATTTCCCATTATAATGCTGGGGTATGCAGAACTGAGAACCTATTTTGGCTTAGTATATCAGACCTGAGAGAGAAATTGGTGTGGAAATTGATTTTTCCAAAGCCTCCACATTTCAAATGCAAAACCTCTTTTATCTGGTGACTTCTGGGGAAATCACAGCTGGGAGCTAATGAATGGGAAGAGACACCAAGATACCTTAGCTTCGTGTTGGCCCTAATTCCCCCCGCCCCCACCAATCCTAGGGGATGCTATAGCTCTGAGCCTGAGCTCCTAGGAAAGGTCTCCTTCTACTGTCAGTCCGTGGCCAGTGGGCACTGGGGTCATTTTTCAGAGGTTGTCATGGTCATGCTGATTTACTCACATCCTCTCGCCTATCCCTAACTTCCTTGGGACTCCCAGTCCCAATACATATGTGAACCACAGCAGAAGGGAGACAGTTCAGGCTGGAGGACGGTAGGAAGACCTTTCAATAATGAATAGCTTCCTCCTCCTTCAAACACCTAGAGCATCTCCACTCTCCACTATATGTCTCCTCTAAATCTCCACGACTAGATTGTAAATTCCATGAGACGAAAACCTTTGTCTTGCCTTTCTCTTGTGTATTTTCAGCCACAGCAGAGGGCTGTGAATGTAGCAGACACCTGGTGAATACTGATAGATTAATTCCTTCTTTCATGTGGCAGAAGCTTTCGTTGATGTTGTGTTTTCTTTAGCTGATGGAAAGCTTCATGAGGACAGGGAGTGTGTATTAAACACTTTCGCATCTTGTGCAACATCCAATTTTATTACAGTAGATCAGAGTAAGTGGAGAGACTGAAGCAGATAAGGCAGCGATGCGTAGACCAGATTTTGTGATGCTTCACCGGGACAATTTATAACGTTGGCAAATGGGGAGGAGGTGGTAGTTAGTTTTTCTTCCTGGCATGGGAGCACTTCCCTGGCATCGCTGATGGCTCTCATCTCTCGGAACACTTGCTTCATTTGGCTTTCTTCTCACCTCCTCCTGCATCTCCCCGTCCTCTGCACGGTTAGAGGTTAGAGCTCTAAGGGAGGAGAGCTCAGCTTGCGGGGAGCATCTCCTGGATGTACTCTTACACCTACACTGAATTCTTCAGTGCTCTCCTCTACACTTGCCAATTTCTAAAATGTTTTCCCTACGAAAAGAGACGTCTTTTTTTTTAACCTCCAGATTAAATCTCCAATTTCCCTCATCTCCACTTAATAGGTCCACAACAAAAGCCCTGATTTGCCCAACCCCCAGATCACCGTCTCCCACCTTCCCCATGGTCCTCATCTCAGTAAACAGCAACTCTGTACTCACTGCTCAGGGCAAAGCCTTGGGGTCAACTTCGGCTCCTCTTTCATTCCACCCAATCCTTAGAAAATCCTGTTGGTTTTGCCTTCAAAAGATACAAAAACCCGGCCATTTTCACCCCCCCTGCCACCTCCACCCTGTTCTAAGCTTCCACTGTCATTGCACTGTAAACTCATGAAGGCGCAGACCTGGTCTGTGTCGTTTGTCGCTGTATCTTCAGTTCCTGGAACATTGCCCGGCACACAGTAGGTGCTCAGTTGCTAGTTAATGAGTATATCTCTTGCCTAGATGATGTCAGTAATCCACTAACTCCGGATTTCTCAACCCTGGCACGACTGACCTTTGGGGCTGGATAATTCTCTGCCGTGGGGGATTTGTGTGCGGTGCAGGATGCTTGGCACATACCCGCTGATGCTCACCGAGGCCGGCGGCACACTCCCTGACTCCCCAAGCTGTGAGAACCCAACGTGTGTCCAGGCACTGTCGGATGTCCGCTAGGCAGCAGAACCTCGCCACGCCCCCCCCCGCCCCTTTCATGCTCAAACCACTCAGTGTCTGAGCAGCCAGAGTGAGTCTCCAAGCCTGTGAGTCAAAGCATGGCTTCCTGTGGACTCAGAGCAAAATCCTAATACCTTACGGCACCCGTAAGTCCTCTGCCTGCCCTGCCCCCGTCCCTGCCCGCCGCTCCCCTGTCTCGGGCCCACCCCTGCTGGTCCTAGGGACACACCAGGCACGTCCTGCCTCGGGACCTCGCCGCCTGCTGTCCCACCACCGGGAGCAGCCTGCTCCACGGTCTCTCGCACGGAACCTATAAGGCAGCATCCTCTGCTATCCTCAGCATCCCATCCCCTACCTTGCTCTGCGCCTTTGCAGTACTTACTACCTCCTGATAGACAGATGGGCCCAGAATGGCACGGCGCCTGGTGGTGCTGGGGTGCTGGGTGAACGGCCAGTGGATGGGAGGGTAGACACGGGCGACGGGGGTTCTATTGCGGGTCCTCCTTCACCCTCTGTCTTTGGCTCCCTCCTAAGCCTTCCAAATCACACCTTGGTTCTGTGTCCTCCTAACACTGAAACATGACCAGAACTCAACGGATGGTAGAAAAGAAACCAACGTATTCAACCAAAAGCCTCACAGGGAATACCTTCCACAAACCCGGGCCCTTCATGTCCCAGGATTGGGGCTTTATTTGGGCTTAGCAGCACAGATTAGTGGTTGTGCTTGGAGTTGGGGGTGGATTGCCTGGGTCCATCCAGGCACCCTCTGACCCATGTGGTCACAGGCAAGGATGGATGTCTCCTACCTGTGGCCCAGGCCCTTACCTGTGACGTGGGATAATAACGTGACGGAACTCCCAGGGCTGCTGTGAGGATGAAGAGAGTGAATTATACATGTGAAGTGCTTAGGCAGGTAGCGAGCCCTGGATGAATATTTGCTAGTGTCATTAGTCTCTGTGTGTTTTGTCTTCAAGAGGATTTGGTGCCTGGTGAAAAGATGAGCCTTAGAAAGTTTCTGCAAGTCATTCACTCAGTTGGTCCACAGGTATTGATGGCCTACACTGTGCTGTGCTGTTCTAGGTGCTGGGAATATGGGTTGAAGAGGAGAAACAGGGTCCCTGTCTTTGTGGAGTTTACATTCTACTTGGAGGACACAGCCAATAAGCAAATAAACAAAAAATGATCAGATAGTAGTAAGTGCTATGATAAAAATCAAACAGTGTGATGAGATGGGGGGGGAAAGGGGTTGCCTTAGGTTTCATGATCTGGGCAATTTGCCTGGAAAGGCAGCTTTTAGGCTGTTACCCGAGTGACAGCAAGGCAGCAGCCAGGCAAACAGCCGGGGAAGGGATTTTTCAAGCACAGTTACCAGCTCATCGGGAGCCCTAAGCGGGCGTGGAACTAGGGGCACTGGAGACCACAGTAAAGGTTTGGCTACTTTGTTCAAGGCTGAGGACCCATCAGAAGGTTTAAAGCAGGGGAAGGGCGTTTTCCAAAGCCCTCTGTGGCTGCTGGGTGGGGAACAGACTGCAGAGAGGCACGCGTGAAAATCAGGACTCCCGTGGGGGACAATGACAAGTAAAGCACGTGACCAGTGAGATGACGATGGTGGAGGTTCTCTCACGACGTGATGCTCGGTCAGATGCAGCTGTCCATCCCGTTGGTGACAGAGGCACCAGCACCCAGCGAGGATGTGCTCCAGGTACACGACCCATCCTCCCGACCCTGGAAAGAGGTTGGCTTAGCCCTTCAGGCCTCTTGCCTTTTTTCTCCCCAAGGAGATTTTAATGTAAAATTGTAATGTGATCAGTATGGGGGAAAAGGGTGAGGCTAGACTCCCTTTACTTCTAGAACTTTCTCCCATGGCTCCCAGGAATATTAAGAAAATAAACTAAAATAGTGAATCTAAAGGGAGAAAAACAGCATCTTTGCAAACGCCGACCAAGAATTCTGCGCTGACAATGGATTTATTTATTAAACAGCAAGTTTTTGATAGGGACAATAAATACATGTGGAAAATGTTTAAGAATTCTGAAAAAAACACACAGAGACGTCTTCCAAAGGTTAAAAGCAGAGAGGCCCCTTGTTCTCCCCATTCTGTAAATTCTCTTCTGAATGAGGCTGTATGTTTCACATTTAATAAACTGTCACTGGGTTGGAAGAATTTCTTCTCTGGATCTAATAGACTGAAGGCCAAAGGGTTTTTTGGTTTGGTTTTCGTTTTCTTGAGGTTTTTTTTTTCTGTTCTAATTTACACCACTATTTGCAGACCTGCCATTTTCTGTACTTAGAATACTTTCCAAAATGCAGAGAAGGGGTCCAGTGAAGTTGTTAGAGGTCTTCTACCTCCTGGCTATTCAGAAGAAGCAAACAACTGCTGATCCCTGAAACAGTGGTCTTCAATGAGCCTGTGTCAGATGTTTCCCCCGTTTGTCCTACAAGATCACTTATTGGGCAGCCTGGATTAGGGTTGCCAGAGCAAATACAGAACACCCATCTCAATTTGAATTTCAGATTTTAAAAAGTGAACAGTATTTTAGAATAAGTATGTCCCAAGCATCACAAGGACAAATAAGAATTGTTTATTTGAAATTCTAATTTAAGTGGGCGCACTGTCTGTGTTTTGACTCGATTAAGTGGCATCCTGAGCCCTGGCTGGGGCCGGTGGGAAGCATTTCCAGCAGCAAGAGCTGCTCGCTCACGCCACACATCTGCTGCCTCCTTGGGCCTGTCCACCTCTGGTCACCTGTTCTTCTTTACCCAGCTGGACTTGCCAACATAGCCTAAGAGGGTGCTGTCACTGGAGTGACCAGCTCCCTCTCTTTACCTTCTTTCTCGTGTCTCAGTTAGACTCCCATGTCTATATTTAGGACATTCCCTCCTTCCCCTGCCCTGCAGTAGAAGCCATTCAATAAATAGAATAATAAATAGAAGCCATCCATCCATTCAATAAGTATTTATAGAACACCTTTTAAGTACCAGATACCATGCAGCAAAGCCATAATCTCTCTGGCGGCACGTTATGTGAACAAGTATTGCTCTGTCTTGGAGCCAACTTCTTGGAAATCCTCCAGAGCACAGGAAGAAGCTATCGTGATGAACATGCCAGCATCTCTGGACCTTTCCAACTGAGCCTACGTACCTCAGATGCCACCAGTTGCCCTGGAACTAGTCCTGTGAAATGGAGTGCAAGGAAGCTGAAAGCTTCCTGTCCCGTTGTTCAGTTAGGGAAAGCTACTTGTTGTAACACGCAGACCCCATGCATAGTCACACGAGAGGTTTATTTCTTATCCAGTTAATACGCCTGCGCAGGGGCGGAAACCGGTGGGCAGCCCGATTCAGCACAGTTACTCAGGGGCCCGGGTTGGCAGAGGCTCTGTCCTCTTCACCAGGTCACCGGCCACTTCCAAGGTTGCCCAGTCGTCATCCTTCCAGCCGGCCAGGAGAGCTCGGAGGCACGCAAGGGAGACTTATAAGACCACGCCTGGAAGAGGCCCAAGGCGATAAGAACGTGGATTTGGTTAACGTCTCCGAGCCTCAGCTTCTTCATCCGTGAAATACTCCACAGATGCTTCTCAAAGTCAATTGGCAAAACCTCTGCTGGGATCCACCATCGGCAGGTCTGACAACATTCCCTGGTGCCCCTTTCTCAGCATCAGACCCCCCACACACACACACCCCAAAAGCCACCCCGCGGGTACAGGAGAACTGATCCCTCTTCGCTTTCCCCATCCTGCCTGCTTCTTGGTTCTCGCCCTTTTTCCAACTCACTGCCAAGGGTGAAGACACTTCATCTGAACAGGATGCGCTCCAGCAGTGCATTTACTGGCTGGTCTCTTTGGAACTTTGAATGCCTTTTTCCATAAAAGCAGCTGTACGTGGAGTGGTGGTCCGAGCCCCACCGAAGCCCCGCCCCCATCTTCTGGCCTGAGGGATGGGCTGGAGGGAGGCGCTGGAACGTGGGGAGGTCCCGTGGCAGCACCTGAGGAAGATGAGCAGCAGGGGGTGGGGGGCGGAGTTCAGGGCTCCCGGGAGGCTTTGCGAGTGGCTGGTTCCCATGGCAACCGTGGGGTGGCCTCCACAACAGCCAGGAACCAGCGGCCCTAGCTCGAAGCTGACCGTAAGTTCTGTGCTTGTAAGTAAGCCCGGGGCCACCTGTGGACGCAACGTGCGGCAGCCCGCCTTTCAAGCTGGGCTGCTTCCATCACCAGCAGGCCCTGAAAAGCTCTGTTTCTGTCTCACCGGAAGGAACATTTACTGAGCATCTGTATGCCACACGCTGTAGTGGATGCTGGAAACCCCAGAAGAAGATGGTCACTGGCTCTTACCTGGCAGGGCTCCCGGCCTGGAGGGGGAGTGAAACAAACTTCCACACAGAGGGACAGTGCCCGTGCGACCCAGGCAGGAAGGAGGTGGTGGGAAGGCTCTGGGAGGAGGAGAGGCCGGAGGATAGTAGGGTTTCAGGAGGAAGGGGGAAGGTTTGGTCTAAACAGCACCTGCAGAAGCTCAAAGAGAAGCTGCAGAGGCTTTGACGAGGTCACGTGCAGGGTGAGTGTGTGTGTGTGTGTGTTGGGGGGGCGGTGGTGGCGCAGGTACTGCTGGTGGCCTTCTAGCAGGAGCACCTGAGGACTCTCGATCAATCTCCAGGTGGTTGGGGACCCTGCAGCCTGCTCAGAGATGAGCACTTGAGAACGATGACTCCAATGGATACGTGAATACTTTCAAAATTTTTACCTAGATTTAGATTTCTTGGATTCGTTTAAAAGAAAGAGAAAAACCCCAGGATGTCTCTCTAATGTTTGGCGAACCTCGTCCGCTGACAAGTCCTGTGTGCACCCTCCAAATGATCATGATTATTATATTCTGGCCTGGGGAGACCAGCTGGAACTTTTCTCAAAAGTTGGAGAACTTTACCTTGTGGCCCCTGGCCTGCAGGGGGCGTCTTGTGGGCCGCGATCTTTCCCCTTGCTCCACGCAGCCCGGCATCTACGCTTGAGGCCACGGTAATGTCCAGGTATCCACATTCCCACGTGGGGTGACCAACTGTCCCTGTTTCAGCACCCAGAGTCCCTCAGTCCCCGGGGCCAACCTCCAGGACAGAAAGGAAAGACTCGGTCCAGACCTCAGGCTTCTAAGACGCTGCCGGGCAGGTGGGGTCATAGAGAGAAGGTTGGCTTCGAAGCCAGGCCTGCCCAGCTGATGCTGGATGTCTCTGCTTAGCTGAGTGATCTCAGAGAAGTTACTTCACCTTTTGGATCCTTTGTTTTCTCATCTGTCATAGGGAAAAAAGAATACCTACCTTATGGGTTTGGAAGTAATGTATGTTAAACACTGACACGTAGGATGTGCTCAGTAAATGACAGTTCATATTCTCCAGGCGAAGGCATAGCAACAGTCACCATATAATGTGGTACAAGCTGTGTCGAGCTTTTCTATAGAATGTTGAGGACGTAAAGGAGATGCATATAACTTGCAGTTGCTTCCAGTTGCTGACCAGACTCTCAGGTGGGGCTCTCCTGCCTTGCACACAGCCACTGTGGACTGTGATTAGAAGTTCGAGGAAAAGCAAGTGCAGTGCAGGGAGGATGTAGCGAGTAGCAAGAAAATTTGAGCACAGAAGGTAACACACACAAAGCACATCCAGGCTCTGAACTTGAGTTTCGTGCATGTCGGGGAAGGGCGTGCAGGGGGAGATTCTGAAGCCTGCAAGTGCCTGGAGCAGAGAGCTGGGTTGCCTAGCTGGAGGGTATAGGCATTCCAGAATTCCCAGGGAGTTCTGGAACATTCTAGTATATTCTGGCATGCACTCCCTGTGGGCAAAGCCAGGGGGCAGAGAGAAATTTACATTCTGTTTGTGGGAAGATGCTGCTTTTGAGGAAGAGGTTGAGTTTGCTGACTTGTCTGCTTGAGGATGTCTCCAGGAGGACCACAGCAGCTGTGTGGCCACATCTGGAGATGGCTGCCCCTCTGGAGAGGTCAAGACTCTGGACAGTGAAGCAAACTTTCTCCAAGAGAGCGGCCAGGTCAAAACTGTACTGTGATTTCTTTCCCAGAAAGTCTGAAGAATATTAACTGTGAGTATTAATATTTCCTCCCATGTCCTCTACAGCTGGATGTCTCCTCTTGAAGGTCATCTTTTGTGCTGAAGCTGCAGAGAAGGCACTTTTCTTTCTCGATCAGGAACCAGAGCTCCTTTAAGCACGGCATCTACAGTGACAGGAAGCAAGGTTAGTGATGAGAAGGTGTCCAGCCTCCCGAGCCTGCACCTTGTCTCAGGACCAATGGCTCCAGTAATGGTGATGGAGAAGATGAGGCCGGAAGGAACGGCTGGGCCTGGTGGCTTCGCTCACCTGCCATCTAAAACGGCGGAGAATTCAGCACCGGCCGCATTTCCCTCCCGGAGCTGTATGATTAGGCAGCTTATTAACAAGGCCAGGTCTGGGTCTACTGCCCTGTGAGGACCAGAACAGCCCTCTGCCTCGACTTCTCCACTGAGCCGTCTTTCCACCCCTCGCCTGTGCACCTCTGATGGCTAAATGTCATCCCCAGGGCCACGTGTATCCCCTTCACCTGTTGACCCTCTACCTGGGGGGCCACTGATTAGAGACCATGGCCACGGGCGTTTCAAATCTGAGCTCTTTTCGGGTGGAAACGTCCTTGATGGTAGCATCTCACCAGACTGGCCCTGGCAGCAGGTGGAGAGTGGTATTGCGTGCTTTGCCTTTTTCTCTGCATACTTTGGGTTCTTAATATAGTAAATTCCTAAGCAGGGCCCCCCAAGTTCAGTCTCATAAAATGTGGGCTTGTGTTATAATGGGGTAGGTGAAATGACCAGGTAAGCTCAGCGCAGAGGGCAGGAAATCAATCACCCCTCGCTTTATAGCCACCCGATCTTACATTATTGTAGGTGAGCTATCTTGGGACTTCACTCTGTATGGAATGAAGACATCATTTCCAGCAGGTGCAAAAGGGGCACACTTTACCTGCATTTTGCAGACACAGTTAGTGTGGTGATGAGAGATTCACACGATTAGGTCATGGTTTGAGCTGGGGAAAGCTGTGGCCTCGGTACCACACTCGTCCTATCGCCTGAGCCAGGCGTCCATGTGTGCGAGCGTCTGACCCTGGTGCACACCTGCAGAGCCCTGGGGTCAGGCAGTGGCAGTGTTGAGCCCCCAGGCCGGGCAGGGAGCCCCTCAGAACAGCGCCTGCACACCCTTTCCCCAGGCGCCCGCTGGGAAGCTCAGCAGGGCTGCTGGATCTCATTAGGCCACAGCTGCCCCGCAGCCTGGATACCGTGAGCAGATCACGGGCCTGGTTTCCATCACCTGAGTGCTGATTCATCCTGTAATCATCATCAGAGAGCACATTCCAGGTTCGTGGTTTGAGAGGAAAACAAACTTTTGTCTACAATCAAGGAGCCATTCCTCTCTGAGCGTGTAGTGCTTAGCTGAGGCTCAGGACCACTCCTCCTCCCGTCTGGATCTGACCCTCTAGCTTTGATTTCAAAGACAGACCAGGAGGATGCTTGGAAGGGCACGGGGGCCCCCCAGTCTGGATCTGCCCGAGATCTTAAAAGTGCAGATGTGGCCAGATGAACGCGCGCCGTGTGGATTCCCCGGGGAACGTTGGGCCCTGCATCTTTATTGGAAACACCCAATAAACCACGGGCCTCGAGGCTCTGTTGTTTTAGTGCAGGGCTTAAACGCAGCCTCCTTCAGGCTGCCGAGGCACTTCGGAGCACACTGCAGCTTGCGACCGCAGACAGCAGACGTGACGCCCTGAGGCCCCAGGCTGCTCCAGCGGAGCCAGCTGGGAGCAGAGGGCGCTCCAGTTTGCCCTTCATGTGCAGGGCGTGTTCTCGGCGCAGGAACCCCCTCTGCTCTGTGCACCAGATGACACGAGGGCCACCTGTCGTCAGGGATGCGGAGGCGGAAGAGCTGTGCCCAGCCAGGCACCTACTCACCCACGGGAGATTTTGAAAGCCAGCTGGCGGAGGCTCAGGGCGCGCCCTGGGGTGAAGGGTCAGCGTTTGTGCGAGTGCGGCCGACCCACCTTCAACCTTTCTCTCGGTTACAACCAGCCCAGACAGCTGTCCGATAATCAAGCTCAGACAGAATTTCTATTGGCCGGAGAGCCAGGAAATTAAGGCCTGTGTGTTGCGTAGCTTTACGTAAGAGGACATATGTGTCTTAGCTACAGGGAGGTTCTGTTGTCGCTGAGGCCTGCTCCCCCTTCTGTCCAAGTTCAAGTTGCATTTCTTGCCATCATACTTGTTAACAGATTCTTAGCGTTCTGCGTCGTATTGTCACTATTATTTCTGGTGCGCCAGCTGGGGCACATTTTGACAGCTGAGCACCCATTCATTTCAGCAGCTCCCGACACGTGGGGTGGGCTTGGGCGGCGGTCGTCCCAAGCAGAGGCTCAGAAGACAGGCAGGACTCTGCTTCCTCCCATCAGAATCTGGCGTCGGACGAACACGTTCAAGCTCCTGTTTGATAACTGGGTCAAGACTCAGTTACACTCGGTTATAAATAGCCAATACTCAGTATAAAAAGTGTTATTTCATTTTGCACGCAGTGAAACATTTAGTATTTACGAGGAAAGATGAAAGGCAACAACAAGAAAAGATAAGCTGGAGATGACTCTATAACCTCTCGTGAATACTAGGGTTTGCGGTCCTTATGGAGCCTGGCAACCGTTAGCTTCCTCTCCAATGAGGAGTGAGCACGTAGGATTTAGATCCGGTGTCAGATTTCCCCGTTCTTTCAATCCATCCTGCAAATCTTAATTCAGTCCAACAAATAACAACGGAGCAGGCACCAGAAACGTAAGTCCCTGCCTTACAGACAGATCCATAAGCATCCCTAACACGTTGATCTCATCGGCTTACTCAAAAACCCTTCAGCAGGCCTTCCCAAACACCCTCAGCGTAAAGTTTTAGCTGGAAGTAGCTTTCAGGCCCGGTGGGACCTCCTGCGCTCAGCCTGTCATCCTCACGTCCCCGGAGGCTGGTGGGGGGGGGTCTCTGTGCTGGGCTGCTCCCCACTCTTGCCCAGCCTCCAGCCTCCGGGAGGACCAGCCTCCACACTGAGAAGGTTCCCCCTTCACCCCCAGCCCCCAGCCGTCTACCCCCTATCCCCCCGTAAGTTCTGACTCACATCCTTGCCTCTCGAACTCTTCCCCACGTCCAGTCCTTATACATCTTTCCGGTGGCATTTCCCCACCATTTACTTTTTTTTCTTTCTTTTTTTTTTTTTTTTTTTTCTGCAGTATGCGGGCCTCTCACTGTCGCAGCCTCTCCCGTTGCGGAGCACAGGCTCCGGACGTGCAGGCGCAGCGGCCACGGCTCACGGGCCCAGCCGCTCCGCGGCACGTGGGATCTTCCCGGACCGGGGCACGAACCCTCGTCCCCTGCATCGGCAGGCGGACCCCCGACCACTGCGCCACCAGGGCAGCCCCCACCACTGACTTTTAAACTCTCTCCAACAGGGACTCCTATGGTTGACTTAAACTGTGCCCTCAGCGTGCAACTGGTTGCCCCTTTGTAGACGCTATACTCCTTGAGGGCCGCCAGCAGTCTAGCCGTACGTGCAGCGTCCCAAAGCAGCAGAGAGTGCAGGGGATGGAAGGTCTAGGTCTCAGCTGTGGGATCTTGGGCAGCCGCGACCCCCTCCGGGGGGGGTGGCTCCCTGGCTGCTCCTGCCTGCAGCCCCCTCCTCTGGGCTGCCTGGTGGTCTCTGCTGTCTGCCTTTTTTAGTTCAAGGCTCTCCTCATGAGAGGGACCTCCCACTTAGCACCACTCTCCTTCCTTTGGGTCCCTTCCAATCTTGGGGATATTGCTAACTGGTCTTGTCACCCGTGCTGGCTGTCCTTGCTAAGTTGTCTGCCTCGCCTCCTGCCAGGAGCTCGTAGGATTCCTCTAGGGTCCCTGGCATTACTGCAGGACCTGGTGTCTAGTAAGGACTGAATACGGGTTAATTTCATGAGTATTAGGTGGATCTGTTGACCTCACAGGATAAGATCTCCCAAATAAATAACAACAAAATAATAATTCCCTGGTAACAGTAAGTCACTAAATGGCCTTGTCTTTGGTCTCACCTAACAGCACAGCCTATGAAGTAAGTAAGATCTATCGTTATCTGCGTTGTAAAGATGTGTGTATTAAATTACCTGTCATAAATTACCACAAACCCAGTGGCTTGAAACAACACAAGTTCATTACCACATAATTCTGGACGTCAAAAGTCTAAAGTCAGGGTGTCAGCAGGGCTGCAGGCCTCCTGGGTGCTCTTGGGAGAATCCTTCCCGTGTCTTTTTCAGCTTCTGGAGGCTGCCTGCATTCCTGGGCTCACGGCCACATCGCTCCAACCATCCGCTTCTCTCGCCTCATCTCTTAGGACAGACTCTGACCCCTCGACTTCATCCTATAAGGACCTTGGTGATGACATTGGCTTCATCTGGATAAACCAGGATAATCTCCATCTCAAAATCCTCAATCCCATCTGCAAAGTCCCTTTTACCGCGTGAGGTCACCTGTTCACAGTTTCCAGGATTAAGATGTGGGCATCTTGGGGGCACTATTCTTCCAGCCACAGTGAGGAAACTCAGAAACACGGAAGCAATTCTGTGAAAGTGTGCTGAGAAGTATAGAGCGCTTTGTAAGCAGGCGATCGTAATAATTTTCCTCATAGCATCGAGCACTTGGGAGATAGTCAACAAACATTTTGGAGTTGAAGTGATTCTTTACAAGGGAAATGAATTGTCCCGGGATCTATTAAAATACCTGCTTGAAGATTTTAAACTTTAGTTTTCCAGGGTTTTTTTTTTTTTTTTAATTATTATCTTCGAATTCTAGAGGTCTTCTTATTCTCGTTTTCCTATGATCTTCTGAACATTAGGTTATTATTTAGTTCCTGGTTATTCCTTAGGAGATCTCTGTGAAACAGTGCAAGCTTATTTACTACCTGAGGAAACAAAGTCACAGCGACTATCTTTGGGTGAGAAAGTACTGCATTAAGTTTGCAACAGAAGCGATGGTCAGACCCTTCCCGTCACGGAAGATGGATTGGAAATGCGTAGTTTCTCTTTCCAGGCCACTGTGCCTTTACTCCTCTGCCATTTGGCATCCATAGGGCGCCTTCCATGCACCAAGCCCTGGACGACATACGCGCGGACCATAGACAAACACAAGAAGATCCACCCTCTGAAGAGCGTGCAGTTCACAGAGGGGGACACATGTGTAAACATGCGATTATGACGCCACGCAAAAGGAGTATAAACCAGCAGGGGACAAGCAGGCTGTACTCCTCGGCGGCGGTGACGAGGGCGCCCGGGCACCAAGCTGTGTAAGAAGGGACTGTGGACGTCGGTGTGGCTGCGAGTGCTGCAGGGGGACAGAGGCTGGAAGGGCTGCTGTGGCCCATGAACCCTGAGGTCTGTGTGGGGGTTGGAGGGAGGACGCTCAGGAGGGAGCAGGCACGGGGCCGGGGTGAGGGGAAGCTGAGGGCGAAGCGGGCTCTACGTCTCTTACGATTTGGCTTCCTTGGTCCTGTTCACTGCCCAGTCCCTTAATCCTGCATTGTTCTATATGCTTTTCTCTCTGTCTTTCCATCCCCTTGAGTCTTAATACATATATACGTTGAGGTAAGACCGAATACATTTGCCCAGTGGGCATCCAGGAGGCATCAGAGGTTTAGCATTGACCTGGGAGAGACCTGGAGGCATCCCGACCAACGCGAGACTTCTCTCTAAGTCTCTGAAGGTTAAGTTACTGACGAGGCTGCAGGGTTCAAAAGAGCAGCACTGATTCCCTCTCTCCCTCAGCAGATCGCCCAACTCTGGCCTCATCTTCTAGCCCCCTCGTTCTCTGAGCAGACAGTTTAACCCCTCTGAGCCTTCATTTCTTGGTGACAATAATAAGAGCCCCTTCTCTGGCTGTTGTAAGGATTAAAAGATTCAATACAGACGGTCCCCAACTTAACGATGTTTCGGCTTATGATTTTTCGTCTTTACGATTGTGCAAAAGCAGTCTGCATTCAGTAGAAACCTTCAAGCACTTCAAAGTTTGAATTTGGATCTTTTCCTGGGCTAGTGGTCTGTGGCCCCGAGGCTCTCTGGTGGTGCTGGACGGTGGCAGAGAGCACAGCTCCCTGCCGGCCACGTGATCGAGAGGTAACCAGCTGAAACACCTACAACCATTCTGGACCCAGACTCTGTTTTTCAGTTGCAGCATAGAATTTAATACATGACGCGAGATATTCAACGCTTTAGTGTGAAGTAGGCTCTGCGTTAGGTGATTTTGCCCAGCTGTAGGCTAATGTAAGTGTTCTGAGCACGTTCAAAGTAGGCTGGGCTGAGCTATGAGGTTCTGTGGGTTACAGGTGTATTTACCGCAGTTTCGACTTAAGATATTTTCAGTTTACGATGGGTTTACCAGGACGTAACCCCGCTGTAAGTCAAGGAAGATCTGTATATGTAAAGTTCTCAGCTTAGAGCCTGGAGCTTAACGGGCACACAAGAAATGTGTTAATTCCCATCACTGGGAAATTTTGCCCAAGGGAAGCTTTAATTACAGTTCCTCTCTCTCTCTCTCTCTCTCTCTCCCCCCCAATTCAAGGATTTGTTTCCAAGACAATTAACAGGCCACAGAATTCTACCACCTATCAGCCGCTGGTAGCCAAGAGACGCCTGGTATTGGCATCAACGCGGCCTCTCGAAGCCGGGACGCTTAGGCAGGTGACAGTGTGTTGCTCCACGACCCCCTCTGCATCCACATTGGTGGCCGTTACACAAGACATGTGCTTAAATATTTACTAGGCGCAGAGTCACCCCAGCATGGCAGGGCTCAGGAGAAAATCCAAGAAGCAAGACGGCTTTGGTATCATCCGCTCCCTAGCCTGGAGAAGCATATGCCTTGATGGGAGTCATCGTCAACAGCCTGGGCAACTGTTGCTTTAAAAAAACGAACAATAATTATCTCCCCTCAGGGACTTCCCTGGCCGTCCAGTGGTTAAGACTCTGCACTTCCACCGCAGGAGGCAGGGGTTCGATCCCTGGTCGGGGAACGTAGATCCCACATGCCGCGCGGCGCAGCCAGACCACCTCTCCACAAAACAATAATTATCTCCCCTCAAACTCAGGAATAAATATCAGGTGTGACAGATTGGATGTCAAACGTAGGCAATTAGAATGGCTCCCTGGTACCGTTTCCCTGAGTGTCCCAGTACCTGAATTCCCGGCTTGGATGCCTGGTGCGAATGCTATGGGTGGGGCGGGGGAGGAACAGACATGTTTCACATCATCTCAAAGCTGCAGGAACATTATCTTTGTTGTTATTACTATTATTATTTCTCTTTTACAGGTAAGAACATCTCTGGCTCAGAGAAGGTGAGTCATGTACCTAAGACCACGCAGAACGAGAGGCAGGGCCAGGGTCTGGCTCCCAGCTCCTTGCTTCTACAGGCGTGGCACAGAGGAAAGGCTCACAGAGGAAGAATGTCCCAGCATCCTTTTGAAAGTCTCCTTGAGGGGATGGGTCTCAAGGGCTATCCCGTTGGCCAAGAGGCCCTGGCTTCATTTGGCAGTCAGAGGTGGAGAATTCCTTCCACTAAAGGCAGCCCTGATCCTCAGGCCTCTCTGTAAATTTCCTCCAGAGAAGGTTCAAGGCAGTGTCTCTGGGGATGCGAACAAGATAGGGCCAGATCCAATGCCAAACAGGCAGCCAGGGGGACCAAGGCCATCGCCAGGGTAACCAAAATCCATGCTATCGAGGGATTTCTGGAGGGATTCGAATTCTCTCTTGGATCCTACCCAGGGGCATGGAGATGAAAAACGACACCAGCGCACACAAGAAGATTTCAGAGTCCGGAGGGGAGGCCGGCAGGCAGAGCCTGCTGACCGCTGCACTGGGAGGGCACGCCTCAGAGGTCCCCTGCAGCCTGCAGGCAGCGTTCCCTCCCGGGGAGCCTGCTATTGCTACACCTGGAAGAAAGTCTGCTCAGACTATCATGGGAGCCCAGGAGGGCAGCCTGTTTCGGGGACCCAGAGGCTGGTGCAGACACCCTTTAGGTCTCTGCCCTGTGTTGAAGCCCCATCACCCCGCCCCCACCCCACCCCCATCCCTGGGAAGATCCTGATTCTGGAGGTGGCGGGGCTGCTGGTGACGCTGAGGGAGAGTCTGCATTTTCCTGGTGACTTTGATGTGGAGGCCTGTGGGCCGTATTTTGAGCACTGCTGCTTCTCCTGCCAACACAGCTTCCACTGCCTCCAGTCTTGGCTACAGCAACACTTACAGCCACCTGGAGTCTCAGGGCATTCTCTAGAAGAGGAATCCACACTGGAGTCAAGAGGAGTCTTCCCTGGGCTCATCACAGAGCCCAGGGGCAGGGGGCCCAGGGGCAGGGATGCTCCTGTGACTCTTCCCCGGGGAGCAGTGACCCCACCAGAGATAGTGTCCCTCTCCTGCCCCAGAGCCCGGAGAGGGCAGTCTGGGCTCACCCGGAGATGAACGGGCAAGTGCTCAGAGCAGGACGGCTCCCTGCAGCCCGCTGGCCCTGAGAGGGTTAAGGGTCTGCCTGGAAGCCTGGATTCCAAGGAGTAATTTGAGTACCGGGAAAACAGGGCCCTTTCTGTATGGCGCTCTGGGCACCCCAGCTTTGGTGCCTGCCCCTGGGGGATCAAGACCCCGGGCCTCCCCGCCACGGTGGGAAGAGGTTAGCCAGCAGCCCCGGGACAAAGAAGGCACGCACGGGGGGGTGGGGGGGTGGGATGGGGCTCCATCTACACACTTCTGAACGTTCTTGAAAGGAAAATAAACAAGTGCGTGAGGTAGTGACTGAGATATTCAAACTATTTCCCTCTGAAGTGGGAGAAGTGTGTCTGTCTGTCCCCTGTCTCTCACTTCACTTTAGGCCCTTCTGGCTTTCTTGATCTTTCAGGGTTATAACTGCTATCTCAGTGACTAGTAGAAAACTCCATTAGGCTCCTTCTTGAGGAAGGGAATTAATGACTGAAAATTTAGTGCTTTGTAAACACGGTAGGGAAAGCATTTCCCCCAGGCTTGCTGATTCCTTGGCAGGGAGGGAGGCTGGATGGGAAAGTGAATGTTTCCAGCCTGTGGAGAGGCCTCCTCACCAAACACTGCCTGCTTCTTGTAAAGTCCAGCCCTATGGCACTGGGGTGCTCAGAAATCCTGAAAAAGGAATCCCAGAGAAAGCAAAAGAAACGGGAGCCGGGCAGAATGAGACCCGTCTGTTGAGTCGAAAAAATACCAATGGGTGAAATTTTCTAATCTCAACACACATTTTCAGTAAAAATGTATGTCCTTGGCAAGTCCAGCTTTTGACCTGAATTAGAGAAATCAGTTGTTTACACAGCCCAAACCCGCAGACTAATTACCCTCTTTGTTCTCTTAAACGTTTAGGCCTGGCCAATGCCATAAAACCCTTAGAAATAGAAAACCTCTCAGGTCAAGCATTCAGAAGGAGGCATGGAAATCGGGATGGTGGTGTTACGGCGTCGCTGGCATCCATACAGCAAGGTACTAACACTCGAGGGAGGGGAGGGCAGGGGAGAGGGCAGGGAGGGGGCACATTTGATAAAATAGCAATGTTCCAGGCCCTTTCCCGGAGAAGTTTCCTGGGCCACCAGCTCTTTCTCCTTCAAAGCTGCCTCTCCCACAGACTGGCCTTTTCCTGCCTAGTTACTTCCTCCTTTAGAAAACCGCAGTAACATCATTTTAGCGAATCCTCTGAAAGTTGGTCAGTCCCACCTGGAGACCTGGGGGCTGGAACTGCCAAGGCCTGACCCAGGAGATTCACTCGTTCTTTCCCAGCTTCTTGGTCTGGTTGTGTGAACTCATTTATTCTTTGAACAATAGTACTGAGTGCTTGTTCAGTGCTTGTGTTCAGATTTGGGGGGCGAATCTTTGAGATTCAGGAATTGAGGCCTTCGAAGACTGTCTCAATATCTGTCATAGCAACAGCAGCCAAAAACGTGTATTACTTTGGGGATATCTGAGTTTTCGAGTCAACCCGCCATGACTTTCTCTCTGTTTCTTCCTACGTTTCCACGGTACCAACCAGTCTCGTGAAATGGTATTGCTGTGGGTCTTGCGGGCCTCGGAGCTCGGAATGACCCTTCCTATTATTTCAACATCATTATGAATTTAATTTAATTTGCAAAAAAGTTCAGCAATCATTTATAATAGGATTGTAAACCAATCTAAAATTTTAAAAAAATGAATCTGCTACCTAAGTCCTCTGAGAAGTCAGAATATACTTTCCGAGTTTAGAAAATCAGAAAAATTAGGCTTTGTGTATCACATACAAAAGCGAAAAGTCTAGAAGACACAACTTGGAGGTGTCCAAATCAAAGATTAAGCAAAATTAAAGATGCTGGTAAGTAAAATAAATAGCATTGGAAAATGTTACCACTCGGGTAGGCTGGCAGAGGATTTTAAAATTCTCTTTTCTTACAAAGTACGGGCAACAAGTACTCAGGGGCCCTTTGACCTAACGCTGCGCCACAGAAAGAACGCATCTGATGTCCATTTTATTTTATTTGCATTTTGCTCTGTTCCACAAAGGAAGGATTTAAGGGAGTTTACAGAGGAGACACAAGATATAAGTTTAATATACACTTAAAATAGGAGCAAGTGAAAAAGGAAAGATAAGGGTGGGTGACATACAATGGAGCCAGGAGTGAAGTGAGGAAAAAATAGAAAATATACTGTTCAGGTTTATAGACTTCCCTCCCAATTGGCCACAAGTTTGGCACTAGGAGTTAACGAAGAAAGGGAAACATGAAACATCAGGAGTGTTTAACATAAAAGGGATCAGTTACTTCCGAGATCACTATTTTTGGAACCAAGGAAAGGCAGGCATTTCTCCTGAGGGCCTTTCCTCGTCCATATCGGCGTCATGTACTAAGCCACAACCTTAACAGCGTCCTGTATCTGACCTCGCCTCAAATTTAGAACTGTGAAACTTGCTTAGGACTTCATTTTTTTCTTGGTGCACAGACCGCCCCCACATACCACACACCTGGGCACACACTTATTCAGTTTGGATCTGTGTCCTCTGGTCCAGACAATGGCGTCTTCCGGAGTCTGCCCTACGGATCAAGTAGACAGAAAATATCACCAGTGACTGTATTTTTCAATGGCCACATTGTAAGGAACGTCCTGACAACGTGAGTGTCCAAGTGGGACTCATCAGAAAATTGAGTATGAAGCAAAGATCACCTGATGGGTGTGGAGTATTGGACAAGCCCCCAACCTTCAGCCTGTCTGGGGAGGGGGCGTGGCCCCGTGGGATCCAGGCACTCTTGAGACCCATCCCAGGTCCAATCTACATGCCACGGAGACCAGAACGGGCGGTCTGGTATTTTTAACCGGTGGCAAGTCTGTATTCCATCCCTGAGATGCTTTCCCCCTCTGGTCACATTAAATGTGTTTAATTGATGCTTCTTCATGTTAGAGTATAAATAAGCTGTTCCCTTTGATAGAAGCCTGGAGCTTTCCCTAGGAGGAGGGCACATGGGGATCAGCCTTCTCATTAAATGGCCATTAAACGACCGGTTTCCTCGCCTAGTGCCGGGGCTCCCGCGCTCCCGGAGTAGGGAAGGGCGGACGCGCCATCTAGTGGCCGCTCTCAGAACGTCCCCCAAGGGCGGGCTCCTGAGGCTCCCGGCACTCTGGGACGAGAGGCTCCGGCAACCCAGAGGTTAACCGAGAGCTTGTTGGGTCTCGCGTTCTCCTTCCAGCCTGGCTGAGCCTTTCCGTGAGGGTGGTCGCAAAGGGGCCTGGGCTGATGGTAGGCAAGGAACCCGGTGAAGAACGCTGCGGCGTACCCTCCCTTGCCCTAGGGACCTCCCCCCTGACTCAGACCCCTGGGCCTTCCGCAACCCTGTGCTACGTCTCTCCGCTGCCTTCGCCGCAGAAGCCCTGGGACGCCCCTGGCTCCGCACCGCAGCTGCTTCTACCCCCTAATGCTGGCACGTTTCTCCTTGTCTTCTACTGTGCAGGGTTCCCTGGGCAACTCAGAGGAGATCGCCCTTGGTGTCTTCCAGGTCTTGGAGCTCAGGATGACCGGTGACCCTTCTTACTATTTCAACATCATTATGAATTTAATAGGTTTTTGCAAAACAAAAAAGCCCCGGGAAACATTTATAATAGAATTTCCATGAGAAAAGGTATTCCATATTCCAAACAACCAGCGTGTATACAATCCAATCATAAGATAAGGGCTTCCCTGGTCTATAACCTCTCCTACCCAGCATCTCACGCCCCTAGTTCTCTTCCCCAGGTCAAGATCAAGACTCTGGGACCCGGTATTCACTAAGTCAGGGGTGAGGGGCCCAGCTTGGCATAGGCCGGGCCACTTGTAGGAGTCAGATCAGATCTGCCCGGGCAAGTCAGATGCACCGTGCAGTGGCCGCCCAGAGCATGTAGCAGGCACAGAGATGCACGGCCCAGATCCCCTTCCAGAAAGGGCATGAGGCCCAGTTACAAGGAGCGCGGCTGGCTGACAGCCTCCAGCTGTCAGCTCCTCCAGGACAAGCCTCAGCTTTCAAACCCGGTTCTACTCTTCTTTGGGCGGCCCAGGCCAACCTCAGAGCAAGGCTGTGGTCCAAAGGCCCAACACGGGACTGCTTTCCTGGACGGGCTGTGCTCCAGAATCCCCGTCGAGATGCCCCTCTGGCCTGATGCTTCCCCTCCCACAGGAGTTTCTCGGCTGCACGCTTAACTCCACCTCTGGGTCGTTCCTGGAGAACGAACCTGCCAGACTGCCTTACCCTGTGGAAGTCAGCATCCTTGGCATTTTGAGGATCACAGTCCCCTTTTGAGAGCATGACAAGAACTCTGGGGTCTTCCCAGGAAATGCACACACACACACACACACACACACACACACACACTCACTCACTCAGTTTCACTGAGTGCAGACCCCCCAGGCCACCCCAGGGGGCTCTGAGTCAGGTTGAGAACCCCTGGTTTGAGGGAGGGCGTGGGCGCAGGAGGGGAGGGCGATGGTGACATGGGGGTGCGGGTTGATAAGAGAGCTTCAGGCATTTGCAGAGAAGGCTTAATTTGAATTTCTGCCTCGGATGCGACCCTCAGCCCAGCTTCCTATGAGCTCATGGACTCTGTGAGGACAGATCGGAAGCCAATTCTCTTAAGTGCTCTGCAAGGCCCTTCAGGCAAGCTACCCAGCTTGGTCCTATATGGCTCTGGCACAATGAGGGCTCAGAGAACGGAGCTGGCTCAGCCTTGGAGCGCCAGGGCCCGGTCGCCCATCTGGCAGGGATGGGGGTGGGCACCACGTTGTCTGGGGGAGACCACCATGTCTACCAGGCCCTGGAGAAAAGGTTCTAGGCACCTTGGAAGGCAGCATCCTTGAAGGTGGACATCACCAAACAATGTCCAGCCGGAGAGAAAGAGATGCCGCTCGGAACTGGCATCTAACAGGACCTCCTCCAGAAAGTCCCCCTGCCTGAAATAACTGGCATGGGTTTGCAGGGGGTAGGTGTCCTCCATGAGCAGGTGGGTAAAGGAGCCAGAAAAACAGGATTCTGCAAGCTGGGCAGTGGTGTTGTAGGACTTACAAAGGCAGACACAGAGCACTTATTATCTACCAGGCACCATTTAAGCACTGACATACAGCACCTGACTTCGTTCTCATATAAACGCGTGTGACGGGTCCTATCATGAGTCCCATTCTGACTCAAAGCCACTGATGCACAGAGAGGTTTAGCAACCTGCTAAAGTCACACAGCTGAAAATCAGCAGAGCTCGGATTTGATCCCACACAGTGGCGGGGGGGGGTCTGTGTTTCTGATCTCTATCTGTGCTGGCTCTGTGCTCCACAGTGGTCAAGAACTTGGACCTTGATGTCAAATGGCTTAGAGCACATTCCCAGCTCCCCCTCTTACAAGTCGTATGATGTCAGTAGGTTTCAGACCTCTCCATGACTCAATTTCCTCAACTGACTGTAAAATGACATTAATCCCACCTCACAGAGATCTGTGAGGTTTAAATGAGTTAGTCCTGTAAAGGGCTTTTGCTGGCACTCAGAAAAATGCTCAAAGTGACATTGCATGTATACGAAGTCTTGGGTGTATGCCATCCACAGAACTCAAAGTGGCTTCTTCAAAGAAACTTGTGTTCCAAACCTCCCAGGCTGGCCCAGGCCAGCCCAGCCGCAGAGGGCCTTGAGGTCAGGAGGCCTGGGGCAGGCACAGAGTTAAGGAAGCCAGGCGCATCTTTCCCCGCGGGTTCCTTGCTGGGCCCGGGGGGCCCCAAGCGCTCCTGGTTGCCTGGAGCTCTCTGTCTTCAAAGGGTTTACGTCCTGGGAGCCTGCCCAGGCCCTGCTCATTCCTACCAGTGCCCGAATCAATAATGCTGTTGTTTCCCTGAGAGACGAGGGGCGTGTGGGAGAAGGCTGAGGGGACCCTGTCACCCACCCAGCTGTCTGAAGGCTGGCCTGAGCCGGGAGGGGGAGCGCCCACGTGGGTCCCGGGTCCCGCCTGCTTTCCATCAGGCCAGCCTGTGGTCTCGCACAAAGGAGCAGTTACAGGGATCGCGGCTTGCTTTGTAAAAGGACACCCTTCCAGGGAGTTTAAAAGCCCCTGATGAATACAAATTTAATCAACGTGAAACTTTTCTACTATACATACTTTGTGTAAAGCAATACGCACTCACATTCAGGAATACTGAACCCCAGTTCTACAGAAAAGTTCCTACGGGCAGAAAGAAGAGAGAATCCCGGTTCTAAGACAGGGGAGGTTGGGGAGAGGCTGTGGATAAGGGCGGGGGTGTGTAGGTGTAGACCGTGGGGTGCAGGGCTGGGAAGAAAGGAGGAGTTTTTGGAATGGATTTTCACCGATTAATACATTATGTGGGTGTTTGTTTAAAATAGGATATGAAATCATTAAAAACACAACGCAATTTCACTTTATAATTTGCACTCCATCAATCAGGTTCCACAAATACTCAAAGGCCTTCAATGGAGGCTTTTCTTGAATGAACCTAAATTTTAATCTTTTACTTCTCATTTCAGAGTTCATTACTCTTGTCTCCTCAGAGGCTTTTTTTCCCCTGGCATGGCATCCAGAGCTGGAGAGTGCAGTCTCATCATATAAATGAACTTTATAAGCCACAGGTTCCTCCATTCTCACTTTAGCTGGAAGCACGAGCTACTTGCAAAGACTGTAGATAGTCATTTCACTCCTGACTTTCTTTCCCTGTTTGCAGCATCAGAACTCAGGTCACTTTGGGACTTCCCTGGCAGTGTAGTGGTTAGGACACTGTGCTTCCACTGCAGGGGTCACAGGTTTGATCCCTGGGCGGGGAACTAAGATCCCAAAAGCTGTGAAGTGCAGCCAAAACAAACAAACAAAGAAGCAAACAAAAACCAACCAAACAGAAAAACCTCAGGTCACTTAGTATCTTTTACAGATATAGCAATGAGAGGTGTTCTTTTTTTCCACACAAATTTGTATAAATATATTTTTCCTAACAAATCTTGATTAAATCAGTTAATTTAATTATAAGAGCACCAGAAAAGTTTATTTTTAAAAACTGCCCTAGTGACTTCCTTGGCAGTCCAGTGGTTAAGACTGCATGCTCCCAATGCAGGGACCATGGGTTCAATCCCCGGTTGGGG
The DNA here is from genome assembly GCF_026419965.1 of Kogia breviceps. NCBI lineage: Eukaryota > Metazoa > Chordata > Mammalia > Artiodactyla > Physeteridae > Kogia > Kogia breviceps. The sequence goes on from NC_081325.1 coordinate 8,862,529, forward strand.
AACTAAGGTCCTGCAGGCCACATGGCATGGCCAAAAAATAAAAATTAGAAAAAAATAAAAGAATCAGCCCAACATGCTTCAAATAATTCATTGATGTGGCTCTACTCCCTGTAGATTGGATTATATAAGAGATTGCCTATTACTTCCTGCTTAAAAAGAAAAATAAAACTGCCCTACAGCTATTAGTTTTCATTTTTATTCTTTTTTGTTGGCTTTACTCAACAAATTGTGAATGCTTATTATAGACCAAGCACTAGTCTAGCCACGAGGATACAACATTGAACAAAATAGACAAAGGTTCTGCTTTTCTGGAGCTTTGATTGTAGAATAAGCATATTTTTCAAGCGAGTGAACTAATTTCTGAGTGTTACGGTATTGGTGTGCAGGAGGGATGTACTGGCAAGTCCTTCAGGGGGGGAGTGTCTGGGTTGAGATGTGGATGCCACGGTAGAGCCAGCCACGTAAATGTGGGGCAGTAGGCTGTCTAGGGAGCAGGACAGCAAGTGCAAAGGCACTGAGGTAGGCATCCACTCAGCGAGTCCAAGAACAGAAGGGTCTCCTGGCTGGAGCGGGGTGAGAAGATGCCACCGAGTGGTCAAGCAGTGCTCCGAGGGTCCCAGTGAGGTTAGGGCTTCACTGTCAATGCCTTGGGAAGCTATGGTAGGTTTTTAAACTAGGAAGTGACTAGATCTGATTTGCTTATAAAGATCCTCTGCTGTCAAGGATTTGCTGCAAAATAGTGTGGGGAGAGGGGCGAAGTGGGTCGGGGTCTAGTTAAAACAAGACTGGCCGTGGGTTGCTAAGTATTGAAGCTGGGTGGTGGGGTTTCGGGGGGGTATTACATTCACTTTTGTTTTGTGTGTGCTTGAAAATTGCTATGATGAAAGTTTACAGAACTCTTCAGACTGCAGAAGAAACAAAAGTGGGAAAAAAGAACCCTTTAAACTGCAAACGGACAAAACCAAGCAATAGCAAAATACCTTCTCTGGCCACTCTGGTGAACAGATTATGTTGGGACGGAAGGCAGGGGACATCCAGGCAGAGGGTTTTTGCAATGGTTCAGGCAAGCGCCGTGGGGAAGGGGGAACGGAAGACGTGAAGTAGGTCTGGGGCATTTTGGAGCTGGCGTGCACTGGACTTGCTTGTGGGCTGGGGGTGTGGGGAAGGGTGGGAGGCGTCAGCACAAAGGATTGTAGGGCGAGTCATTATCCCCCAATGTGCCTCTTGCCACGAGACGGGACTGTCATCTACTGAACTGCATTAATTAGCTTATTAGTTGGAGGATGTGTATTTATCACATCTCTGAGATTCTGTATTTTCTGGTGCTTTGACCTGTGGGCTTTGCTGTTCCTGGAGGGACTGCCCCTCCCAGGGTTAGCCATTCCTAGAAAGAAGCAGCAACTGGCCTGTGAGAACACTTTTCAAATACAAACCAACCAATCCAGAGCCCACAACCCAAATCTCAGCCACTTCCCTTATCTATCGGGCTCTTACACTTGGGGCCACTAGTCCCCGGCCCTAATCACCCCAGGCCCAGGAACAGACAACTCAGGACAGCCTGTATGCCCCCGAGCCTGCTGAACTATTCCCAAAGCCAATCCCAAGCCTGCTTCCCCTGCCTTGTCCATCCCCTCCAGTGGATAAACCATCACGAAGACTCTTCCCCATCTTCCCCGCCTCCATCTCTGGCTCCTGATTGACCTCGTGCTTCGCCGTGTGGCCCTGCTCTTGGAAACCGTGTCTTACTTTACAAGAGCAGTTGTCTCCTGACCTTCTGGCCTCACCATACCTGGACAGTCATACAACCTACATTTCAAAATGGAGGGCATTTCCTGGTGCTATTCAAGGGGCACCAGGAAGCCTTCCCCACCAAAATGCATGACCCTCACCACCGGTAGCCTGAAGTCCTTTCCTTTCCGTCTGCACGGATCTGTGTCTGCCACCGACCTCCTGCTTAGAGGCAAGTGTCTCAGAGTTGAGTTGTGTCGTGTTGCATTTTCAGTCCTTTATGACTTACTGGGAGGAAACCCAGTAGGACTCCTCTCTCCCAAGCACCCAATTTAAGCCACGTCGAAAAGGGAATTTGATGAGAGAAGAGAGAAAAAAGGACCATTTGCCAATGGAGCCCTCTTGGGGCTGATGGGCCTGGCAGGATACTGAGGGACGCGGGGCAGCCAGTGGGGCCACTTAGGTGACTGCTACCTGCTAGATCCTTCCAGAGAAAAGCCAAGAAGAGGGATACAATGAACAAGGGAAGTGGAAGGTACCGAAAAATTCTCTCGTGCTCTTAAACAGGGCTGCACGTCCGTCACACAGTTCCAGGGTGGTTGTAGCTGTGTGGATGGTGCCCTGGAGCTTGCAGGGCACTTGCCTCTTCCAAGAGGGTACGAGAACTGGCAGGAGGTAAAGAAGTTACGAGAGCTTTCTTTCCTACGGGCTGTGACCTGCTGCCATGGCAGGGACTCTCAGGCTCCCCTTGTGAGAGCTATTGCTGGACAAGGCTGCCCACCACAGGGGGGCCTCTCACGCCTCTGCCCCGTCCCTGTATCGCCGCGGGACCGTGTGACCCCCTGGCTCACGCAACGGAGCGCAAGCGTGTGCGTCACTGCTGGCCAAGAGGGTGAGGTGTCCACGTGTCTTCCCATGATCTTTTGTCCATCAGGGTGACCTGGGAGGCCAGGTGTTGAAGATGGAAGTGCCACATGATAGAAGGAGCCTTGAGTCACTCCTTGGAGGAGGACATTCATGAGTGAGAAATGAACTTTTACGGCATTCATTTGAGCTTCTGAGATTTAGGGGTTATTTGTTAAAGCGGTCGGCCTATTCTGACCAGTGCTACTGCCTGCTCTGAGTGGACAGAAATCTCATGGATAATTGGAGTCATAAATAATCCCCACATGATAGCTTAGCCAGTAATTAGAGCTCTGGTCTGACCAAGTCTTGTGTGGACTCAGTGAAAGAGAAGCAAATGTCTTTTTCTACCCACTCCATGAGAAGGATTGTTAATGAGCATCAAAATGGCCAGGAGACTGAGAACAAAAAGCAGGAGGAATGAAAGGCCTTAAAAAAAGCACAGATCGGGGGCTTCCCTGGTGGCGCAGTGGTTGGGAGTCCGCCTGCCGATGCGGGGGACACGGGTTCGTGCCCCGGTCCGGGAGGATCCCACGTGCCGCGGGGCGGCTGGGCCCGTGAGCCGTGAGCGCTGAGCCTGCGCGTCCGGAGCCTGTGCTCCGCAATGGGAGAGGCCGCAACGGTGAGAGGCCCAAGTACTGCAAAAAAAAAAAAAGCACCGATCAAACACCCAAACCTGAGAACATCACTTAGCCAAACTGTAGAGGGAATTGTGAATAAGAAATAAAGTTTAACACAGTGACTGCCAAATCAGTGAGCATTTATGCAGTAAACATTTAGTGACCACCTGCTATGTCCAGGCACTGTGCTGGGTGTGCCGTGGAAAATAAGTCAGACAGGGTGCCTGTCCTGAAGGAAATTATAATCTAGGTGTGGGAGAGGGAGACAAAAATGAATATTTAAAACAATAAGTGAAATAATTGTGAGTCGTATCAGGGGCTTTGAAGGACTCAGAAAAGGGATGAAACAGAACAACTGTGGGAAAGTGTAAGGGGGAGAGGGGAGATCTCTCCCTCAGAGCCAAAGGGAAGAGAAGGGTGGGTTACAGGCTGAGCAGGGTAGAGGTCAGGGCTTGGAAAGCGAGGAGGATGGAGAAGGGGAGCCAGAAGCATTCCAGGCAGGGGGGGCAGCACATGCAAAGGCCCTGAGGCTGCGGCTGTCCATGCTTGAGCAGCTGAGTTAAGGACCACTGTGAGACCAGGTCGGGGTGAGGGAAGGTGGCATGAAATGAGAGACAGAGAGGCTGGATTAAACAGGGCCTGGGCCGTGGTGAGAATTTTGACTTTTATTCTCATTTCAGTCTCTCACTGCTTCCTGGCCTTTCTGTTTCAAAGGGCCCACCTCCTACAAACTATTAGGTAGAAAATAAACTGCAAAGATCTATTGTACAACACGGAGACTACAGCCAGTATTTTATAATAACCATAAATGGAATATAACCTTTAAAAATTGTGAATCATTATATTGTACCCCTGTAACTTCTATAATATTGTACATCAACCATACTTCAATAAAGAAATAAAGAGACTAAAAAATTAATAAGTAAAAGGGCCCACCTCCACCTTCACCCAGGCACTCTGGAAGTTTTACAGAGAACCTCTTTCCAGCCTCTTCTGAGTGGGTGGCCATCTGCCCCAGACTGAGTGCAGCCCAGCGGCGGATTCATTTTCTCCACCTCCTCTAACTCCAGCACCAGACACAGGGCATGGCTTCCGGCCACATGAAAGGCAGGACCCGGGCTTGTGGGGACCTGGACCTGGTCATCGCTGCTGGAGGTTTCCATCCTGTCTCCGAGGAGCCAGGTCAGCCTGTTGCTGCCAGGAAGCGTCACACCCTGTGCTTTTGGGATCAGGGGAAACACACACACAGAGCACCATCCCCCCAGGGCCCTGGCCTGAAGCCAGCATCAGAGGGGAGTAAGCTACAGAGGAAACTGCTCAGGGACCGCCCTGGCTGCCCGAGGGGCGGGGCTGAAACTGTCTCCGCCCCGCGCATGCGTGGTGCCGGTGAGCAGGCCCCGCCCAGGGTGGTGAGGTGAACGCCGAGGCCTGACCGGGGCTTGCCTGACAGGCTTTCTGACAGGGGCTTGCCTGACAGGCTTTCTGACGCCAGTCGCAGTGGCTGGCCAAGCTCTGCCTTGAGGAGCACTCATACGGTGTCCAAACCAGCCCTTGTCACACAAGCCACACTACTTCTGACCGGCAGCCGCGGAGGGGTGGGCGCCGGCCTCGGCGCAAGTGTGGAGCCTCCAGGCCCAGGTTCCTTCCACCACCCTCCTTCCCACCCAGTTAACTCCCCAGAGACCCGGCCCGAGGACTGATTTGTCATGAGGACGGACAACACGAGGGTCTGTAGAGCAGGCTGCACGGAGCCGAGGCGGGAATCCCAGGCGCTCTTTCCTAGTGTGTCCTCTGCTCAAGTGGCCTGACTTCCGCAGAAATCCACAGCGGAGGCCCAGAGCTGCACCAGCACCTGCACTGCAGAATTCAGAATCACAAGTAATGGGTCTCAATGGGCAGCCTTTCATGCAAGTCCTACCAGCCTTCAAGGGTTCAGCTGCCACGGGTCACATAAAACGTACGTAGCTTTAATATACAGTTTCATCTGCTTGACTAGCAGCCTGGGGGCAGGTCATCAAAGAAGGGCTTGGGCTGGATAATTTCACACGAGAATCCAGCCAGAGCTGCCAAGCCGTGTATGTGTTAATGTTGCAATTTCCACCCTGGACTTCAGGCCAAGAATAACTCAGTGACGAATATTATTTCACAATGTAGTAGACACCTTCTGAGTTGGAAAGCAGGAGGGATCCAGGGGGATAGATGAGGCATGGGGTATGTTTTGCCAAATGGTGAAAGCGGGGAAGTCTTTGAGAGAGGGTTCCAGGGAGAGCAATATTTCTTTGCCTCAACTACTCAACTCTGCTGTCATAGCCCCAAAGCAGCCCCAGATGGTACATAAATGATGTCGCTGTGTTCTAGTAGAATTTTATTTGTGGACACTAACATTTGAGTTTCACATGATTTCACACGTTATAAAATAATCTTTTTGTCTTTTTCTTCCATTTAAAAATGTAAAGGTCGAGCTTCCCTGGTGGTGCAGTGGTTGAGAGTCCGCCTGCCGATGCAGGGGACGCGGGTTCGTGCCCCGGTCCGGGAGGATCCCACGTGCCGCGGAGCGGCTGGGCCCGTGAGCCATGGCCGCTGAGCCTGCGCGTCCGGAGCCTGTGCTCCGCAACGGGAGAGGCCACAGCAGTGAGAGGCCCGCGTACCGCAAAAAGGAAAAAAAAAAGTAAAGGTAACTCTTAGTTTATGAGCAGTGCAAAACTAGTTGGTGGGCTAGATTTGGCCCCCAGACCTTAGTTTTCTGACCCTTGACATGGGTAAGGGTTCTCTCTACCCATCACTCAGTTTCAGCAAAAATCATCTCATGGTCCATCTTGTTTCATCTCTTCCCCTATTCTTTCTCCCTCCCATTGGATTCTTGGAAGCAAATGCTAATCAACAAATTATTTCATTCATATTTATATTTCAGTACTGATCGCCAAAAGAGGCTCTAATTTTAAGTATAAAACTACAACACCATGATCACATGTGAAAATATTAACAATAATTTCTTAATATCATAAAATATCCAATTTGTATTCAGTTTTTCCAACTGTCTCATCAATGTTTATTATTGCATGTTTTGAGGGGGTTTTTTTTGCCCAGTTTGTTTGTTTGACTCGGGATCTAAAGAAGGTCCCTATGTTGTAATTGCTTGATAGGTCGCCTAAGTCTCTTCAGTCTATGAGTTCCCTTTCTATCTTTTTTGTTTCTCTTTACAAATTGTTTGTTAAATAATTTTGTTCTGCAGTGTTCACAACAGTCTGTGTTTTGCTGGTTGCATCCCTGAGGTGTAGTTGGATATACTGCTTTGTTCTGCATATTTTCTACAATGCGATGGTATTTTCTGCCGATTGGAAGTTAGAGCTAATGGTTTGATGAGATTCAAGTTTTCTTTTGTTTTCAGTTTGTTTTGTGGTACCATTATTCTGCGGGTGGTATTCTGTTCTTCCATCAGGAGGCACATAACCTGCGGTTGTTTTGCTGTTTGTACATTAGCAGCTGTTCACGACTGTTGCCTAGATCAATTCCTTTTTAAAGAATAAATAGAGTTAATTTTTTTAGGAGCAGTTTTAGATTTACAAAGAAATTGAGCAGGTATTACAGAGAGTTCCCACAGACCCTCATGTTACCACCCACAATGTCCCCTATTAGTAACATCCTGCACTAGTGTGTACCTTTGTTACAACTGATGAACCAATATTGATAAATTCTTATTTAATCCATACTTTACATTAAGGCTCACTCGTTGTTTTGTACAATTCTACGTTTTCGTGGGTTTTTTTAAAAAAATTTATTTATTTATTTTTGGCTGTGTTGGGTCTTCGTTTCTGTGCCAGGGCTTTCTCCAGTTGCGGCCAGCGGGGGCCGCTCTTCATCGCGGCGCGCGGGCCTCTCACTATCACGGCCTCTCCTGTTGCGGAGCACAGGCTCCAGACGCGCAGGCTCAGTAGTTGTGGCTCACGGGCCCAGCCGCTCCGCGGCACGTGGGATCTTCCCGGACCAGGGCACGAACCCGCGTCCCCCGCATCGGCAGGCGGACTCTCAACCACTGCGCCACCAGGGAAGCCCAATTCTATGGCTTTGAAAAATGTGTAATGACATGTATCCACCACACACGATCATGCAGAATAGTTTTACTGCCCTAAAAATATGCTGCACTCCACCCATTCATCCACCCCTGCATCTCTAAATCCCTGGCAACCAATGATCCTTTTACGGGCTCCATAGTTTTGCCTTTTCCAGACTTTCAGGTAGCTGGAATCATACAGTCTGTAGCCTTTCAGATCGGCTTCTTTTACTTAACAACATGCATTTAAGTTTCCTCTATATCTTTTTGTGGTTTGAGAGCTCAGTTCTTTTTATATTCTTTTTCTTTCTTTTATTTACGTGCTGAATAATATTCCACTGTATAGATGTACCACAGTTGTTGATCCATTCATCTATGAAAGGTTCCAGTTTGGGGCAATTACAGATAAAACTGCTATAAACATTCAGGTACAAATTTTTGTGTCGGCATAAGTATTTAGCTTGGGCAAATACCAAGGAGCACAATTACTGTAACGTAAGGTAAGAATATGTTGGGCTTTTAAGAAACTGCCAAACTGTCTTCCACAGTGGCGGCACCATTTTTACCTTCCTACCAGCAATGAATGAGAGTGTCCCCGTTGTTCCACATCCTCGCCAGTTTTTGAGATGATCCCTTTTTTGGATTTCGGTCATTCTAATAGGTGTGTGTTGGAGTCTTGTTGTTTTAATTTGCAGCCCCCTAGTGACGTGCTCTGGAGCATCTTTTCAGATCCTTGTTTGCCATCTATGTATCTTCTTTGGTGAGGTGTCTTTGCCCATTTATAAATTGTTTTTTTTCTTGTTGAGTTTTAAGAGTTCTTTAGACACAAGTCTGTTATCAGGTTTGCGTTTTGCAAACATTTCCTCCAAGTCTATAGTTTGTCTTAATAATGTCTTTCACAGAACAAAAGTTTTTAATTTAATAAAGCCTAGATTTGGATTATTTTCTTTCTTGAGCCATGTTTTTGGTGTTGTATCTAAAAACTCATTACCAAACTCAAGGTCATTTAGATGTTTTTCCTTTGCTATCTTTTAAAATGTTTTATATTGATATTTGGCATTTTACATTTAGGTCTGTCATCCATTTTGAGTCATTTTTGTGAAGGGTATAAGGTCTGTGTCCAGATTGATTTTATGCCATGTGGATGTCCAGTTGTTCCAGCACCATCTGTTGAAAAGACTATATTTTCTCCCTTGTATTGCTTTGCTGCTTTGTCAAAGATTGATTGACTGTATTTGTGAGGGTCTATTTCTGGGCTCTCTATTCTATTCCATGGACCTGTTTGTCTATTTTCTCACCAATACCACACTGTCTTGATTACTGTAGCTTTATAATAAGTCTTTTTTTTTTTCTTTTGGCTGTGTGGGGTCTTCGTTGCTGCGTGTGGGTTTTCTCTAGTTGGGGCGAGCGGGGGCTACTTTTCGTTGTGGTGTGCAGCCTTCCCACTGTGGTGGCTTCTCTTGTCGTGGAGCACGGGCTCTAGGCACGTGAGCTTCAGTAGTTGCAGCACGCGGACTCAGTAGGTGTGGCACGCGGGCTCTAGAGCGCAGGCGCAGTAGCTGTGGAGCACGGGCTTCGTTGCTCCTCAGCATGTGGGATCTTTCCCGACCAGGGATAGAACCCGTGTCTCCTGCATTGGCAGGTAGATTCTTAACCACTGTGCCACCAAGGAAGTCCCTATAATAAGTCTTGACATCAGGTAGTATCAGTCCTCTAACTTTGTTCTCCTTCAGTACTTTGTTGGCTGTCCTGGGTCCTTTGCCTTTCCATAAAAACTTGAGAATCAGTTTTTTTGATATCCACAAAATAACTTGCTGGAATTTTGACTGAGATAGCACTGAATCTACAGATCAAGTTGGGAAGAACTGACTTAATAATATTGTCTTCTTATCCATGAGCATGAAATCTCTCTCCATTTATTTAGATTTTCTTTGATTGCTTTCATCAAAATTTTCTAGCTCTCTTCATGTGGATCTTGTGCATATTATTTTGGATTTACCTGAGTGTCACATTTTTGGATGTGTAAAGTAAATGGTATTGTGTTTTTTAATTTCAAATTCAAATTTTCATGCTAGTGGAGATCCACTCTTTTTTAGGAGGCACAGAATAATGATATGCTATCATCTCTTCTTCATTTATTAGCCGACAAACTTCTATATTAAAAAATTCCCCTCATCAACTCTTTGGTTATTCAGAAGAATGGATCCTTTAGGGAAAAAAGTATTTTTATGTGATACTTTCTTTAATTATCATTATGAAAAATATTTTGTATATTTTAGTATCCTATTGTATTTAGTTTCCTTATTGGTGCTCAAACTGACCCCTTAGCATTGGGGGACCTTTTTAATTGACATCTGACATGACCCGTGGCTTCTGATAGTTTCTTTCTTTCCTTATGTGACAAGGTGGTCCAGGCTCATCTTCTACGAGTCCTTTCTCTGACCTATAACGAGCCATTTATCCAAAGATCCCAGGTCCCTTTTAGTAGGAAATGGTGTTTAGAAGCCAATGAAATACACATGTCTGTCTTTTCAGTGGTCAGAGCTGGGAATTGTACACTTCACTTGTTTAAGATAAAGTATATCATGAGTTTATACTGATATACTCAATTTAGAACAGTGAGGTTTTCATGAAGTCCCATTGGTTTTGTAATGTTTTCCTTTCTTCCATCTTGGAATTGCTTTATTCCACAGTACACATACAGTCTCAGAATATAATACCACTGTTACCACCAACAATATATTTACTGAAAACAGTTTAGGTTGTTTTTTTTTCTTTTCCGGTCCTTGTCCTTAGGGTGTATCCCATTAGAGATATACAACAGAACATGGTGTTTTAACATTTTCTGGTGTCGTTCCTGTCCGTGTGGTTATGCCACCAAGAGGTTATAGAGTGAAGTTTGTTTCAGTTTGGTTTTGCTTTTTAAAAATTTAGGCATTTAGAAATTGCTACGTGCGTTTGTCTCTTCATATTTCTTTTTATATTTTTGCCAGTTTATCTTTGGAATGAATTCTTAGAACTGGAATTGCTGCTTCAAAGGGCAAATACGTATGTAACTTTGCTAGGTACTGCCAAATTCCCCTCAGCAGGGGTTGTACCATTTTACATTTTACTGGCAAAAAGAACCTGATTCCCCGTCTTAAAGGTTCAGCCCTTACGTTTGTAAAGCGTGTTAGGGCGTGCTAAGTGTTTTCTTACAACATATTTTATTTTATCCTGGCAGCAGCCCTAGGAGTTAGGTATCGTTCTCACGCTAACTTTGTAGATGGCAAAACTGGGGCCCAAGAGCGCTGAAGTGTCCTGAACCCAATAGGAAATGAGCTGACCGTGGCCTGGGATCCATGCTCAGGATCCCTTGGCACACTTGGGCAAGACAGTGTCCTGTCTCTTGTGTCTGAGTGGCTCTGTCCGCCAGCCTCCAAGTTTTCTTTGAGTTTATGGAAATTTGCCAGGCGCGTTCCAGAGAAGATCGGAAGTATGGGCTCGTTAACGTGCCCTGGGGTGTCCTCCGGCCGCAGAGAACGGCAGCCCTCCATCCGTCCGAGGCACGGTTCTGAGACCCATCCTCCTCAGGGCGCCTCCAGTGAGATGGAGCCCGTTATCACAGCCATAACCTGCTCAGTAGCTCACCTTTCGCTGGTTTTCCCTTCCTTCCTGACTCCCTCCCTCGGGATCACCTTCCAAATAAACACACCAGACCCAAGGCCCCAGTGTGGCTTTGTTTCGGGGAAACCTGAACTAGACAAACGGTAACAGCATCTGCCTGGCTCTGAGCTGAGCTGGGCTTCGGCACCTTGAGGTCCCAGCTGGGTGGACTGTGGCTCCAGCTCCCTGGGGACAAAGCACCCCGACTCCTACAGGGCCACCTCATAGCTGATCCCTGGCCCCCTCCCCTATAACCATGGGCACGACACACTCTTGGCACAGATGCGCTGGGAAGTACGGCTCTATCGAGGCTCTCCCTGCAGTGTTTGCACCTCACCCTCGATGGCCCCAGACCATTGCTGTGTGTGAGCTTTGTCAGACGTTGGACCATCACTCGTGTAGAGAGGGGAGGGGTGCAGCTGTGGCCCCAGGCTGGCTTCAGCATTCTTTGGTTCAGAAGACATTTGTTCCTAGCACTCTGGTCTTCCCTTGGTGTCTGGAAGGGGGCGATTGGACACAGGGTCTTCTAGGTACGAAACCTGGGAAAGGGAAGAAGATGCCAGTACCTGCTGGCCATGGCAATGCAGTTGCCTGGGTAGCCTTGATGGTCTAGATGTTTCTGCAGAGGTTGTGTGACCCATGAGGTATGTACTTGGATTTGTCCAGCAGAACGGAGGTTGCTTGTTTCGGGGAGGGGCCCGTTCTCCAAGGTTCAGTCATACACTCATCTTCCGTGGCCTGGCCTGGTGGTTCCTGTTGGGACTACATACCCCGAGCCCTTCACGCTCATGGAACAACTCCTCACGTGGGCCTCACGGAGAATTGTTTTGTCCTCCCACCCCCATCCCACGTAAACCATTCCTGCAAACCGAAGTGCCCCTCTGGACGGCTCCAAACTCAGTCCCTTCCACCCTCTTGGTAAGAAAAGCAGAGAGGTAGATTAGATGAGGCTCAGGATTTGCAGTCAGGAAACAGCTCTTGGTGTTTCCTTGTCTTGTTTTCAGCTGGATTCTCCTCTCCCACTCAGCGTCGGAGGGTGAGGGCATGGCCCCAGCAGGGTCCCTTGGCTATTTAATTCCTTCATTCATTTATCTAAGAAAAGGCACTAGGCAAGAGGCACATACGAGGGAAGGTGAGAGCTCACTCAGAGCTCTCGGTCTGGAGAGGGTACATGTGTGGAAGTCTGCCTCTGCTGTGGAGGAAACCTGGGGAATTGAAGAAACTGCAAAGATTTCCAAAGGACTGTAAATTGTAGTGTGTCTGGTTATAGAATTTCAGGTGGGTTCCTTAGAAGTCCCACAATAGCGTCTGGCTTACCAGGTTTTGGAAATCCAAGTCTGTGACGTGATCGTAAATATCTCAGGACACGCCACCTTCCTGTGCCTGCTGTCACCGCCCCGAAGCTTCCGACATTAGGTAGAAATGACTGTTTCTCAGGGGTCTTCTCATGTCTCCCCCACCCAGCCTGGTGGGAGCCACTGTGGACCAAAATCTGCTGGTGACTGGTGTACCAGGAAATTCTGAGTGCTAGTCTACCAGCGAAAGGCAGCATAAAAATATGCAGATGAGACAGCGATTGGATTATAGAAAACTGTATCTGGGAAGAGAGAGAAAGGAAGAAATGTTTTTCGAGTGTTTACGAGTCTGAATTTGCCTTTGTTTACTAGACAAAAAGTTGGCTGGTGAGTTAAGGGACTGAGAATTACACTGAACCTTGATCAACATGTTCTTGTCGGGGGGAGGCTGATAAATAAAAATAAAGATCTTTTTGCCCCAAGATCAAATATGTCCTCGACCTGCTTGATAGCGGTTAACAAAAGTAGTGAGATTAATGAGCAGTGATCCTGGGGCAAACTTCCTTGATTTTGTACGGGCGAAGCCCCAAAATAAAACTTCGGGGCCCACAGTAGACACTGAACCTGCCCCCGACTCCACTGCATCTACCTGGTCTCTCCAAGCCATCCAGGGCTCATGCAGGTACATTTGACTGAAACGTTGTGATAAATGACTTTTTAAGCATTGGAAACCCTGGGGTTTCTCCTGTGTAGAGATAACAGTGATCCTTTAACCTAGCTGTTAGTGGGTTCCCTAGAACAACGAATCCGTGTGGATATGAAATTTAGGAAGTTGGATGTGAAGTTACGTCACTCAGATCGTTTCCGCATTTCAGAATCATTTTCCAGAAACCCGAGGTCTGTTCTTTTCTCTCTCGTCTCATTCACGCCCAAGACAGCCATGACCATCTAGACAATGATAAATTAACTCCCAGTTTGTATCTCTAGCCCGCATGTCTTATCTGCATGTCTCCCAGTGGCTGCTCGGATGTTTCACTGCCTCCCCATCCTGCAAATCTGTCCAGTTCTGGTGAGCGAGACCACGTTCTTCAAGATACATAAACCGAAAGTGTAGGAATCCTTACTGACACGCCCCTCCGCCTTGTTGCTGAAGACCTGTTGATTCCCAATGCCTGTGTATTTTATCTCCTGTATGACACTTGCATCCATCTCCCTATTTCCATCTGTCCTCCACCCACTTTCCTCATCTCAGTACCAACCACTCAAGGCTAACTAGCTTCCTAACTAGTCTCCCTGTCTTCCTCTGCTTTTGCATCTCTCCAATCCAACTTCTGCATTGCCACCTAAACATTATTTCTATGTGTGAATCTGATGGAGTCACCCCTTCTTAAAACCTTTGATAGGGTCCAGTTGCCTGTAGAATGAAGACCAGTTCTTCTTCTTTGTTTTTTAAAAAATATTTATTTATTTATTTGGCCGCACCGGGTCTTAGTTGCCGCACGCGAACTTTGTCTTTAGTTGTGGCTTGCGAACTCTTAGTTGCCGTATGTGGGATCTAGTTCCCTGACCAGGGATGGAATCCGGGCCCGCTGTATTGGGAGCAGGGAGTCTTAGCCACTGGACCACCAGGGAAGTCCCGAAGACCAGATTCTTGAAAGGGACTCCTGGCTCCACTGGGTCAGGTCCCGTCTGCACCTCTCCTGGCTCTTCCTGCCCAGGCCACACCTGTGTCCTTCACTGTCCATCACAGGCCGCGTCCCTACCCCACCCGCCCCTCAACATGCTGCTCCTGTGGCCTTCCTGACCCCGAGCATCCCTCGCGTCTCAGCCCAGACGTCCCTTTCTCGGCCACGCCTTCCCTGACCTTCAGCTTAGACCAGGTGTGTGGTCACCTGCTCTCAGAGAGCTGCTCCATCCGTGCTAACATGCAGCCCAGCTTGGGATTATACACTGTACGTGCCATCACCCCATCTCCTGTGTCTCCCTCGCCAGCCCAGGACTTCATCAGACCAAGAACTGTGTCCGTTTTTACCATTGGACCCTCAGCTACCTGCACGGTGCCTGGCACGATGTCCCTGGCCGATCCACGCTCACGGGGGTGAATAAAGCAACCGAATCGCCTCCAGGAAGGGCCTTGGAGGTCTGTGCCAACCCACCAGAATAATCGAAAATAAGCAGCTCTGGAAAAAAGTACTGTACGCATTTGATGCCGCAAAGTAGAATTCTAACAGAAAAGCGTGCTCTGAACCTTCTAAGCCACTTAGACTAGGAAGATGGGGTCTAGAATGAAGAGCTTGTCAGTTTAATAATGAGTTTGATGTTTTCTTTCCTGTAGGATTATGACTAATGTAACATGACTGTAGGTATAATTAGCCCTGGTGTTTGTACCTTACCTTTTGCACCTATCAGTTTTCGTGGAAGTACATCTTGACTCCTAAGCTGTCATTGAAGTGGATGCTGAAATTGCAATGACATCATGGTGATAATGATGTGGAATATTTACGACTGAGCTCTTTGGTGTGCGCACTTGTGATGTCTCTTCTGTTCTATATCTCCATGATAATTATTAGGCTGATTATTTGTTAAAACAACACAGACCCACATTCCAGGAGAGAATTCGGTGCCATCGCGTGATACCCTGCTCTAAGCAGAGAATGATGAAAACACTGAGATTTGCTCCCAGCGATTCAGAACTAATCCTGAACGAATAATAAACTAGGTCATATAGTTAGGTCTGCGGAGAATAAGTACATCCTCTGAGCGATTAAGACCTCGGAAACCAGTACGGCTTCCAAATGGGAGAAACTAGCTAATTTCCACATACTGTGATGACCTCAGGGGAACCTCAGTCAGATTTTAGAACTGTCACAAATAAATTGAACGCTGGTATCCTGGATTAAGCAAGGGTCAAGAACACAACGGGATGGGAAGGAGCACGTGTGTATGTGTGTTGGCCAGGAAATAATTTGCAGGTATATTTTAAGCCTTCAGTTTGAGCACATAACTCCCATTGACAGTAATAGGAATTGAACATGCAGACAAAGAGAACAAAATGCAAACCAATCCCCAGGGCAGAGTATAAATTAGCTTCGTAAAAGAAAATGGAACCAGCGATTCACTAGGTGAGTCTAAGAGGAGGAAGACATCTTGAAACATTAATAAGCATCGCCTATTAAAAACTGGTCCAAAACCGTCCTCTCAATCCTCTTAATGCTGACGGATGTGGCATTACTCTCCGAGCAGTGTGTGTGACCAAGGAAATATACTGTTCCTGATTTCTATGCTTGGACCATCTTATACACAAATGGACATTTTTCAGGAATAGGACGCACAAACTGACATAGCTAAATAAGGAAAGTCAGTACATTAATCTTGTTTAAGTCCAATTCACTGAAAGCTTCAGCTTCCTACTAGTCTAAATAAAAAGAAAATCTCTTATGTTCATTCATCAGGCTGTGCTTATGCCATAAAGGCAAAATTTAATTCATTTTGGCCAAACTTTGACCCATTTAGGAGGTCTGGGAAGTAGAAAGTGTTAGGTTGATTCCTTTCCCCTGTGAATTCTCCAAGTCGCCTGTTAGAGGGATTTGTAGCCAGAAATCATACCTACTTCCTCAGTTATCATATGCCTACCCTTTCATCCTAATTGCAGAAAGGGGATGTCTTTGAAATAAATCTAAGAGAGTAGTTCCCAGACCAATCTGATTTAACAGAGTCCCCTGGAGAGCTTTAAAAACATACAGATTCCCGGATCCCATCGCAGATCCACTGAATCAGAGACTCTGGTGGTGCGGACAGGAGCAGAGGTCCCCAGGAGACTCTGATGCGGTCAGCCTGGAGCAACAATTAGAAGAAGCCCCAGCCTTTATCCCAAGAGAAGAAGGAAGAAAATAATCGCGGGGTGGAGTTTTAGAGGAAGGAAAGTAGCCTTTGTGGCAGCAGCTGAGTTGTAGCTCTGAGTCCAACTCAGACCCTTCTAAGTCCTTAGAGCATTTCCAGGCTCTTTACTTGGGGGCGATTCTGGTCCAGTGTGTACCTGAGCTTCCAAGGCCTCAGTTTTCCTTGGGTGGCTCTGGGTAGCTAGCTGCCTCCTGGAAGAAACATTCTACCCTGTCCGCTCTGCACTGCTTTCCCAAATCCAGAGCATCTTCAAGGCCCAGCCGGAGATCCACCTCTTCCATGAAAACGGTGATGAATACATTAGCGTCTTCTCCCCCTGGGCTAGTCAGAGGCATATAATTTAACACTTAATTGTTTTCTAATTGCTTCCGATCTGTTCTGTTCCCTCACCCTATTATAAGCAGCTCAAGGGTGGAGTCCGCTGTGGCTTTAACGAGGCTGCTTGCCTGTCTGGCTCACCATTGTGGCCCCAGAGCTCCAGACTGGCTTGGAGTTGGTGCTCCAAGAATATCTGTTGAATTAATGAATTTGGTGATGGAATGCCCATTGGATCATTTAGTCAGAAAACCACAGCCTGAAAACAAATTACCCATAACATGCTCCATTCTGTTCCAGTCAATCAGCATCTAGTAGTTATGAACCAACCAACAACCTCCTTTGTGCCGGGCACTGTCCTAGGTGCTGGGGGTACAGCAGTGAATGTCCCTCATTGTCTACTAAGTGCTAACTTTTAAAGGAGGGTAAATCTGAAGCTTTTGAAATTGCTCCTACAGGTCCTGTAAGATATGAAAAACAGGACAGAGATCAGTTCAATAAGAACCATTATCTCCGAGAAACATAGGACGACAATCCAGTGCCTGTAATTGGATTTTGCAATATTATTGTGCAAAGTAGCCCAATGACAGCTGGATTTCGTCCCTTTCAAAGCCCTCCTCATCACTTTTTTTGGAGTGATAAAGGCCTCTGCGAAAAAGGCGTTGTTACTCATCTTCGGTTCGGTATATTTTGTGTCAAAAGTTTCGCTCTCTGGCAGCATGCGCAGAACAGGGCCGAGTCTTGCCCGTTGGCCATCAGTGCCCTGTGATGTCGTCTCTTTGTGTGTGAAGCATTCTAGAGCTGAGATGTCCAGACTTCACTGTGGGCAAGTTGATCTGAAACCATCCAAGACTTGGTGATTTGGGTCTAAAGGGCTAACGGTGTTAGTTTTGCAGAAACAAATTCTCTTTTTCTGTTCAAGGTGATTCTGGTTTTGAAAACGTGGTGAGTCTGTGCCTCCTGCTCTGCGTTTCCGCTGTGAGCGTTGTCCTTCAGTGCACACACGGGCGTCAGCAGCCCCAGAATCTCAGCCTGACCCCGTGGCTCTGGCTGCTCAGGCTTGTGGTAATTACCGAGCGAACTGATTGGGGGAGAAGCAGCCCACAGAGATTTCTACTGCCAAGCAATTAGGGCCAGAGAAGTTCCATAGACCATTAGTGTCACTTTGGAAACAGGATTCTACAGACATCGTGGCAGGCACTTGATCCGAAGCCCTGTGTCTTTTCAAGTAGGAATGAATGTCAGAAAAAGAGAGGAAGGGACGGAGACGTGGATGAGAAAACAGAGGGAGAGAAATTCATCCAAATAGGGATGAGGGGGAAAGGTAGAGAGAAAGAGAGAGAGGCTTACGCTGGGGCAGTTTTCTGTTTATCAGAGAAGACAGCCAGGGTATTCACTTCGAGGACCGAGGAGTTGTTTTGACCCTGTAGCTGTCTCCGAGCAAGTTGCTATCCAAATGACACCACCGATGTGTCTCTCCCATCGGCTTCCCTAGGTTGGGGGCCGTTTGCTCTCAGGCTGCCCCCGAGTCCCTGGCGGGGGACTTCCTATAATGGGGCACCTGGTGCTTCATCTCACCCCCTTTGCCAGGAGTCCAAGTCATCTTTCCCAGCAAAGGTAGCTTGGTGAAGTTTTGTTACTTACTTTGAGGCATTAGTAAAATGGATTTGGTTTCAATAAATGGTCTGTCTTGTGAGCTAGGAGTGAGATCAGGCTCAGAGAGGCAGAGAAATGACTTGTTTTCTCCTATCATGCTCAAAATACATTTGAATATATCGGTTTTCTGGGTTCCTTGAATAGAGGTGCCACCACATTGTACCAAGGCAGGAGTCAGACCCGTCCCTGGGTAGAGTGTCCAGCATGGATTTCTGATTTGATGTTATTCTGATTTCTGTACACCTGGATTTCCTGATTTAATGTCATTGAACATATTCGGTAAGAGCAATTATTATATGACAAAATAAACAAGACCTCGTTTATTTATTTATTTATTTATGGCTGTATCGGGTCTTCGTTGCTGTGCACGGGCTTTCTCTAGTTGCGGCGAGCGGGGGCTACTCTCTGTTGCAGTGTGTGGGCTTCTCATCGCGGTGGCTTCTCGTTGCTGAGCATGGGCTCTAGGCACGGGGGCTGCAGTAGTTGTGGCACGTGGGCTCAGTAGTTGTGGCCCGCAGGCTCTAGAGCACAGGCTCAGTAGTTGTGGCGCATGGGCTTAGTTGCTCCGCGGCACGTGTGATCTTCCCGGACCAGGGCTCGAACCCGTGTCCCCTGCACTGGCATGGATTCTTAACCACTGCACCACCAGGGAAGCCCAAGACTTCATTTTTAAACCTTTGTAAAAGCTGATGATAAAACAAATCAGAAAAGTAAAATGATGGCAGTCTGTGCAGAAAATTTTTATTTTAAAAACTGGGTCACTCTAGGAGACCCCAGAAATGTTGGGCTACATACCCCCAACTTGGCTATCTGTCTATCTATCTATTTGTCTGTCTATCTAGTATCTATCTATCTATTTTTCTAGCACTTGTTTCCTCACAGCAAGCTGTGTCCCTGAGTTCTGGGCAATTCTTCATACTGTCCTCATATCACATCTCAGAGTCTAGCATTCGCCTGGAATTTTAAGGTAATGCCTCCATACTGTGGGTTTGTTCCTTGTCTTTAGGCTTCCTGAACACTCTGAAAGCTGAGGGCCCAGCCAATCAACACCTCAGTGGGGATTGTGCTAGAATTGCATCTGCTGGACGTGGCCACTCTAACGTGTCTCAGGAACAACCTGTTGGTTCCCCAGCTTGAAAACAATTCTGCTTGTGAAGTTCTCGCCGACAGGCTGTTCTCTAGCTTGGTGCCAACAGCAGCCAGCAAACGACATCCAGGGGCCAGGCCCTGCATATGCTGATATGTACACTCTGTGTCCACCTGGGCAGCTCTGCCTGTGTCCAGAGCTCAGCTCTCCCATCACCTTTCCTATGAAGCCTCCTCCAGCCACTTCCCGATGCTTCCCTGCCTCTCCAATTGTACTTGTGTGGCAGCTCTCTGCATCCGCACGCCAGGAGCCCCACCAGACAGACCGTGGCCCCCCGGGATGGAAGCTGTGTTAATTCCTCCTTGTTTTTTGAAGACAAGTACCACGCTCAGGTCTGGGCTGCAGGTGCTATGTAGCATGTGGGATCTTAGGTCCCCAACCAGGGATCAAACCTGCGCCCCCTGCATTGGAAGCGCAGAGTTTTAACCACTGTACCGCCAGGGAAGTCCCAGGTTTTGTTTGTTTTTAACTGCTCAGTCTAAATATTTATCACCGATTGGCTGGGCCTCTGCTCTGTGTTGCCCTCTTTCTGGGACCCAAGTGATGGAGAAGCTTCCATCTGGATTGTTATTGGTCGATGGGACACAGGTGAAAATACTGCAGTGAAACACTCACTGGCTCTTGAGATTTTCTTGCAGAAGTGACACCATCACTGTTCACATTTCATTGTTCAAATCAAGTCACACAGTCGCACATAATTTCAAGGGGGCTATAGAAAATGCAGTTCAGCTGTGTGACTAGGGGGAGAACCGAAAATGTTTGGCAAAAGGTATTGATGATGACCACAGCCCCAAAGAGGATATGTGTGTGTATGTGTGCACGGGTATGTGCATGTATGTGCATATGTACGTGGGTGCATGTGCATGTGTGCATGGATGTGTACAGAGAGAGGGAGAGAATGAGATTTATGGCCACACCTCTGCTTTGCTGAGCCCATTTTACTAAGCTGGGGGCTTCTTTTCTGCAGGTATACTCCCCCCTTAATACCTCCTGTTACATAAGGAACCCCAAATGAAGGCGACACCTGGGCTTCTCCGTATATTCTGACCCAATATCCAGACGGACCCTGAGAACCGCCTTCCATGACGGCCTTACTCTATCAATTTCATTTATCACCCCCCACCCCCCGCCAGGTCTAGGGTGGTGATGGACGGGAGGACCAGGAAGTGTCAACAGCCTTGTGGGAAGGCAGGCAGGGGGTGCTGAGGCCCCACCAGGCCAGCTAGGACTTTAAGCCTCGGGCTCTCTCCACAAATGACCTGCTGTTCTGTCCCCTCCGTGAGCTGAAGCCTCAGCCTTCTCCCCTATTTGCCTCTGTCTCCCTGACTGCATCCTCTCCGCGTGGGTCTCCTGTGTTCTGAATCTTATTGTGACCGCGGAGTGGGGAGGGGACCCTGTTCTCCCGGGTGTAGGGCAGACCCTTCCCGATGTCCCTCCGCAAAGCAGAAACCAGGTTGAAGCAGAGTCCACAGGGCTCGAGAAGGTCCAGGGATACATGGAAGGGAAGCTTGGCACAGAGAATGTGATCCTTACAGACCCAGACCCCAGGCACCTCTTAGTGGGCAGGCCTCCTGCTTTCTTCCACACTTGGCTCCAAGGGCATCATAAACGTCCCTGAATCTCGGTGCCTCGGCGTCAGGGCCACCGTGGATGTCTGGCTGCAGGAAGGGACACCTCCTGCACCACAGCCTCCTTTCTGTCCCAGGTGGGCTGCTCCCAGCATGATGAGCTGTGGGAACATTAATTCCTTTCCAGGGACAGTCCGCGTCCAGCCTTGGCCAGGTCAGGTCTTCCAAAGAGCAGACAAGGGCACAGGATGAGATGCGCTAGAGGCGTGTTGGGGGGAGTGCAGGTGAGGCACGAAGGGGAGCGGCTAGGAGGAGGTGCGGGGGGCGGGTGGGCTGCAGTCAGGGGGCGGGGCCGTCGCCACAGAAGGACACCGGGGAAGGGGGTGGGAAGAGCCTCCGTCTGCTTCAGTTAAGAGGGTCTCCGCCAGGCTTCGGGGTTGACCTCGAGCAAAGGGTTCCCGTAGCAGGAGGCCAGTGCGTAGCCATTGGCCAGACTCATCCCGGGGGCGGGGAGTGAGCTCAGCGCAGGCCCGGGGGGATCTGGAAGCGCCGGAGGCTGCAGCAGGACCCTCAAAGGGGAGCTGAACGCCTCACTCCGCGGCCGCCACCGTCCACCCTGTGCCGGACCGATTTGCTCCTGCAAGCAGGTTTGGGGAATAGGGTCCCTTGGGTCTTTCTTCCTAAGAGGAGACTTCGGAGAGGGAGGGCGTGGGAAGAACACCTCCCCTTTCAGACCAACTCGCAAGAGTTGGTCTTGCGACGCCACGGCTGGTATCCCTTGCCTTTTTTCTTGGCTCTGCCTTTTAAATCCCCCTCTCCCTGGGCTGTCCCCCTCTCCTGGACAGGTGTTGGTGGTGTGGCCCGTACCCTGATGCCTGAGCTTCTGAGCTCCTGATGATGTACCCTGCTCAGGCCGGGATGGATGCTGCACGTGTTCGTTTACAGTTGTAAGTGGGCCAGGAAGGACCAAGAGACACCTACAGGGTCACCTGGATTC
The DNA here is from genome assembly GCF_026419965.1 of Kogia breviceps. Taxonomy (NCBI): domain Eukaryota; kingdom Metazoa; phylum Chordata; class Mammalia; order Artiodactyla; family Physeteridae; genus Kogia; species Kogia breviceps. The sequence continues at coordinate 8,884,354 of NC_081325.1, forward strand.
CAGACATACTCCCGCCTGAGCAGCGCCATCTTCTCCTGAAGATCAGAATCAATTACCTCTGCCAAGGTGTGAATCCGCCTCTTGCCTACTGGTCAGTGGACACAAGCTGTAACCCACAAGCTGGGACCCTCCCTGTGGTGTCCCCCGGCAAGGGGGCATCCCCTTTGGGGACCGGGATCTCTAACGCTGCAGAGCCCAGAATTGTAAGAACTGGAGCGCCAAGTTCCGGCTATGGTTTGAATGTTCAAAATTCATATGTTGAAGTCTGCTAGGGAAAAAAGCCATCCTGTGTGTTGCCTCTACTTTCAACACACTAGGATGATAGTACTGCATTTCTGACACCAGATGTGTGGGTTTTCCACACGCCAAGCAGTTCTTTTTTTCCTTTTTAAATACATTTATTTATTTTTTATTTTTGGCTGCGTTGGATCTCCATTGCTGCGTGTGGGCTTTCTCTAGTTGGACCGAGTGGGGGCTACTCTTTGTTGCGGTGCGTGGGCTTCTCATTGTGGTGGCTTCTCTTGTTGCGGAGCACGGGCTCTAGGTGCGCAGGCTTCGGTAGTTGTGGCTCGCGGGCTCTAGAGCGCAGCCTCAGTAGTTGTGGTGCACGGGCTTAGTTGCTCTGTGGCACATGGGATCTTCCCGGACCAGGGCTCGAACCTGTGTCCCCTGTATTGGCAGGCAGATTCTTAACCACTGCGCCACCAGGGAAGTCCCCACCAAGCAGTTCTGTGACATCAGCTGGGTGTTCTACACTTTCACTCAATCCTGACACTTACCTGGAGATAGCATCAGGTCCTGTAACTTATGGGCTCAGTCCCACAAGCCTGCCCCCTCCCCCCACTTCAGAGGCCAGTTGCAAGTCCAGGTGCTTTGACCAACCTGTGTTTTGACCTGTGCTTTTGACCAACCAGCTATAAATTGGAGCTTCTGATTAATTTGGGTTTGATTACTTTGCTAGAGTGGCTCAGAGATCACAGAAAAACAGTTTACTTACTAGATTACTGGATTATTACAAAGGATATTAAAGAATGTACATGGATATAGGGGAAGGTCCAGAAAGGTCCTGAGCACAGGAGCTTCTGTCCCTGAGGAGTTTGGGGTGTGCTACCCTCCCAGCACTTGGATGCATTCTTTTCATCAGTCTGGAAGCTCTCTGAACCCCATTCTTCTGGGTTTTTATGGAGGCCTCCTTACATAGGCAAAATTGATTAAATCATTGGCATTGGTGATTGAACTCAATCTCCAACCCCTCTCCCCTCCCTGGAGGTGGGGTGGAAGGAGGTGCCGAAAATTTCAACCCTCTGATCACATAGTTGGTTCCCCCGGCAACCAGCCCCCTCCTTAGGGACTTTCCAAAAGTCACCTCATTAAAATAAACTCAGGTGTGGTTGAAAGGGCCTTGTTATGAACACCGTAAATCACCCATTTCACCTTTATCACTCTAGAGCTGTCTCAGGAGCTGGGAACAAAAGATGCCCCTATAGCTCTTGTCACTTAGGAAATTACAAAGGTTTTAGAAGCAATGTTCTGGGAACCATGGAAGAAGACAAGTTATATATTTCTTGTAAAATACTACAATATCATAAAATTCTAATACCCAAGGTGATGGTATTAGGAGGTGCGATCTTTGGGAAGTGATTAGGGCACGAGGGAGGCGCCCTAATGAATTAGATTAATATCTAATAAAAGAGGCTCCAGAGAGGTCCTCTCCCCTTCTTCCACGTAGATACGACAAGCCAGTATCTGGAAGCGGCCTCCCCTGACCCTGCTAGCACCCTGCTCTTGGACTTCCATCCTCCAGAATCATGAGAAATAAATCTCTGTTGTTTCTAAGCTACCTGGTCTCTGATATTTTGTTCGAGCAGCCCAAACTAAGTCAGTCCCCAGTGGGGTGCTGGGAATAATGGCAGGTGTGTTTTCTATTTGCCGTAACAAATCACCCCAAACCTAGTGGCTGGAAACAACACAACTTTAGTGTCTTACAGTTCTGTAAATCCTACCATTTTCACCTGAGAAGGGAGAGGGGGACTGGGTGGGGGCGCCTCAGATTACAGCACAGTTATTTCTGAGAAAGTCTTGGCCAGGCCGGTTGGGTGACCCAAGCAAAGTGTGTCCATGGGAGGGGTGACTTGCTAGGCAGCAATGACCCAGCTGGGCTGCCTTCCTGGAAAGGCTCTCTTGAAAGGGGAGCTGAGCGGCGCCCTCCTGTGGCCACCACACCCCCAAGAGCCTGGTGGCCCTTCAAGAAAACACACTGTCCTGTCACCTCCGTCCCTTCCCAGTTCTGGTCATCGAGTCTTAGTGGCTTCACTGGAGTCCTGGTCAGGCTGAGCTCAGCAAGGTCACGGCAGTTCCTTCCAGCCTCTCCTCACCAAGTCCTTGAAAATGCTTGGGACCCACTCTCCCTCAGAGATAACTTGTTTTCTGATAAGGAACTTAATTGGAAGGAGAGTGGGAATAAGTTTGCGTTCTTTAAAGCTATGAGGGACTTCAGGGAATTTTGTTTTAGTCCTCCTCCTCCCCTTCCATCCTTCAGGGTCCCTACAGGCAATACAAGCCACACTCATATTAGGGCAATTTGTCAAGGGTTGGTTGACCAAAGTGTGGGCAGGATGTAGAAAAACCACAACAGGAGTGCAGCATCCTGGGTTAGTAAAAGCACAGCTCTTAGCATCCTGGGTCCTGGAAGGATGGAGGGACACAGAGAGGGAGTGGTCTCCAGGATCTGGGAAGACAGTCACGGAGGGTGGACCCCCTGGAGAGAAGTGACCCCTGGGTACAGGACACGTAGAGTCTGAGGCAACAACCCAGGGCGTGGGCGTGGGATTCAGGGCCTGGCCGCATTCCCTGTCCTCCCGGGGTCCGCCAGGGCTGCCACTGACCACTCCCAACCAGAGGCCAGGAGGTGGGCGTACGGCTGGACACAGCCAGCACAGCGCCTAATTGCATAAGTGAGGTGCAGCCCAAGGTCCCACAAATGGCGGAATAAAGGAGATAAACAACAACGCGTCCCTCATTCATTGACTCGGCAAATCTTCTCTGGAGTCAGCGCGGTACTAGGTGCTGGAGATACAAAGATCCGAAGATCCGCAGTGACTTGTTCCTTGTTGGGGATTCGGACGGGTGACAGCCTGTGGATGGAATAAGGTTGCGGGGAGAGGCTGCTGCAGTTTTATTTGCCTTAGAGTTGTCACGGCCTTGTGTGGTTGACACGCAGCTGAGATCTAGGCACGGCTGCCCCTCTGAGTAAGACCCGCCTGTGTGTAAAGGTCAAGAGATGCTGGGCAGGCTAGACTCGCCCACCGAAGCCCGAATCCTATAATTCAAGTGCAGAATTGGGTCTCCAAGGATTTTTTTGCTTTTAAGTGTCCACTATGAAAATGCAAGCCTGCTCCCCCCTCCCCCCTCCCCGCCACCCCGAATAAGCCATTCCTTCAGCCTTTGCTTCGCCACCTGGCCGCGCTCGGCAATCGCCAAGCGAGACACAGATCTGTGAGACACAGATGCCGAGGCCCAGCCCAGAGACTCTGTTTAATGGACCAGTGGGGCTCAGGCGGCTGCCCGTCTGGATCCTCGTGTGCAGCCAGGGCCTCCTGAGAGCCGTGAGCCTGAAACCTTCATCGGTTGAGTCTGTGTGCCCAGAGCCGTCTATGAGCAAAGCTGGTGCCAGGTGCAGGCCGACGGTAGATGGCGGGGGAAACCGGGGGTCGGGGAGTGGCTAAAGACCTTCCTAGTTTTGTCCAGTGCTGGCCATGCCGGGGCGGAGAAGATTCGGGGACCTGCGGCAGGTCTTGTTGTGGGCCAGCTGGCCTGGGACGCGGGCTCAGGAGATGCCCATCTGCTGGGAGGAAGGCATTTGGGAAACTGCATCCGAGGTACACATTGTGCCACCAGGGAGTGAACCACTCTCTGGAACAGGATGGTCCAGGGAGAGCCGAGGGAGGACTCGCCCTCAGGTCCCACAAATGCAGGCTGGACCTTGTCTTTCCTTCTGTGTTAAGATTTGGCTCATCATGGATGTTTTGCATTAATTTCGGTTTTTTAAATATTACACTCAAACGTTGTTTATCGTCATTGAGTTCTTGGCGCTCGGTTCCATTTTGCACCGGAAGCCAGTAAGACCCACCTCGCTCTCGTCCTGGCCCTGCTCTGGGGAAGGGAAGTGGCATTTACTGCCACCCTCCTGGGTGCAGCTTACAGTTATGGGAACAGGCTTTGTGGTGGGACGGACTTGCATTTGGACCTCAGCCTCAGCTGTGTGATCTTGGACAGGTCAGTAACCTCTCTGAGCCTTAGTTTCCTTCACCGTCACCTGGGAATACTAATCCAAGCCCCATTAGGAGGCTTTGCTGTGGGCGCCAAGTTAACCAATAGGGTGTAAACGCAGTGGGTAACGCAGGGCCTGGTACAGGGTGAATTCAGGGAAGGACCCTGCGCCTGGTAGTGCATTTGGGCCTCAGATGGGAAGGGTGAAAGGCAGGGCTGCCCCACGGGGTCCCTGCACTGGGCCTTTTGTTCCCTGTCGGTTTGGGTGCCTTCCCTTTCTAGGTATGAATGATCCGGGGCAGCCTGAGGACCCCTCCACGTGTCCCCCGTCACCCACTGCACCCAGTGGCCGGGTGGGGCCACAGGCTTCCCCTGCTCCGGGCGCCACTTCTGGCTCCCCGCGTGCCTGTCCCCGCCGCGCACAGGAGGCCCCTTCGTCTGTGCCCACACCTGACTCACGCGGGGAGGGGTGGAGAGCACTGCCGGCCGTGGCCAGGGCACCCCCAGCAGTGACAGCAGTAGCCGTGCCTCTTCCAGAAACTGCCTCGTAATCTGCTTTGGGGTCTGGGTGGCCCTGGGTGGGTGTTTTTCATTTCCTTTCCATGTTGGTTTTTAAAGGCAGGCTGCTTTTATGTGCCAAGCAGAGACTCTGGGTCAGTCTTGGGTCGGCTCCCCGCCGCTCCGGCTCCAGGGGACCGGTCACCACACGGGCCCCCTGCAGAGCTGTCCGGTGGGAGCTGTTCTCCCCCGACACCGCACCCAAAGGCTCCAACATGAGTGCAGACCTCCAGGTCCCCTGCCCCTCAGGAGGGTCGCCTTGAAGTCAGCCCCTTTGTTCCCAGAGCGGGTGCTGCCCCATCACTGGCCCTGGCTCTTCTCCCCAGATGCAAGGCTGCTCAGAACTACTGGTTTTCTTAACCATCCCTAGGCTTCCATCAGGGGGGAGACAGGAATCACGTTTGCATTTGGAACGGGGATGACGGTGAAACCTGCTCACTCAGCATGTCGGGATGTGACAGCCCTGAACTAGATGGGATCCTTCTCAAAAAGCCCTGGGACCCGTCACTGGGGGACCCAGGCACTAGGGGGCTCCTGGCCTGGGGCTGAGGTGGGACTGGCAGTAAGATTTGAAGCCGGTTGTCAGTACAGCTGAAAATTGGAGTGTGCTGACTGAGGTGTGTTCTTTCTGGCTGTCCGAGGAGCTTTGTGTTTTTCTCTCCCCATCCCTACCACCCGGGCATATGGTAGGATGACGTTTTCTTGTCTTGTTGAACTCGGGCATTTGTGTCCAAGTGGCTGGGTCGCTTCTGAGTGTAAGTTTGAAAAGCCTGTGCCTTGCTTTGCAGCATCCTTTCCCTTTGTAGCATCCTTTCTCTTTGCCATGGTAACTGCCGATGTCCTAGATAGTGGTCTCCCCCTCCCCCTCCCACCCCTCCCTCCAGCCTGGGTCCTGGAGTGGGGGGTGTGGGCGGCTGGTGTTGGGGTTGGCTTGCCACCTCCGTGCGACCCAGCCCGTGGGGACTGCGGCACTGCCCCGCCCCTCCCGGCTCCTTGCTGGCCACGGTGACAGGCAGGAGAAAACACAGTGCCCGCCCCTCCCCTTGTGGACCTGCAGTTTCTCCTTGTGAGCCACAGAGGGACGTCTCTGCAGGGGTCAGAGGGGCACGTGAAAGTGTGGCAGCCGCGGCTCTCTACGTGCCCACGTCTCCCTCATCTTTGAAAACTTAGATGAAATATTGTGTACTCCATGAAGTCTTCCAAAAATAGGGTAGACAGGTTTAGCACATAAAAACCCAGGACACACAGTTCAATTTGCATGTCAGACAAACAGTGCTAAACAATACATCATTTTTTTTAGTATAGGAATGTCCCAAGCCATATTTGTGACATACTAACAAAATGCTCATTGTTTATCTGACATGCAAATTTAACTGGGCATCTAGTGTTTTATCTGGCAACCCTATCTGTAAACCTGTCTTGCCTCTAAACTACATAGCATCGGAGGTCTATCTGTCATTTTCCATCTGGTGCTTTAATAATCGTGACCCAACTTCATCTGCCCCATGGGACTTCCCGCTTCTTGAGGGCACACCCATATCTGATGCAAGTTGGTACGTCCCTCAGCACCAAGCCCCGGCCTCGCTCACACAGCGCGGGTATTCATTCAATGAAACAGCTGGTTTTGATGTGACAAAAGGCTTTGAGAGGTACTCAAAGAAAAACAGTCAAAAGTGCAAGGTATTAGACATTTCTGTACTTTTCTGTTTTCCTGCTTCCTTCCAAATGTTAGGAGAATCTAGCATTTTACATCCTGCCGTGACCATGGTTCTAGCAGCTGGTATGAAAGCCTGGCATCTTTTTCAGGTCGTGCTTATCTTTCCCAGCAGAGCCTGTGCAGGAAACTGACGCGTTCCTCCAGGGACCTCCGGGGACCTCCAGGGTCCCTACATCACCCTGGGAAGGTGCACAGCAAATGCAGTGTCCCAGGGGCAGGAAGCACACTTCTGAAAAGTGAGCATTTCATGGAGGGTCAATTCCCCGGAGGCCTCCCCATGCGTCCTGCACCTGGGCTGACCCCCGAGGCACCTCTGCTGATGCAGGTTCTGCTAAAGACACTTGAGAATGAAGCGGCAGGTGACCGCATGGGAGGCTGCTGGGCTGAGGGTCCTGCCGGCCCCACACTCGGTCAGTGGCGCCTTTTCGGGGGGTCGCACTACCCCACCCCGAGCCTTGCACACCATCTGCGAGGTGCTGAGCTCCCTGCAGGCTGGACTTCCGCCAGCATCTGCGTTTTGGCCCTCAGAGAAGTGCCAGTGGGCAGCTGCCTCTCACCTCTCTCCCATACCGTGTCTGTTCATCCTCCTATCACAGCAGCTTCACCCAGCACTGAGGCCCTGACCGGCTGGCCATGTCCTCCCCAAGGCTTCTGGGACAGTGGCAGGGGGGAGAAGGAAACTAACCCAATTTTCAGCATCATGAAATTTTAGGCTATGAATGCTGCTGGTAGTAGCCAATCTGATGCCTCAAACCCAGCTCAAAGGGGTAAACTTTCATAGACGTTTATGCAGCCAGTGCATTTCTCTACATTGCAATATTTCCGCCACATTCATTCCAGTTCAGTTCTCCCCTGTCTCCATAACAACCTATATCCCAGAATAAGCGGAGAGAGAGAGCTGTGACCAGCAGAACTGGAAGGGGGTGCTCTGGGTATTTCTTTATGGGGTTTTCTTACCTTCTTGTAGGCCCTTGATATGTGGCTCTTGTATTTAGTCCCCCAAATGGGCCACAACGGATCGAGGGGTCCACAACATTCTCAGCACTTAGGTCCATATGAATGTTCCCTCATAGCCAACACCCATACAACGTGTGTGCACAAGGCAGGCACGAGAATACACAGCCTGCATACAGAAAGGGGGAAGGAGCTCTGATCACTCACTAATGCACTAGTTCTCTCCTCTCTCACACACACACCCCGTACTATCGTACTATCGTAAAGCGTGAAAGCGTGACAGTGTCATGTTACCTGGTGGAATTAGCACAAAAGAATTCCCAAAGGAATCAAACACACTACTCAAAGGACACAAAAGGGCACAGGGGAGGGGCAGTGTAGCCGACACCCCCTCCCCACAAAGGCCCAGGGGAGGGGCTTGGGGAGCTCTGCCCTAGACGGCAGGGAGACATGGGGTAGCACAGATGCCCCCCAGGACAACCCCCATGAACAAGCCCCCATGGAACCCTCAGCCCTTGCACAGGGCCTGGCCTGCCAAGTATCCCTGCTGAATGAATGAGTGAGGGAAGGGAGGGAGGGAGGAGAGGAGGAAGGATGTGCAGTTTCCCTTATGCTCCTTTTCTTCCCTGAGCTCACCTGTCCTTGACACGGAACAGGACCCACTCAGAAGCTGAGGTCAGGATGTGGATGTGGGGAGATACCTCAGGATCGGCTGTTCCAGGTCTCCTCCGACTCTGGGTCCCATTTCCCTCTGAATTTTCATTCTCCTCTCAGCGTCTTGCACAAACTCCTTGATCTCTGCCCCAGGGTCAGCCCTAGCACGGGACAGAGCCGTCCCCCTCAATTTCCCTGCAGCACTCCCCACCCCATTATCAGATAAATAAACAATTTCTACTGGAAATGAGGCTTAAAGGCAAAAAGGCCTATATGTGGCACCATGTATCAACTAAGTAAGACACGAATACCAGGCTTTCTCTTCTTAAAATCCCTCTTGGCCATTGCCACCAACTCCTGCTCTGGCCTCCCACCACGTCACCTCCCTGCCCCTGTGTCCTCTCCTCCAATTTTTCCCCACCTTAAACTCCTGCTCACATGAAGCTGTGGCCAGGAGGGGCTCACGAGGCAGGGCTTCTGAGATCCTGGCCGTGTTCTCTGTCTTAACTGTGGTGCTGGTTACGTGGGTATTTGCTTTATAATTTTTTTTTAAACTGAACATATATGACCTACTCTTCTATAGGGACATCTCACATACAGAAGAGAAGGAAAAGAAATTCCTGTTCATTTCTTACGTGCTGTGGTTCACTGTCTCTTGCTTATTTCCTTCTGACCAGGTCTGAGAGCCCCATCTTCTATCCCAAGGCAGTTTACCTAGTATTTTTCTAGTATTTTGCTGTGTGTAGGCAGTTCTCCTCCCAAGAGGAATGGCTTTAACAGAAGTTTCTTAGCAGGATGGGCACCACACAGTTTTGAAAACAGCTTGGCTCTAGTATGGCCGGAGAGTTGGGGATGAGGGGAAAGAGGCAAGAGACCAGGCTGGGAAGGTGAGCTGCACCCAGCCGAGGCCCTGCACGCCAGGATCGGACATGTACCTTCCTTCTTGGAGTCAGAGGGACAGTCAGGCTGGGTCAGAGGTCACGATGGGGTGAGTTTAGCGCCTGGGAGGCCAAAGAGGAGGGGACTCAATGAGTTCAGGGACAAGTGGGCTGGAGCTGGGGTGATGGGAGTAGAGAGAAAGGGACACACGGCAGATGTGCTTTGGGGGTGGGGAGCACAGGACTAGATGACAGGTGAGACGTGGCGTGAAAGCGGGAAGAGTCTGAGATACAGTCACAATTCTAGCTTGGGCACCATGTGGACGGGCCTGCCACTGTGAGATGGAGAAGGTGGGGGAAGCAGGCTGCCTGCCCTGGGTTGCGCCTCCGTGGTGCCTGCGTGCAGAACGCAGAGAAGCGGAGGCAGGAGGCTCCTTCAGAACCCCAAGGCGGATAACGATGAACACAGAGGGCTCGCTCTTCTCTTCTTTCACCCGTCTAGGAGTCAACAGTTCCCCTTCTGGTTAGTTAGGATGGCAAGTAGGCAACCCCAGCCCTTGGTCTCCACGGCCTGGGTGAGCAAAAGCTCCTTAGCTGCGAGCAGGCAGGGACAGTGCAGAAAAGGCTAGAAGGAAAGCGGAGGAGAGCAACGGGGTGGGAGGGTGAAGGCGGAGGGGGAGGGGCGGGAAGAGCAGCAGAGACGGAGAGGAAGAGGAGGAGGATGGAGATGGGGAGGGGGGAGGGCAGCCCACAGCTGGCAGTCGTTTCATCAGGGTGTTCATTCGTTCATCCAAGCATTCATTCATTCAAGAAGTATTCCTTGAGTGCAGGCTCTGCGCGCAGGCTCAGTGCAGGTTCCCTGATCAATCAGACACGGTCCCTTCCCAGCTGGAGTTTACAGTCAGGTAGGCGAGGCAAACAGTGAGCAAATAAATACAAATTAAATAGATAATTACAAAGTGTGATAAGGGCGATGAATGAAGTAAAGAAGGCTGTGAGAGAGTGACAAGGGGGACTGAATTTAGGGGTGTGTGTGTGTGCGCGCGGGCGAGTGTATGTGTGTAAGCAAAGCCAGGGAAGACTTCTTCGTGGAAGGTTGATGATCTCTCAGCCAGGCTGCACTGGGCAAAATAGGTGGTAACAACCAACCCCCTAATCTCTATGGTGTGGCCCATTAAAATGTTACTTTTCACTCACATTAGATCAGCCGAGGGTCTGGGCAGCTCTCGGACAGCTGCCTTCCACATGTGGCTCAAGGTCCAGGAGGCTTTGATCTGACGGCACCTCCCCATTAACTTGTCTCCCGAGAGCAGCGTGGCAGGAAGCAGAGCGTGGAGGAATGCACTCCCGCTCTTACTGCGTCTGCTGGGGGTGACGCATGTCACTTCCCCGACACTGAGCTGGACACAGCAAATAGCACAGCCAGGCCTCACTTCAGGGGGACATGAGCCCAGGAGAGAGAACGAGAAATCTTGGTGAGTGCTAATAACGTCTACCCCCTCTGCTCTGGCCAAGAGTGGGCAGAAGGGCATTCCAGGAGGGCAAAGAGCTCAGAAATGGGGGTGAGGATGGGGGTGGGGTGGAGGGCGGGAAGTGAGCAGAGGTAAAGTGGTGAGAGTTGATTAAAGTGGTGGTCAGGGCTCAGATCTTATACGGAAAGGGTTATGTATTCTATCATATCCTATTCTGTGCTATTAGGTGCGATTGAAGGTTTTAAAGCAAGGGGTGTATGATTTATGGTTTAAAAAGGTGGTTTGCATTATTGTATGGAGAAATGGATGAAGAGGCCATTGAAATAGTGCAGGCTAGAAATGATGGTGGCTTAGAGCAGGATAGTAGAGATGGAGAGAAACGGTATAATTGAGAGATATCTTGGGGGTAGAATTGATGAAGTTGGGTGATGGATTGGAATGGAGGGAGGAAAAAGGGTCAAGGATGACAGCACATTTTCTGACTTAAGCAACTTAATGGAGATGCCGTGTGTGAAAGACAGGGAGGCTGTGGGAGGAGTAGATTCTGTGTGTGTGTGTGTGTGTGTGTGTGTGTGTGTGTGTGTGTGTGTGTGTGTGTGTCGGGAAGAGTTCTATTGATGTACAGTGCAGGTAGAGATACCTATGGAACACCCAGCAGGGATGTCAGGGGGGCGGCTGGATACGATACCTGGATCTCTGGGGTATCAATATTAGATGAGCAAAAGCCTCACTGTGGCTCTTACAGGAAGCCGGAGACTGACAGGACAGTGCTGGATTCTCTCTCTTCTCACCCAAAGGCCTTTCCCCAAGTACAAGAGTTACTGCCGTTTTTAAAATGTAGTGTATGAATAGGAAAGCTGAGGCACAGTAAGACCAGTAGATCAGGAGCTGACTGCCATTGAAAGATGATTTATTACTCGCAGTTTCCAAGAGGAAGGGATGTGCCAGCCCCAGCAGGCAGGGCCACATGGGCTGCTCTGCACGCAGAGGGTAGAGGGGGAGCCTCAGGCCAGGGCCTTGGTTGTGGGTTCCTAGGGAAGGAAGGGCTGAGGCAGGGCCAGCGGGCTTAGGCTTGCCTAGCTTGGGTGATTTCAGAGGGCTCTGGGGCATAGGCTCTCCCTAGGTGTCTGGTCCTGGCCCCTGGGCTATTCGGGCAGGTAGAGAATGGCCCAGGGTCTGAGAGCCCCGTAAAGCAGGTGGTACAGATGTGGGCCCTGGATTAGTTGGTTTGCATTTGAAAACCATGTTGCTCACTAGCTCTAGGGCTTGATTAACCCTCGGGGGTCAGTCCCTCCAGGGTCAGCAAAGCCCCTCTTGTCAAAGCCTCAGAATACAGAAAATAAAAGGCCTGGTCACGGAACTGCCACCCCGTGTAACAGATTCCCACACTGTGCCCCTCAAGGTGACCTAAAGTTCAACCAGGCTTACAGGAGGACTGTTTAATGGCATTTTAAAAAGCATTTGTGAGCTGTGTTGTTAAGAGATATCCCAACAAGTTCCCCACCCAACACATTTGTTAGCTGTCTCGGCCCAGAGCCCCATATAACCCCGGTATATATATATCCACCCCACTCCTGACCAAACAAATACCTTTCTTGGCCTCAGTGACTCTGTAACTGAAGTGAGCGTAGCCCAAACACATGGAGAAAGATGGAAAAGCCTTGGTTTTATATTTAATTCTAATTTGCTCTTCCCAGAAGTGGTATGTTTTTGTGAGAGAGATGGGTTGCCTGGGAGATACGGTCCTCAGGCCAGAATTTCAGTTGTCTGCAAAGTAGCGTGGATGTCATTTAAGACGTTCTCAGACAATGGAAAGATGGAGAAGAGACACTTGGATAGATGGAGATGCAGAGGCTGTGGCCTGGTGTGCCTGCCCCGCACACCCCTGCCGTGTACGCCAGACGGCAGGGCTCATCACGCAGATGCCTAAGTAGGTCAGGGTGCCCACAGCGACTGCCCTGCAACTGCTCACTCCCCAGGAGTGGGGGGCGGCTTGCCAGCTGCCGGCTACAAGGTTTTCTGCTCACTCAAAAGAGCCCTGGACTCTGGGCTCCCAAGCTGCTGAGTGACAGTATGTGCTTGATCATGTAGCTCCGTGGACTTGGGGCAGGGGAACCAGGGCAAATGTGTGGACACTCTGTGGAGTGAGACTGTTGTGAATAATAGTTTTTCATCTCTGATCCTGGCATCCCATGTCCGGGAAACGTCTTAGCTTGAAGGTGAGGTAAAATCACAGACACTCCGCAGGTCTGGACATAAGAAAGCACTGTTGCATCAAGTATAACTGGGTATGAATTACAAAGCAGCCGTCAGTCCACTGAACAAGGAGACCTGGGCTGAGGTGAGAGGGACTCCTACTAAACACTGATGGCTGTTTTAACAAGGAGGCCAGCACCTGTTTCATTAGGATTCGAGACTGTTGCACATAAGATGACATGAACCTACAAGAAAGAATCAGATGTAGTCAGAACACACCTCCTTCTGCATTCCTTACGATTACAGTGTTCCCGGCAAATTAATGATGCTTTGTTTTAAAGAGATGTAGAGACGTGGATGGACCTAGAGACTGTCATGAAGTCAGTCAGAAAGAGAAAAGCAAATATCGCATATTGTAATGCTTATATGTGGAATCTAGAAAAATGGTAGAGATGATCTTATTTGCAAAGCAGAAATAGAGACACAGATGTAGAGATCAAATGTATGGATACCAAGGGGGAGGGGGTGGTGGTAGGATGAGTTGGGAGATTGGGATTGACATATATACACTATTGATACTATGTATAAAATGGATAACTAATGAGAACCTACTGTATAGCACAGGAAACTCTGCTCAGTGCTCTGTGGTGACCTAAATGGGAAGGAAATCCAAAAAAGAGGGGATATATATATATATGTATAGCTGATTCACTTTGCTGTGCAGTAGAAACTAACATGACATTGTAAAGCAACTCTACTCCGATAAAAATTAATTTTTTTAAAAAAGATGAAAACTCCTAGGGCAAGAAGGGGTCACTTGGAAGGAAGAACTTAAGCTTAATAATGATCTGTGGGGTGATTTCTGGAGAGGAAAGCACGCTTTGTTCAGGTGGCAATCTTCCTGGGGAATTCCATGGAAGCCAGGGAAGACAGCCTCCCCAGTCAGCCCCCCCAACCCCCCACCCCAGGGGTCATCTCCCACTCGTCCAGGCAGGTGGCTGGAGACAGCACTGGTAATGGGTGGACGGTGGGCTAGCCCAGAGCTGCCCTGCAGCCCTGAGAGGCTGTCCCTCCTGACGCAGTCCCTGGTCACTGCAGTGGGCACAACGCACACGACCCCTCCCTTCCTTTCGTCTCCTCTAAGCATGTCTCTGTTGCACGTGTTCAATTTTAGCCTCAACATCTGTCCTTCACCACAGGCTCTTCACATCTCTGTGGGAATTTAATGATCAAGAGATGAAGACAGGCCCCATGTGAAGGGATGATTCACACCCTTTCGCTTGACAATCTCAGTCCCAAACCTGCCAGGGAGTGATTTGTGATGTAGCTATTTTTTCCCAAGTTCAGAGTGAGGGCAGCCAACAGAGGACCAGGTGGGTATCTTAGTCTGTTCTGGCTGCTATAAGAAAAACCACAGACTGGGTGGCTTACAAACAGCAGAAACTTATTTCTCACAGTTCTGGGGGGCTGCAAGTCCAAGATCAGGGTGCCAGCATGTCAGGTGAGGGCCCTCTTCCAGGTTGCAGATTTCTGGTTGTGTCCTCACATGGCTACAACAGCCAGGGAGCTGGGGGCTCTCTGAGCATCTTTTATAAGGGCACTAATCCTATTTATGAGGGCTCCACCCTCATGACCTAAGCACCTCCCAAAGGTTTCATCTCCAAATACCATCATGTTTCAGCATTAGGATTTCAACATACGAATTTTGGGGGGACACAAACATTTAGGCCACAGCAGTAGGAGACTAAATGTCTCTTGCCTGGTGACGAAGACTCTCACTGGTTTCCACTCTTGTCCCTTTCAGTTTCTTCTCTTCACACCAGCCAGAGTGAACCTGTTGAATTGTAAGTCAGACCAGGATCCTCCAATGTTCAGGAAACTCAATGGCATCCAACCTTATTACTCAAAATAAATAGCAAAGTCCTAGCATGTGTCCTAACGTGCACACGTGAGCCACCGAGAATCTTGTGAAAATGCAGATCCTGACTTGGGCCTGGGGTAGGGCCTGAGATTCTGCATTTCTATCAAACTCGGTAGTCGTTGGGTGTATTATTAATCTCTCTCATGATGGGTGAGGAATTAGATATACTTTCACCAATCATAGCAGGTGTCCAAATGTTTTTGAATAAATTAAAAGTAAGAACTGAGCACTCTCTGTGCCAGGGACTGGACTAAGGGTTATACTTACCTTATTTTCATCCTTCTGTGATGGTTAGTTTGGTCAACGTAGCCAGGCTATAGTACTCGGTTCTTTAATCAAAGACTAATCTAGGCTTTGCTGCAAAGGCATTTTGTAGATGTGGCTAGCATCTCCTATCAGTTGCTCTTAAGGAAAGGAGATTATCCTCCGTAAGATGGGTGGGCCTCATCCAATCAGTTGAAAGGCCTTATGAGCCAAAACTGAGGTTTCCTAGAGAAGAAGAAATTCTTCAGAGTATCAACTCTGCCTGAGTTTCCAGCCTGACTCATGGCTTCTGACTTGCCAGCCCCCATAATCCTGTAAGCCAATTCCTTAAAATAAATCTCTTAATATATATGAAAGATATATCTATATATAGAGATGGAGATATTCTGTTTCTCTGGAGAACCCTGATACATCTTCTAACAATTCTATGATTAGCTCCGTTTTGCAGTTGAGGAATCTGAGGCTCAGAGATGTTGAGTTAGGAGATTTCCTCCAAGTCCCAGTTAGTAAGAGGCAGAGCTGGGCCTGTCTGTTTCCCAAATCTGTGGTTTAAGTGCCCCAATCCATGGCCTCACCAGGGCAGCTGAAATAAACGAAGTCCAGCCAGGGAGGGCTGGAGAAATGAGTGCTGAAGTGTATATGTCAGCTCCGTAGTCATTCCTGAAGGGTTCCCAGGAGTTTGAGTCAAAGATGGACTCTTGATTCTTGGAGAACCAGCTTCTTCACAACCTGGACGTTGCTGACAAACCAATGCTGGCTGAGGCTCAACTCTTACGGCCACAGCTCACCTTGTGGCCATCCTGGTCCACCTACCCCTCTGTCAGCACCCGGACCACACGCGCCCCCAGCACACCTGCTCCCCGCTGCAGGGCAACTGCCGACTGGCCCATCTCCCCCACGTTTCTGTCTCAAGGGCAGGACCACGTGTTCATCTCTATCACCGGGGAATTCCAGACACGCGGCTCAGTGCTTGGCACGCACTTCTCCCCCGTAAGCATGTGTGGAAGGAAGTCGTGAATGGCTGCTGTGAATGTTTCCACTTTGCAGGGTGATTCGAACTTGTCTCCATCCTCCATTTCTGGGAAAGTGCTGAAAAGGGGCCAAGAGCCCCATGACTTGGAGTCATTATGGAGGCAGATCTCAGATTTCAGCTGTTGGATGAGCTGCCAGTGACTGCACAAGCAACCTGCTGCTTATTATCAGCGAAGACCTTGCCCGGGGCCTCCAAGGGCCAGGAAGGCACAGCCAGAGACACCAACTTGCTCCTGGGCGGTCTTCACCCCGGAAATCCACACTCACTGCACCCTTGTTGGAGTGGGACAGATTTGCAAAGGCCTGTCATCGAGTATATAACAAGGGCAAACCTTTAGAAAATGCGCATTCTTTTAGACTCAGTAAACATCTGCAGGACAGGCAGAAACCAGCCCTTGGGATGGAGCGAGCCGGGGCAGACGGGGGTAAGGAGCGCTCGGTGCTTGTCTTGTGACTGTGGGGCTGTCGCCCAGAGTCGGCTGGGCTGGGGAATTCTCAGCGGCGAGTGATCTGGCGTGACATGTAAAATCATGATCTAGTAAAAAGAACACTGGCTTGGGAGTTTGATGATCTGGGCAAATTCTTAAACCCTCCAGGCCTTAATTTCATTATTAGGGTCATTGGTCATCAGGGGCTTCCCTGGACGTTAAGGCAGGATTGCCTCAGATCTCCACTCGGGCAGCGTGGATGTCGAAAGTCCTCGCTGAGTTTGTGCAAAGCCCTGGGGACCTCCCCCCTCGGTTCTCTCTCCCTCTCACCCGGCAGCAGCTTGGATCCCAAACTCAGCCACAGCACTTATTTCCGCATACACCCCGCTCTTGCTAAGATCTGTCCACCACAGGGTGGTGAGTGTGTGGGGTCCACACCGGCATCACCTCCACCTCTACCCAGTGCTGCACCCGAGACCCAGGAACTTTGGACGAACCAAGGCTGCCCGGCGCTCTGCTCTAAGACAGGGCAGATCCTCCCTGGCACCAGGGGGCACCACTTGTGTGCTCACGTCTTCCAGCGGGTTTGGCTAAACCACCAGTGCCCTGAGATGCTGGCCTGGGAGGCCAAGCTGGCGTCCCTTGCCAGGCCACATGCAGGAGCAGCTTCCCTCGCTTCCCTCAGACCGCAGAGCCACATGGGGCCCCTCTGCTTCATCTTCTCCCGGCGTGGGTTCTTTAATGCCTTGGTGAACTTGGTTGCGGTTGTGGTCCTGTTCTCCCAACATGTGGGATGAATACTGGGGTGGATGCCGCTCAAGTTCAAGGGCCTCCACTGCAGAGGAACAGGCGAATGAACCAGGAAACCTGATTCCAGGGCAAGTTCCAGAATGGACCAGCTGCGTGACTTTAGGCAAGTCTCCGACCTCTCGGAGCCTCAGTTTCCACTTAAGATGGCAAAAGAGCCACGTTTTCTATTCCTTCCACAGGTTGGGTGAGGCTCAAACGAGCTAACATATGTGAAAGAACACACTTTATTTCACACGCAATCTCAATATACGGTGTTACAAAAACACAAAGCATACGGAGGGAGCTTATCTCTCAGTGTTCACATTTAAGATTCTCCTCCTAGCTCTGCCTGGAATGGAGGTGTGGAGGGGGGTGAGCTCAAATTTTGCCATTTTTTATCCAGAGAAACTTGGAATAAAATCTGACAATTGCTCACATAAGGAGGAAGCTGAAAGCATCAAGATAGCTAATGCTTGGTCAGATGCTCATCTTAGAAAGTGTTTGAACGATGTGACTGGGTTTGGGGTGGATTTTTTGAAAAGTCCAAAGGATGCACACCCGGGCTTGAGCTTCTGTGGCTCTTGTCACAGTGGTGATGCCCTTCCTTTCCCGGCTCTGGCCGTGCACATCCACTGGCCAGTGTCCGTGCCGGCAGGTGCACCATGAGCCCCTCCCAGCAATCCCGCTAATCTGGCAGGATCATCAGCAGGAAGTTTGGCTGAGTTTTCCCCTGAGTTGGGTGCCCACCTGCACCTATGGGATAATTATTGTTTTCTGACTTTCACACGTGAGCTGCTTCCTTCTGGGAGATTTCTCAGGCGGATGGTCACCTGAACTCTCTGTTTCCTCGACTCTCTCTGCCCCACAGCACCTGTGTTTCTTTATTTTGGTATATTCTGTTCTCTCTCCTCTTAGGATAGGAAACTGAGACTTGGATTAGCAGTGTTAAATCTGAGATGTCCTTTCCACATCCAAGTAGAGGAGGAAGTTTGATATGGTATCAGTGATCTAGTGCCGTGTAACAAATGACTCCTAAACTTAGAACTTTAAAACAAATGGTATTTCACGGTTTCTGGGGCCAGCGTCTGGGTGTGGCCTCGCCGGGTCCTGTGATTCAGGGTCTCTTGGGCTGCAGTGCTGTCCTTCACAGCTTTGGGCTGAGGGCCTCAGGTCCCCACTGGCTGTTGGCCAGAGGCCACGCCCAGCTCCTCGCCATGTGGGCCTGTCCTTAGGGCAGCGTGCAGCGGGCAGCTGCCTCCATGCAGCCAGCAAAGGGGAGGGCAGGAGGGCCAGCGACGGGAGCCAACTGCGGAAGCAGCCTCCCATCGCTTTGGCTGCATCCGATTTCTCAGAAGCAAGTCATGGATCCAGCCCACACTCAGGGGAGGTGAACCTCAAGCAGGGGAGACCACAGGGGTCATCCCAGGGGCTGCCCCAGGATGCCAGGCTGGGGTTCCAGGGAGGGGCGGGGAGCTGCTGGGCCGCTTAGAGACAGGCTACCAGGAGTGAACATCTACACCAGAGAAGAACTTGGAGGCCTGAGCCTTGAGGAATCAGAATCTGGGAAGGAACAGACAGGAGGGGACCAGGACCAGGAGGGCCAGTGAGGTCAGATAGGCAGGCTGGGCTGCAAGGGATCAGAGATGCACAGTGAGACATGGAAGGGGAGGGGCTCGCAGCCACGTGGACGCAGGGGGATGGAGGTCGGAGGTGGGTAGCAGGGAGCGAGCCCTGGCCCCAGGGCCACTCCCGGCATTCTGCTCTTAAAGAGGTTTGCTCATTGAAAAGATGAGCCCTTCTCCATCCTCAGAGCTCAGCAACCCCTCGTCCCCACCCACAACCATTTAAATAATGGACAGTGAGCTGGTGGTCAGCCCTCGTAGCTTATGGCTGGCAGGGAGTCCTGGGAAAGGGGCAGGGGGCAGGCATACAATCCAGGAAGCATCTGCAGAAGACGGAGAGGGGGTCGCTGCTTCCCCTGATCAGTGCATTTAGGCCTCAGCAGGCAGGACCGCTTGGGTCAGCACAGGAGCTGCGGGAGCAAGCCGTTGACTTTGCTCTGAGCCCTCCCCGAGCTGAATTCCCAGCCAGGCAGTCAGACGGGAAAAGGTGCAATTAAGCAACAGAAACAAAGAGGGAGATAAGGACAGGCAGGCAGGGAACTGGTGGCAGTGTGAGGACAACTGTGTCCTGTCTTCCAGGGCACTCCCCTGACTTAGGATGCCAGGCGTCCATTCATTCATTCATTCGGGAAATATTTATGGAACAGCTTCTATGCCTCAAGTCTGGTGTAGATGCCAGGAATCAACAGTAAGCAGAAATCAACCATGGTCTTGTCCTCGAGGAGCTTACAGTCTGGAAGAGGAGGCAGACACGAATGATGCAGCCACACGGATCCACAAGCATCAGCGTGCTGGTGACCGACAAAAACTCTCCTCGACCCTGTGGTAGCCGGGCTTCTCAACTAGACCCCAACCTTGGCCCCCATCCTGTCCTTGCTGGGCTTGCATGGCACGTCTTAGCAAGAAGCCTGCTAAGTTAGTCTAGTGAGACTCCCCATACCCTTGATTTCTGATCACCTAAGATATGGGGTCGAATTCCTCCTCCCCTGTCCCTGACACCTGACCATGCTGGCCTGCCTTCAGATAGGCTTATTAAGTCGGCTTAGCAGAAAGCCCTGCCCTTGATGTCTCCTGTTAGTAATTTCCATCCACTGACCCCCTCACTCGTTGGCTATAACCCCACACTTGTCTTTTGTATGTTTTTTTTTTTTGCCGTATGCGGGCCTCTCACCGCTGTGGCCTCTCCCGTCGCGGGGCACAGGCTCCGGACGCGCAGGCCCAGCGGCCACGGCTCACGGGCCCAGCCGCTCCGCGGCACGTGGGGTCTTCCCGGACCGGGGCACGAACCCGTGTCCCCCGCATCGGCAGGCGGACTCTCAACCGCTGCGCCACCAGGGAAGCCCACCACACTTGTCTTTGTGTTGGGAGCTGATCCTGGTCTCTCTCCTACTGTAAAAGTCTCAACACCATTGCTGATCCAGAATAAGGCTTCCTCACCATTTTAACAAGTGTCGGAATAAGATTTTCTCTCACCTAGCTGCTCTGAAGGGGAGATACTCGATGCTGTGGAAGCAAATGAATAGGGGATCTGAGCTTGTCAGGGAAGCCAAGGAAGGCTTGTCTGAGGAACGCCGCTTGAGCTGAGACTGAATGGCTTAAGGCTGGATGGAAGAGGGTTGTTTAAATTGGTCTAGAACTTGGAAATAAAGCAAGAGGGTGACTGCACGACCTTTCAGGGTCAAATTGGAACGTTGTTGAAAAGGCCCATGCTAGAACCAACTGGAGGAACAAACCTGGTTTGACCTACTCATTTCTTGTGATTAGGGCCCAAGCTCTGCCAAGTTAGAAGTTGACTGGTAGACAATCAGTCAGCTGCAGATGATTTGTTTGTCCAGTAGAGATGCACACATTTCCATCCAGGTGAAAAAATAACCTGAAAGGTTGCACTTGTCTTGCCCTGTAGGACATTAACTTGCTTTGTATCTAACTTAGCAAAATTATTTCAACATGCCTTTCCTGTGAGAGCATATAAATGTCTGTTCCACAAATGCTCTTTGGGCCAGTTTTACCATCCTGCTGGTTTCCTCATTAGTGAGAAAAAGAACTCTTTAGCAGGTGCTCTGTATATATTTGTATGAGAGTCATGCTTTGAATGATTTAAAAATCATTAAAAAACAAACCCCACTTGGTCAGAGGTGGGTGGAGCATGTCAGAAAAGTGTGGGTGCTACTTATTTACTGAGGACCCAGAACCTGGACTTTGGGAAAAGCTGGCGAAATCTAGGGATGTGGTAGTTGTGTTTGTTGAGTTCCTGGACTCATGAGCAAATAGGAACATCACTAGGATGTCTACTCAGCGAGGTGTCGCGCGGCGAGGGCCACACTGCCTCCTAGTCAGCCGTCGTCGTTGGGGGCTATTGGCGTCTATCGCTTGACACTCGTTTACAGATCTAAACAAGCCCTCCACCCCCATCTCTTCCCTTTCCATCTTTGCCGGGGTGTTTTGTCAAGGAGGCATTTTCTCTCCATCTTCCAGGTTCAAAGCCCCGATGTCGCCCTTGGGTGGTCCTTCTCCCTCCCCTTCCTCAGCTAGTCAGTTACTAAGTTCCATCAGTGCTTCCTTCAGCCTCGACTCTGGGAACTGCGCCTTCAGTCTCTGTCGCCATGGTTACCACCCGCTCCAGGTGCTTGAGTCCTTGAGGACTTATCCTGGAACCCTCATGATTCTTCCAGTTTTCAGGCTTTTCCATCTCCAATCCATTCCCATATGTTTTTTACATAAATTTATTTTACTTTTTATTTATTTATGTTTGGCTGCTTTGGGTCTTCGTTGCTGCGCACGGACTTTGTCTAGCTGCAGAGAGCAGGGGGCTTCTCTTGTTGCGGAGCACGGGCTCTAGGCACGGGCTTCACTAGTTGTGGCTCACGGACTGTGGCGCGCAGGCTCAGTAGTTGTGTCTTGCGGGCTCTAGAGCGCAGGCTCAGTAGTTGTGGCGCACGGGCTTAGTTGTTCCGCGGCACGTGGGATCTTCCCGGACCAGGGCTCGAACCCATGTCCCCTGCATTGGCAGACGGATTGTTAACCACTGCGCCACCAGGGAAGTCCCCATTCCCATGTGTTGTTGCCAGATGCGTCTTCCTTATAAAAATGCTGCTTTCACTTGTCACAACCCTGTTTAAAATCCTCGGGTGCATCTGCAGTTGTAACTCAGAAACTTTGTACAGGAAAAGCCAAGTGAGGTGCCGGCTGTGTGTACTTTCTCCCTCTGGGAACCCTCAGGGTGTCTCTCCCCACCCCTAGGGTGCCCCAACTAGTGGGATCTGAGCACAGCTTGCCAAGCCGTGAGACCCTCTAGTAAATTGGTTAGCCCGTGAGTGGGCACTAGATTCATGAGCAGCCAGCACAGGTGGCCTGGCACAAAGATCTGCCCGACAGGAACAGCTGTGCTGGATGGAGGCCACTGGACGAATCTGATCCTCTCCTGGGAGTCTAACTCCAGACAGGGCAGTGGGGGAGAGTCAGCAAGGGGCTGTGGATGTCACCCAATCTGCAGCACTGGAGTGGCAGCCACAGGGCCAGCAGGGTGACAGCACTGCCAGAGCCACACTGGGTCCTGAATGATCTTCTTGGTGTATTAACCATGCGTGTCCTTAATTTTCTATATTCTGATTCTTTGACATCTGGGGCTTTGCTGGCCCTGCAGGGACTGCCTCTCCTAGGGTTAGACAAGTCTTAGAGCTGGTAAATAACCCATCCAAGCGCATGCTTTCCAAACACAAGCCAGCCAATCCAGAGCCCACGCCCCACCGCCTCTTTATGGCTCTCACACTTGGGGCCACTAGTCCCCTGCCCTAATCACCCCAAGGCCAGGGACCCGAAAACTAAGGACAGCTCTGTGCCCCAGGGACTGCTGAAATTACTCAAACCGGCCAATCCTAAATCCACTCCTCTTCCTCCCCCACTCCTTCTGCACACACCACAACACAGGCTCCTGCCCCAGCTCTCCCCTCCTCCCCCTGCCTCCGGCCTGGCCCTGGTGCTGCCCCGCGAGGCCCTGTGCAGTGTGCTGTGCCCCCTCCTCCTGAGAGCCGTGAGTAGCAAACTATCCCTTCAGCGGAAGTCATCTTCTGACCTGTTGGCCTCACTGTACCTCAACTTTTCTATTAATACGCGGGACCTTGACGTACTCTGTTCCCACGCTCCACCGTCTCTGTGGAGCTTGGTAGTGTGCTTGTCCCTGTTCTCCTCAGAGGCAGGACTGTGCTCTTCCTTCCTTGTCCCTCACGTCTTAGATTCAACCCCCTTCACTTAAGGTAAATTAAGTGGTTCTATTCCTTGCATTCCAAAAAGGCCAACTACAGAGATTCCAGATCTGACCTGTACCTACTTCTCCCACCCTTCTCCTACTGTGCTTCTCAGACCTTTCAGCTGCAACCACACAGGGTATCTTTTTATTCTCGAATGTTCCCGGTTTCCACATCTTGTTCATCCAAGATCTCCGTCAGGAATGCCCTCCTCCTTCCCTCTGTTGGCTAAGTCTACTCTTCCTTCAAGGCCCAACTCCAGCCTCACCTTTCCTTTGAGGTTTCCATGACCTCATCACCACAGCAACCATATCCTTCTCTGGACACCTGCATCTCCTGCTGCCTGGGACGTTTATAGGACAGTCCTTGCCCCTCACATTCGCAGCACTCACCTCCCAATGTTCTGGAAGTATCTTAACCTAAGGATTTTTTGTGGGTTTTTTTTGTGGTACACGGGCCTCTCACCGTTGTGGTCTCTCCCGTTGCGGAGCACAGGCTCCGGACGCGCAGGCTCAGCGGCCATGGCTCACGGGCCCAGCCGCTCCGCGGCACGTGGGATCTTCCCGGACCGGGGCACGAACCCGTGTCCCCTGTATCGGCAGGCGGACTCTCAACCACTGCGCCGCCACCAAGGAAGCCCTACCTAAGGTTTTTTTTTTTTTAAGATTTTTTTGATGTGGACCATTTTTTAAAGACTTTATTGAATTTGTTACTATATTGCTTCTGTTTTATGTTTTGGTTTTTTGGCCGTGAGGCATGTGGGATCTTAGCTCCCTGACCAGGGATCGAACCCGCACTCCCTGCATTGGAAGGCGAAGTCTTAACCACTGGACCGCCAGGGACGTCCCTCTCCCTAAGGTTTTATATTCTCTTGGTTCAGGGACCAAATGCTTGATTCTGTGCAATGATGGGATGCATTTGATACCAACTCTGTCCTCCACATCTTCCTTCTCACTGAGCTGGGATATAAAATCCCTGGATGCGACAACAGTTGTTGCCGTGTTGAGCCAGGGTCTGACCGGGAGGGGAAGCCAGGGAACTATCTGTTCACCTGTCCATCCTGGCCTAACCCGTCTGGGCGGTGGGGCTGCCAGACCCCAGCTTCCCTGAGAGGAGAGCCTGCCGTCTCCTGACACTTCCTGACACTCGGGAAAAGCTTGCTTCCTTTAGCTCCCTCTCTGGCCTGGGAGGGAAGGTGAAATGTAACTAAAAGAAATGAGAGAGGAGCTAGAGGGGGTCCCAGGTCACATGGGATGCGGGGACTCTTTCTTCGCGGAGGCTTGGAAATCAAACGGGTTCTTCACAGTTTGGTCTTTGGCTGACTTGTTTATAATAAAAACATTTGGTTTGACTTCCCGAGAATCCAACCTATGATGCAAATGCTCAAGCGTTCCAGCCCACATTCCTTTTAGTCCCCAGAGAAGTTCTGTTCAGAAAGCATGAGGGCTGGAAACAAACAGTTCCTGGGACTGTCTCCAGTCTGCGACCTTGCATTTAGAGTCTGAGCTGTGGAAATAATTCAGATACTAAAATTCAAGCCCTACATATACGTTTTAAATGACATATGAGTTATGTGTCCAAGGAGGTGGACAGTGTCTCTTTAAATGTTCTTTCCGTTCCCCGGGCATGTTGTAATCAGCAGATGGCCGGCCCTACCTTCCCCACGGCCCCCCTTTCAGCAGACCCTTCTAAAAGCTAATATCCTGCAGTGACCAAAGCCATTAGAAGGATTAGGCCGTTACTATCCTGTCCAGCAAACACACAGGGCTCACGAGGACTGCCTTTTCCGCTTTGGGTGTTGTCTTCATGGATGAATCAGGACCCAATGACTGATTGAAAAATCAAAACGGCAGGGCAGCGGGTTATGGGCATTCTTTTCGGGGACACCTCCCAAACAGCCTTGGGATTTGAGGTTCCTTTGTAAGAATGAGGGCAGATATCAGCTTTGTGGCTTAAGCAAGCTCTGAAAGTACACAGACAGCAGGCAGACCTCTGCCCTCGTCACCATAATATCTCACTCTCGATTTCTCAATTTCTCGAGCACCACGGCGAGCCTCTTTGCTGTGTCTATTCACGCCGCCGGGTTTGTGCCGCCCAAGACAAACCACCAGCCCAGCCCCGAGCCACGTAGCAGGCTGAGGAGCGCTCTGAAACACTGCCACCCAGAGGCGCCTCCGAGGCACAACAGTCCACAGCCAGGGAGCGGGGAACCTGGTGTTGGGAGCTGAAGGACCAAGGGCACGGGTGGGGGGCTGGGTGGGACAGCTGGTCCAGAACCTCGAGGCCGAGCTGCAGAAAAGCACGCTTCTAGGCACCAAGGCAAGTGACTAGTTTGGAGCTGGCTAAATCGGGTGGGTGATGGAGACATGGAGAGAGGCAGCTGGGATATAAAGAGAATAAAGAAGGTAATGACGTGGTACGGCTGCGCCGTTTTTTCCTAAATGGAAGAAATACACACTTTCTCTAAGTGAGAGCTGGAGAAAGTTGACAGGGAGGTGAATCAATGGAATGCAGTCTTTGGAGTCGGCCTCAGTTTGATGACTCAGTCTCTCACATGGCTGGGTGTTTAAGGATCCTTGGGCTCTACTGACTCGAGGGGACATCAGTAGACCTCGGTTTCTTTGCCCAAAGAAGCTGAACAAGGTCTCTAAATCTCCTTGCAGCCCTAACATTGTGAGATTTTATTATCCGAGCAAACAAGCAACGCAGGAATACAGGCGATGTAAGCCGTGGGCAATCCATAAATCCCTGGTGTCTGACTTCCAAACGCAATACGAGAGAGCATAAAAGATGCCTCCATTTTCACCTCTTGATGGCTCCGTGCTGGGACAGAGCTTGGAAGGTATCCCTGCAGGATGTTGGGTGATTCTCAGAGAGAACCTGCTGTCTCATCTTCCAGCATCAGTGGAGGAGGGCCAGCTCCTTGGGATCTGGAACCTTCCAATGCTTTCTGTGTGTAGGGGGAGGGGGGAGAGGGCTCAGAAGGGAGGTTCTACTCCATTAAAATAGAAGGTAAACCAGAAACGAGTGGGTCAGTCATTTAATAGGTCACTCTTTTCAGTAATATTTTTAAAAGGAAACTTCTGTTAGAAGGCAAGTTATTCCAAAGAAGTCAGATTCTGCTGGTTGAAATGTGAGGAATGCAGGCCAGAGGGAGGGGGAAGGCGTTTCGGTTCCTCTAATCTTATCTGATAGCTCCCATCCAGCCCCAGTCGGCAGTATTTCTTGGGAAACAGCATATGTGATCACAATTTTAAAGACTGTTGGAATCCCTTTCCAGCCAAAGTCTGAAAGAAGATTTGGGTTCAGACTCTATTTGAAGAAACCCAGGTTGTACTTCTCCCAGCATTCAAGGCTCGGTGGTTTCTGCTTATCTGAAGTGCTCACATTGCAAATATGAGCAGCAGAGCCGGGGATTTAAATTCTGTCTTGATGGGAATTTGAACTGAAATATTCTGCCCACTGCCACTTTATGAGCCGGGAATCATCAAGCCGCTACAAATACCTCGAGGGGGCCTTGCAGTTGCTCAACATAAATCAGCAAAATGACAGGCAATTGACTTTGAAGACAGCTCTCACATGGCTGAGTGGCTGGAGCTGCCTGGAGCAGATGAGGGCATTTTCCCGTAAACATGTCTGTGATCAGCACCAGAGTAAACAGGAAAGAGAGCTCTATCTGTCAGCCTCCAGGCTGCTCTGGATTTTTCATTAGGTGGAAATCAACGTGTGACTCAGTGCAGCAAAGTTGGCAATTCTGAGAAAGAAGTTCGTATTGCAACACCTGGTGAATACTTCTTCTGATCTCCCCGGAAGGTAAGCAAAAAGACCTCTTGACCTGGCCGTGTTTTTCTGGAGCAATAAAATAGGAGTGTGGGAACCAGACCATTCAAGGTAAAAGCAATTCGGCTCATAGTCCACGATCTGACGCTGCCTAACACAGTTTGGCATAGCTCGGACTTCGGCGAGGTGGAAAGGTGCACCTTTGAAAGGCTGACCTTACTAATGCCATCTGAAGTCACCCACTCACAGGCCTGAAGAGGTCAGGAAGGTGACATCAGTAGCTAAGCCGCCTGGGGGGGCCGAGGCCACCTGGAGTGTGCAGGATGCATCCAGGGAGGCAGCCTGATCTTGCTCCAGCTGGGGTTTTGCCAAAGGGGACAAGAGAGGCTGGGGTGGGCATACGAACTGATTTTTCAGAAGAAGCCAGAAATCAGGATTCTCATGAGACACTATGTCTGCCAAAGCAAATATGCCTACAGGCCAAGAACAACCTCTGGTGCAAAGGAAACCCTCCTACACTGCGGTGGGAATGTAAACTGCTGCAGCCACTAAGGAAAACAGCATGAAGGGTGCTCAAAAAACTACATAGAGTTGCCATATGGTCCAGCAATCCCATTCCTGGGCATATATCTGGACAAAACTATAATTCGAAAATATGTACGCACCCCTGTGTTCACAGCAGCAGTGTTCACAGTAGCCAAGACATGGAAGCAACCTAAATGTCCATCGACAGGTGAATGGATAAAGAAGATGCAGTATATATATACAATGGAATACTACTCAGCCATAAAAAAGAATGAAATAATGCCATTTGCAGCAACATGCATGGTTGGACCTAGAGATGATCATACTAAGTGAATTAAGTTAGACAAATACCATATGGTATCATTTATATGTGGAATCTAAAATATGACACACATGAACTTATCTACGAGACAGAAACACTCACAGACATAGAGAACAGACTTGTGGTTGCCAAGGGGGAGGAGAGGTGGGAGAGGAATGGATTTGGAGTTTGGGATCAGCAGATGTAAGCTATTATATATAGAATGGATAAACAACAAGGTCGTACTGTATAGCACAGGGAACCATATTCAATATCCTGCAGTAAACTATAATAGAAAGGAATATGAAAAAGAATATGTATATGTATAACTGAATCACTTTGCTGTACAGCAGAAATTAACACAACATTGTAAATCAACCATACTTCAATAAAATAAATTTTTTTTAAAAGTGAGATTGGTTCAAGATGGCAGAGTAGAAGGACATGCTCTCCGTCCCTCTTGTGAGAGCACCGGAATCACAACTAACTGCTGAAAAATCATTGACAGGAAGACACTGGAACTCACCAAAAAGGAAACCCCTCATCCAAAGACAAAAGAGAAGCTGCAATGAGGTGGTAGGAGGGGTGCAATCACAATAAAATCAAATCCCATAACTGCTGGGTGGGTGACTCACAGACTGGAGAACACTTATACCACAGAAGTCCACCCACTGGAGCCCTAAGTGAGGCTTCCCAACCTGGTGGCCCAGCAATGGGAGGAGGAATTCCTAGAAAATCAGACTTTGAAGCCTAGTGAGAATTGATTACAGGACTTTGACAGGACTGGGGGAAACAGAGATTCCACTCTGGGAGAGCACACATAAAGTAGTGTGTGCGTTGGGACCCAGGGTAAGGAGCAGTGACCCCATAGGAGACTGAACCAGACCTACCTGCTAGTATTGGAGGGTCTCCTGCAGAGGCGGGTGGTGGCTGTGGCTCACCCTGGGGACAAGGACACGGGCAGCAGAAGTTCTGGGAAGTACTCCTTGGCGTGAGCCCTCCCAGAGTCTGTCATTAGCCCCACCAAAGAGCCCAGGTAGGCTCCAGTGTTGGGTTGCCTCAGGCCAAACAACCAACAGGGAGGGAACCCAGCCCCACCCATGAGCAGACAGCAGAATAAAGTTTTACTGAGCTGAGCAAAGAAAACAATAGCAAAGATCAATAAAACTAAAAGCTGGTTCTTTGAGAAGACAAACAAAATTGATAAACAATTAGCCAGACTCATCAAGAAAAAGAGGAAGGGGACTCAAATCAATAAAATTAGAAATGAAAAAGGAGAAGTTACAACAGACTCCGAAGAAATACAAAGCATCCTAAGAGACTACTACAAGCAACTCTATACCAATAAAATGGACAAGCTGGAAGAAATGGACAAATTCTTAGAAAAGTATAACCTTCCAAGACTGAACCAGGAAGAATTAGAAAATATAAGCAGACCAATCACAAGTAATGAAATTGAAACTGTGATTAAAAATCTTCCAACAAACAAAAGCCCAGGACCAGATGGCTTCACAGGTGAATGCTATCAATCATTTAGAGAAGAGCTAACACCCATCCTTCTCAAACTCTTCCAAAAAATTTCAGAGGAAGTAACACTCCCAAACTCATTCTATGAGGCCACCATCACCCCGATACCAAAACCAGACAAGGATACTACAAAAAAAGAAAACTACAGACCAATATCACTCATGAATATAGATGCAAAAATCCTTCAACGAAATACTAGCAAACAGAATCCAACAACACATTAAAAGGATCATACCCCACCATCAAGTGGGATTTATCCCAGGGATGCAAGGATTCTTCAATATACACAAATCAATCAATGTTTTACACCACATTAACAAATTAAAGAATAAAAACCATATGATCATCTCAATAGATGCAGGAAAAGCTTTTGACAAAATTCAACACCGATTTATGATAAAAAACTCTCCAGGAAATAGGCATAGAGGGAACCTACCTCAACATAATAAAGGTCATATACGACAAACCCACAGCAAACATCATTCTCAATGGTGAAAAACTGAAAGCATTTCCTCTAAGATCAGGAACAAGACAAGGATCTCCACTCTCACCACTATTATTCAACATAGTTTTGGAAGTCCTAGCCATGGCAATCAGAGAAGAGAAAGAAATAAAAGGAATACAAATTGGAAAAGAAGAAGTAAAACTGTCACTGTTTGCAGATGACATGATACTATACATAGAGAATCCTAAAAATGCTACCAGAAAAGTACTAGAGCTAATCAATGAATTTGGTAAAGTAGCAGGATACAAAATTAATGCACAGAAATCTCTTGCATTCCTATACACTAACAACGAAAGATCAGAAAGAGAAATTAAGGAAACAATCCCATTCACCATTGCAACAAAAAGAATAAAATACCTAGGAGTTAACCTACCTAAGGAGGTAAAAGACCTGTACTCAGAAAACTATAAGACACTGATGAAAGAAATCAAAGATGACACAAACAGATGGAGGGATATACCATGTTCTTGGTCTGGAAGAATCAATATTGTGAAAGTGACTATACTACCCAAATCAACTTACAGATTCCATGCAATCCCTATCAAATTACCAGTGGCATTTTTTATAGAACTAGAACAAAAAAAATCTTAAAATGTGTATGGAAACACAAAAGACCCCTAATAGCCAAAGCAGTGTTGAGGAAAAAAAACAGAGCTGGAGGAATCAGACTCCCTGACTTCAGACTATACTACAAAGCTACAATAATCAAGACAATATGGTACTGGCACAAAAACAGAAACATAGATCAATGGAACAGGATAGAAAGCCCAGAGATAAACACACACACCTATGGTCAACTAATCTATGACAAAGGAGCCAAGGGTATACAATGGAGAAAAGACAGTCTCTTCAATAAATGGTGCTGGGAAAACTGGACAACTACATGTCAAAGAATGAAATTAGAACACACCATACACAAAAATAAACTCAAAATGGATTAGAGACCTAAATGTAAGACTGGACACTATAAAACTCTTAGAGGAAAACATAGGAAGAACACTCTTTGACATAAATCACAGCAAGATTTTTTTTGATCCACCTCCTAGAGTAATGGAAATAAAAACAAAAATAAACAAATGGGACCTAATGAAACTTAAAAGCTTTTGCACAGCAAAGGAAACCATAAACAAGACAAAAAGACAACCCTCAGAATGGGAGAAAATATTTGCAAAGGAATCAACGGACAAAGGGTTAATCTCCAAATTATATAAACAGCTCATGCAGCTCAATATTAAAAAAAACAAACAACCCAATCTAAAAATGGGCAGAAGACCTTAATAGACATTTCTCCAAAGAAGACATAGAGATGGCCAAGAAGCACCTGAAAAGCTACTCAACATCACTAATTATTAGAGAAATGCAAATCAAAACTACAGTGAGGTATCACCTCACAAGAGTTAGAATGGGCATCATCAGAAAATCTACAAACAACAAATGCTGGAGAGGGTGTGGAGAAAAAGGAACCTTCTTGCACTGTTGGTGGGAATGTAAATTGATACAGCCACTATGGAGAACAGTATGGAGGTTCCTCAAAAAACTAAAAATAAAATTACCATATGACCCAGCATTCCCACTACTGGGCATATACCCAGAGAAAATCATAATTCAAAAAGACACATGCACCCCAATGTTCATTGCAGCACTATTTACAATAGCCAGGTCATGGAAGCAACCTAAATGCCCATCGACAGATGAATGGATAAAGAAGATGTGGTACATATATACAATGGAATATTACTCAGCCATAAAAAGGAATGAAATTGGGTCATCTGTAGAGACGTGGATGGATCTAGAGACTGTCATACAGAGTGAAGTAAGTCAGGAAGAGAAAAACAAATATCGTATATTAACGCATATATGTGGAACCTAGAAAAATGGTACAGATGAACCAGTTTGCAGGGCAGAGATAGAGACACAGATGTAGAGAACAAACGTATGGACACCAAGGGGGGAAAGTGGTGGGGTGGGGGTGGTGGTGGTGGGATGAATTGGGAGATTGGGATTGACATGTATACACTAATATGTATAAAATAGATAACTAATAAGAACCTGCTGTATAAAAAATAAATAAAATAAAATTCAGAAATTAAAAAAAAAAGCAACGTCTCATGTGAGTGGCAGGACTATTTTCATTTTGGTTTCTCCAAACTCATTCCAGCTATACCTTGTCTCTGAGCCATTTAAAAGGATTTCCAGAAGGCGAAAGAGAGGTGGCATAGACCCCCTTGGCAAGAGAATAGAAAAGTCTACCAGCTCTCCAGATCTAGAAGAGTTGTTTTTTGTTTTTTGTATTTAATTTCAAATTTAGATCTTTCATACTGCAACTTCAACCCCTTCTTTTTATTCTCAGTCAGTGGAAATTCAGAGCTGCTCATCATTGCCGGAATAATCATAACTCATACAAGAATTTTAAACTCAATTGGCGGTTAGCAGAAGGCAACCCTGCTGATCGCTCTGGAGCCTGTTCTCTCGCAGGTGGTTTGGGCCGTTGGGGAACGAGAAGGCCGTGGCTCTGCTGGGCCTGGACTGGTCACCGGGCGCTGTGAACCTCCGTTTGCTCTTTATAGAAAGACGCCTCCGCCTTGTGAGGTGTTCTGCTGTGAAGGATAGGTTCTGGCCGAGGGCAGGAAGATGTGTCTGTCTCTTCCAGGTTCAGCTCGTCTGACTATGACTCTCAAAGCCACTACTTGCCACTTGTGTGACTTGGGCAAATTTCTTCCCCTTTCTAAATCTTAGTGTTCTCATCTGTAAGATAGGCATTAAAATAGTGTTTGCTCCCTAGACTTCTGGTGAGAAGTAAATGAAACCGTCTAAGTTAGTGCTCAGCTCTTGTCCTGACATGTGGTGAGTTTGGAAGGAACAGATTAGGTGATGAGCTGGGTGCAGTCGTGGTATAGGGAGGCGGGAGTCTAAGGGGATTCCAGGTTTCTGGGTGACTGGGTGGGTAGTGGAGCCATTAACGAAGACACGTGATACCAGAAAAAGACCAGGTTGGGAGACACGTGATTTGCTTAATTCATGATATACTGGATGCAATTTTTTTTTGCGGCACGCGGGCCTCTCACTGCTGTGGCCTCTCCCGTTGCGGAGCACAGGCTCCGGACGCGCAGGCTCAGCAGCCATGGCTCACGGGCCCAGCTGCTCCGCGGCATGTGGGATCTTCCCGGGCCGGGACACGAACCCGCGTCCCCCGCATCGGCAGGCGGCCTCTCAACCACTGAGCCACCAGGGAAGCCCAGGGGTTTGGATTCTTGGTTGGGACCATCAGTCTCAGCTTGGAGGCAGCAGTGGCGACTGCATGTGGGTGAGGTTGCCCCAAGTGTAGCTTCAGGGGGGAAGGGACCACAAGAGGACTGAGACCCTAAACCAGAGGTGCAATGGCAGGGGAGCCAGGGAGGAGAACAGAGAGGGTGCATGTCAGACAGGTGGAGGGAGGGACCCCCAGAAAAGAGTTTCATGGGAACCAACGGAGAAATGCAGGGTGTGGTTTAGAGTCTGATGAAAAAGCCAAAACAAACGCTGGCAACAACCAAAGGACTCCTCAAGATGATGTGTCCAGAGAGGTGGAGGGAAGGACTCCCAGAGCATATGTCCATTATAGAATAGGAACGACGCTGATAGGTGATCCTTGGGGCTGAGCACCGTCTGAGGTCACGTAGGTGAGGCCCTTTGGGGACAGTGACAGCAGAGGTTTGGGGTATCCACACAGCTCAGTGGCCCACACACTGGAGTGCGCCGGGGGCCCCAGAGGGCTCTGCAGGGTAGAGTGGGGGGCAGGCCTTCTGCCTCCAGCGAGTGCACCCCAGCGTCGTGTTTGCTTGCTCTCTGCTGAGCGTTCTGGGGCCTGAATGGGGAACAAAGGCTCCAGGTCGCCATCTCTCAGGAGGGACAGCAGCCTCTCTGCCTGTTTAGGGCTGACAGCACGTACCACAGGGCGTGGAGCGTGCAGGGGGCCCAAGCACCGGGAGGAGAGCGGGGCGCTGGCATCGCTGAGAGGGGCTCCGTGAGCGTGAGGGGACCACAGAGAGGCGCCAGGAAGCAGAGAGACGGGGGAGGATAAGGGGCCCCGGCAGACGGACGGAGGAACACGGGGAGGGATGGAAAATCCCAGAAAATGAAGAGAGATGTTTCAGAGGGGAAACATCATTGCATCAGAGGAAGTAGCCATTACATTTTGCTGATGGAGACAGGAGCCCACCAGACAGTGCTGGGGGCTGCAGATGGTCACTGAAGGCCAGCCAGCATGGGCCTGCAGCCCTGAGCCTGCCCTGGCCCTTCCCTCTGTGTGGCCGGGACCTCCCTGCCCCCCCGGGGGAGGAACAGCCGGTGGGGACTAGGCTTTCTGGGAGGTCCAGTTGCCTGTGCGTGGGCGCGCTTGATGGAGACACAGGGTCACGTGGCAGGGACCTGCCCGCCAGGGGCAGCCAGATAGCCCAGCAAGGCTGCCACCATCAGCCCAAGTCCTTCCCAGGCTTCAGGAGGGCCCCTGACTGGCATCTGATCTGTGTCTCCCTTTGAACTCGAACCCAGCCAAGCCAGAGCCACACTAAAAGCAGCAACAGGAGCAGGTGCTGATGCAAAAGGTGCAGGGTCAGGCCCCCGGCTCTTCTTCCCAGGCCAGCCCGGTCCCTCTGGAGCTGTTGCCTTTGTTCTTTTCCCACGTAAAACTGCTCAGGACCCACGTCAGCTCCCAGTTCTGACGCGGAAAATATAGCAGCACACAATATGTTGTTTTGGCAGAAAGCTATGAATTTGAGTATGGAATGTCTGTCACGGGGGCCCATCCAATTCACTCGCTTGTCGAGAAATCAGAATAAATAGTTGAGAGGAGGTGAGCGATGCAGCACTCAGACATTTATTTCTTACTTGCTCTCCTGGTTATGCAGGTGCACCCCCCAGGGCATCGATTTCGGGTGGAGGAGGAAAGAATACGTGTCTTCCCCTTTTGGTTCTGCCCTTTGAGGGAAGAAAGGGGGTCGTTTCCATGCATTTCGCGCTCTAGAATTCTGGTGAACTTCAGTTTATGAAAGAGTTAGAGGGGCAATCCTGGCAAACTGCCTGGAGTCTCAGGTTTACTGCTTTTATTCAGTCTGAGACAAGGCTTGGGCTTGACCCCAGAAGGCTTCTCTCCCTCCTTAGGTTTTCCTTTGAGGCTGGCGGGCTTGGCTGCATCTAGCAAGCAGGGGGACAGGCCAGCCTGACACACGTGCCCGCGGGAGCTGGGATCCCCGGAAAAGCCCTGAAGGGAGGGCTCCCGGCTCTGGGGGTTAACAGAGGTACTGGCCCTCTGAGTCGGGAGCTGATGTGGCCTCCAGGGTAGGCTTTGCGAGAGGACCCCCTACACCAGCGAGGCCCTTGAGGAAGAAGCACCCAGTGCACATGCAGGTCAGAGCCCCGGGCAGGAGCTTTCCCAGCGCCAAAATTGCCCAGGATGATTTTAAAGGAATTCAGCAGATAAAACTCTGTGCAGAGAGTGTCTTCCTTTGAGCTTCTTCCCGGGGCTCTCTGTCTTTACATCCTTGCTAAGGTGGAGGTGAAGCCGAAGGCCATTCGGCATGGCGCCTGCATCCCTGGGTTCTGAAGAACCTATGGTGAGTGAGTTTCCTGCAGCTACAGGGGCAGCCAAGGGACTGAGCTTCAGTGGCCCACGAGGGGACGGCCCAGAGCACCCGCACACCTGTGCCCAGCTCGGTGCTTCTGTAAAAGCGCCCTCCCAGCATCCGAGGGCCCCCGTCCCTACCCCCAGCCTCTGGCACTGCAACCTCCCCTTCCCAGCACCCACACACTCGGGGTCTACCTCACTATTCCTCCAATAGTGGTGCAAAAGCTCCATCCCAGGCAAAAGCATTTTTGGACCTTTGCTCTTGGAGGCAAGTGCCCCAAGTAATGAGGACCTGGAAGAAGGAAAGGGCATCCTGTCTGCAGCACTGCAGCCCAAATTCCACATCTTGGGCGTCATCAGGAGTCAAAGCCTCTTTCTTCAAGGGCTGCAGACTAAGTTTGTCTTTGTGCTGTGGTACTGCTTCCATTTCAAAGGCTTCATCAGCGAATCTCGTGAGTGAGTCATTCCTGGAACCTTCAGGAGTCTCCATGGTGACGGGGTTGAGTGGGCTGGGGGGAAGCCAGCATTCACTCTACTTTCCGACTAGTTCCTCTTCTCTGATTTTTTTCTTTTTTTTTCTTTTTCAATAGAGACCACGGCTGAGGATTTAGCTTTTTTGTTTTTTAAGCAAATCATAAAATGGGAACGCCCTAAGCTCCTTTTCTATTTTGTCAAAAAACCTTCTATGTAAATTTGTATTCTTGTCTTTACCTGCCTTTGTTGAGACCATAAAAAACAAAACAAAACAAAAACTATGCATTTGTGGGTTTTTTTGTTTGTTTTTTTTTTTTGTCCAGTGTTTTGAGAAAGGGTCTGATTTTCCTGTTTACCTCAATGGAAAGGTTCTGGGTAAACTGTTGTTGTCTGGAACAAAGACTTCAGCCTCATCAGCCCTAGAGGGTTGAATGCCTTTCTAGCCCACCAGCCACACAGCAGAGGTCGACCAGAAGTCTGAAAATACCGTCCACTCACGGTTGGCAGAGATGTGGCCCCAGTTCTCCTTCTGTGATGCATGGTACTCTGGCCCCATTAGGGAATGAGCGTTGCCATCACTGTCTTGGTCAGAAGAATCTGAGCAGGAATCTAGGGTTTTTTGTTTTCCAAATAGAATTGAGTATTAAAAGCTGTCCCCAACGTAATGAGCATTGGTCAACCTAAATATATTTGTATAATCTTTTTGTGGTACAAATCCTGTGTCACAGTGGTGTGTCACCTGAATGTTCCCATGTCTGTGGGTGGCGATGAGTTTACAGCACATGACAACCTGAATTCTGCTGCTTTCATCATCCCCCTGGCTGCAGCAGGACACTCAGCCCCCTGAAGCTCTCCCCCATCTCTGGGGTCTCCAGAGCCATCGTGTGTGTGTGCTCTGCTCTGTAGATGCAGCCAATCTCCATTGGTGGTTACTGAAGGCTCAGTGGACCAAACCTTTGAAGGGCCCTTGGAAGGGGGATGGAGAATGGCCTTCTCTGCTGCGTTAGTCCCTGACGGGGCCCCAAAGCAAGGGCACCCGGGCCTCCACATACCAGGCTTCCAGTCGTTGCTTTCGGTCTTCTCCCATCGCCTCAGACCCAGCCTTGCCTCTAGGAGTCCTGTCAAGTAGAAGCTGTGTCTTTGGAACTAGAATTTCTCTGACAACTGAAGCTGTTCTCATGGTTCTCACTCACTAAGTCTTCCTCTGGTTTCTTAGGACACAGTTTCTTAATTTTGGGGGGGTCACAGAGGCTTTCAAAAGGGTAATAAAAGCCCTATCTCAGAAAAGTGCATGCACACATGCAGCATTTCACAGGCATACTCAGAACTTTACAGACCTGGGAAGCCAATGCCTGGGCCTCTGGGTAAGAATCCTGCCGAAGGAGGAATTTTCTTGCAAGAATTTTCTTAGCGCTGCTTTGGTCTCTGGTCCAATCCAACTCACCAGTGTGCCAGACACACCCAGTACAGCTGAATCCCCACCGTGGGTGTACCCAGGCCCAAGCTGAGGATATTCACACGTGCACATGAATTTTCAATTCCCTTATTCCACATATGCTGTCTATAAATAAGCATGTACAAGAAAGTGTTTCCTACTCAAGCCTGCTCTTCAGGGCCTCTTGTAAAGATGAGTCTAGCTCCACTTGAAAAGGCAGATTGCTGAGGTTACGTGCCAAACCCCAGACAGCCCAGGACTCCAGCTCTTGGGGTTGACGGATCCAAAATATATGTGCGTGGGTCCTTAGCTAGCTTGAATTTTTAAAAAAATCACACATACCATTAATTTTCCTATTTTTCTGCCTATTGTTTTCTTTCTTGTAAAGAAGCTACTTATAAAGTAAATTTTATCTAACGTTTCCCTGCCCTACATTTTGTCCCTAAGCTTCTGGATGTTGGGATGGTCCCCTGTATCCATTTCCTAGGGCTGCTGTAACAAATTACCACAAACTTGGTGGCTTAAGACAATGGAAACTTATTCTCTCACAGTTCTGGAAGACAGATGTCCAAAATTAAAGTGTTGGCAGGGTCATGCTCCCGCTGTAGACTTTAGAGGAGGATCCTTCCTTGCTTCTTCCAATTTCCGGTGGCTCCAAATATTCCTTGACTTCAGTCTCTGTCTCCATCTTCCCATACCTCCTCCTTCTCCCTGTGTGTCTCTTATAAAGATACTTGTCACTGGATTTAGGGACCACCCAGCTAATCCAAGATGATCTCATCTAAAGATCCCTAACAAAACTTAATTCCACCCACAAAGACCCTTCTTCCAAATTAGATCACATTCACAGGTTCCAGGAATTAGGATTTGGACATACCTTTGGGGCCAGCACTCAGCCGCTACGGCATTGCTCGTTTATATCCCCAGGATCTCACGGTGGCTGGCCCATAGTCACAGCCCAGCAGGCAGCTGTGTATTTGTGTTTGATGGTTTGGAATCAAACTTTGCACCCGTGTATTCTATCTGCCCAATTCTGAATAAAGGTGGTTTGTGCTGGGAAGAAGCTAGTGTCTTCAGCATTCCTTGACTATGAAAATAGCTACCAGACTAATTAAAGCATATACTTTCTTGCTTCCTTTGGGGAATTGTTGATAGAGTATTTGATGCCGTTGTTTCAACTTAACCACATTTTATGTATGCAGGAATTATCTGGGAATAAAGCAAATATGTTTGAAGGTCTTTTTTCTCCCATGAAGTAGGCTCTTTTCAGATGCTCAGTGTCTGAAAATAAGTTGTTTTATTTATGAGATATCCTTTTGTGTATATACTTCATAATATTTATTAGGATAAAAGATACGCATTGGGCTTCCCTTGTGGTGCAGTGGTTGAGAGTCCGCCTGCTGATGCAGGGGACACGGGTTCGTGCCCCAGTCCGGGAAGATCCCACATGCCATGGAGCGGCTGGGCCCGTGAGCCATGGTCACAGAGCCTGCGCGTCGGGAGTCTGTGCTCCTCAACGGGAGAGGCCACAACAGTGAGAGGCCCGCGTACCACAAAAAAAAAAAAAAAAAAAAAAAAAAGATACCCATTTATAAGAGTACAACTATAAATTTTCATGTAGGTGGTCTCATTTCTGTCATATGGCATTTCCTTAACACCTAATATTGACTTCATTTAGATGATACACGTACAAAGGAAATGATATGCCTTTTCTTTTCTTAAAAACACATAATAGAGGGGCTTCCCTGGTGGTGCAGTGGTTGAGAATCCACCTGCCAATGCAGGGGACAAGGGTTTGAGCCCTGGTCTGGGAAGATCCCACATGCTACAGAGTAACTAAGCCCGTGCGCCACAACTACCGAGCCTGCTGCTCTAGAGCCCACGAACCACAACTACTGATCCCACGAGCTCTAGAGCCTGCGCACAGCAATGAAGACCCAACACAGCCAAAAATAATACATAAATAAAAATAAAATAAATTTATAAAAAAAGAAATATTTTTTAAAATACATAATAGATGCCATCATAGAGCATAAATGAATATAATCAGATTTTCCCCTACTCTAGAGTGCAGATTTTAAGCTTTCAATGTACCATGAAGTCTCACCAACCTCCCTCCCTATCTCGAGTGGTTTTATTTGACAGGGTTAAAAGTGGCAGTGAGAAGTCTGGCTTTGCCAGCAGGAACTTTTGAAAACAACGTCTCCTTGTGAATATAATTCCCACAGTCCATACCTTGCAATTTCACGCTGCTGGTCATATTTTATTTATGAAATGTTTGGAATCTGGAATCCAAAATTAGGGAAGGTCCAAAGTCTTTGTTCCCTATTCATAGTGTAAATGAGTTCAAGTTGCTTTATTTTCATGGCTTTGGTTCCACATTCTTTTATATATAAGGCTCTAAGGGGGGGTTATTAATAATTTTTGTCATCATTTATCCATTTTCTAATGAAAAAACAACAGAAGAATCAGAAAAGAGCCAGAGAAAAAGTGGGTTCTCTGTCTCAGTGGTCACACCATGTGCCTTGGGGAATAGCAGAAACACCCAAGCCAGACTGCCACCCCATCAAAGCACACTGCCCTGCACAGTTAAGTTTAAACGAGGGTGTGTGTGGTGAGGCTTGAAGCTGAAGATGCATTAACATCAAGCCTTTCAACTTCACCTAGTGATAAAACCCAGCAACAACACAGCATCAGTCAACTAAATGAGACTTCGCTAAAAAGGCCTACACGTACCCCCGTGGGATCCCCGCAGACAGATTCCATGTCCGAGTTGAAAAGATGGTTAGAATTGCCTCCTTCGGGCTTCCCTGGTGGCGCAGTGGTTAAGAACCCGCCTGCCAATGCTGGGGACACGGGCTCGAGCCCTGGTCCGGGAAGATCCCACATGCTGCGGAGCAATGAAGCCTGTGTGCCACAACTACTGAGCCTGTGCTCTAGAGCCCGCGAGCCACAACTACTGAGCCCACGTGCTACAACTATGGAAGCCCGCACACCTAGAGCCCCTGCTCTCCAACAGGAGAAGCCACCGCAATGAGAAGCCCGCGTGCCGCAACAAAGAGTAGCCCCCGCTCGCCACAACTAGAGAAAGCCCGCGCACAGCAATGAAGACCCAATGCAGCCAAAAATAAAATCAATAAGAAAATGAATTTATATTAAAAAAAAAAAGAATTGCCTCCTTCTTGTCCTGCCCTCTGCTCTGTGAACACTTTACAATTTTCTTTCTTTCCTGAGAGTATTCTAGCTCATCTACAAATAGTCTGGCTCCTCTGCAAAAACTAGCTGATTTGTCTGCCACGATTAGTAAGCCTCATTGTTTCAAGTTACTGTGTATTTGATTTTTAAGCTCCCTGACAGCTCTATGTGGTTTTAATTAACGTCTTGGAATACAGTTTTTTTAAGCTCAACAGTGTTCCTGGATAAAAACGATCACGCTCAGTTTATGTCAGTGTGTGTTGTAAGCCCGTGGTAAGCTTTTTCCTTGCTCTAACAGGCTGCAAATAGATGGGGGGCTATTTATTTATCAAAGGCTGGCTTTTCCTGCATATCTTTGTGATGGATACCCACTGGGATTATTTCGTATAAAGTTGGGCGCAGACCAAATAAGGTGTAGGGTAGAACAGCTGAATCTGGCTTTCAGAACTATCTGTGGTTGCATTTACCTACAAGTTCAATGTCTGAGACCCATCTTCTTTATAACACTTAGCTAGCATTGTGACACAGGCTTTTAAAAACGCGGTTTCTTGAGCACTTTCAGTACACCTAAGTGTTGGGCCCAACCTGTTGGCTCTTTGAACTTGCCAGATACAGGGTAGCCATATACTTTTTTGTCCCTGAAAGTGGGTGGCAGATGGGACGCCATGACAGCAGATGTAAACCAGGACATCCTGGCAAACAGGTACACACGGTCCTCCGCAGACACATGGAACTCTTCTGTCCCCTGGGCCACTACCGAGGGCTTCTGAAGGCCCCATATGTGCTGGAAATGTTACCAAACTTGACCTGCTAATCGTCCTTATAAATTCAGACATCCTCTCTTCCTGGAATGAGCCATTACTTCCTCCTTGGCCCATGGATCTCCGTAATCCACTACTTCTGGGCCCCAGGACACTCCCCCAGAAGCCCTCCTGCTGGCAGCGCTCCCGCGTCTGTCTTCCCTGTCTCCATCCACGGAGGTCCCAGCGACTGAAACCGGACTCAGTGGTGCCTCTTCTCTGGGAAGGAACGGGTGGGGGACTTTGTGTTGCCTAAGACCCCACACGACTGTATTTGCATACTTCTTAGGGCACTTGCCTCCTCCCGTTTTGTTACAATTTATGTGTGGCATTGTGTTCTCTGCTGCACCAAGAGGAGGGAGCACTCAAAAAGCCTGGACTCCTCAGCCCTCCCTGGATTTGAGCCCTTCCTCTTCTCCTGCTTCTCATTTTAATTCTGGTCTTTTTGGTGTATTCTTTTCTAAAGTGAGGTAAGAAACAAGCATACAAGAAGATTGAAAGCCTTGTTGAACTTGACATTTGGGAGGAACAGACCCTCACTGTTGCTGGATCTGAAGGCTGGCTTCTCCACTGAAGAGCTGTGCCATCTTGTGCCAGCTACTTCACCTCTCTGTGCCTATAAAATGGGGACACTCGTAGTCCCTACTTCCTAGGGCTATAATGAGGACTGAGTTCTCACAGAACAGAGCATGATGATATTAAATTCTCAGTATGTCACAGGAAGGGGGACCCCTTCCAGGGCCCGAAAGTAGGCTGTTGTCTAACACTCAGAAATGAATCGTCTGAGGAGACACACGTACTGACAAAGCAAAAGACCTTATTGGGAAGGGGCGCCCGGGCGGAGAGCAGCAGGGTGAGGGAACCCAGGAGAACTGCTCTGCCATGTGGCTCCAAGTCTCAGGTTTTACGGTAATTGGGTTAGTTTCCAGGTTGTCTCTGGCCAAGCTTCTTGCATGGCTCATATTTGGTCTAGGTCCTTCCTGGTGACACATCTATCACTAAGCCAAGATGGATTCTAGCACAAAGGATTCTGGGAGGTTGGTAGGATGTATTATGGGCTGGTGACTCCTTTTGGCCCCTCCTGAATTCTCCTGGTTAGTTTCAGCACAGTGTTCCTTGTTGGGACCTCCTATTGTGAGACAACTCACACAAGTGGTAATCATCAAGCCTGGACAAGGCAGGTGGTTTTGGTCAGTGGTTCCCTAACAACTATCTTAGCTTTTGTTATTGTTCAGGCTACATCTTCTATTTCTTGAGACTTTATTCACATTTTAAAATTGCATTGTAACTAAAAGAAAACCAAGAGCTATCGGCACATGTAATATCGTGAAGCCTGATGTGCAGTGGAGAACTATGGCTTTTATGACCCAGTGGACACTTGCTGGGACAGAACAATGAAAACTGGTTATGGCAACGCAGCAAAGAGCAGAACAGACCACCTCCTACCCTCTCACCTTGAGGTCAGAGAGTCGAGGTGCTGGGTCCCTGCACATCTGTAGGATAGGAACATGATAGTACCTACCTCATGGGCTTGAAGCAAAGGTCAACTGAGTTAATATACGTAAAGTAGCTGTCATGGCGTCTAGTGCATGAAAGGCACCTGATGTAGACGGGTTGCTGCTCTCAGCATCTGTCCTGGAACTTGAGGTGGCGGTCGTTGGGAGACGTGTGTCAGGTGTCCTGGAGAAGTTGTCCTCATACTTCCTTCAACTGTGGGGAACCCTGTGTAGCTCCACCAGGGGAAATTCAACAACGAACTGAGAACACAGGGCCCCTCTCTTTATTAGAAACACTGGTGAGGACAGCACCACGCCCTCCGAGAGCATCCACTGCAGGAAGGCCAACGTCAACTGCTGGAGAACCATCCGGTAGAGCTGGAGACAAGAGTAACCATTAGCAACACAAGTGGAGACAGATTAAGGCCATTAGGTCACAGGCTGGAAACAGGCAAGAAATCTTTACTAATCACCGAGGAGAAGATGTGACCTCTCAGAGCCTCTGCCAGGAGGAAGGAGATCAGAGCACCCATGGTTCGTCTGGGTGGCAGCTCAAAGCCAGCGGACTGCCACCGGCCCGGTTATTGCCCCCTGCACCCCTAGTATGACTCAGACTATGGTGGTCTGTAGAACTTGGGGTT
Source organism: Kogia breviceps (assembly GCF_026419965.1). Taxonomy (NCBI): domain Eukaryota; kingdom Metazoa; phylum Chordata; class Mammalia; order Artiodactyla; family Physeteridae; genus Kogia; species Kogia breviceps. The sequence continues at coordinate 8,927,633 of NC_081325.1, forward strand.
ACACACGACACAGAATCACAATTCCAGGGAAAGAAAACTGTTTCCAGGTGCATCTGTACCTAACTCATGCATTTGTCTTCTTCCAAGAATCCCCAAGGAAGGGAATCCCGCCTAATTTTCTTGCCACTCTGTGCCAATTATTAGCAATTTTTCTTTATGTGTATTCTTATTAGTGCCTTTTTTTCCTTCGTCTCTGCTCATGGAAAGAGAGACAGCTAAAGGGGTTTACAGTCTCCTACAGCAAGCTCGACTCAGAGAGTCCAAATGGCACAGTTGCTGTCAGTTAATTTTGACTTAGATCTTAACCTCTCAGTTTATTTCACTTGGACTCTGGATATTAAAGTAGCAATAATGCTTTGTGACCTTTAAGCAAGGTACCGGCTTCTCCTCCACCCTTTCCCCCGAGGTTTTGTGAACCACACATTCCATTTCTGTAATATCCTTATTTCTGGACTTCCAGCCTCTTCCCTAGCAGGGAAGTGACTAATGCTAAAAGCCACATATTACACCATGGCTTACTAGGCACACCAAATGCTCCGTTTGAGACGTCCTTTCAAATGGCAACATCTGTCCTTGGAATCAAGGTTAAATGTAGTTAAAGAAAGAAGCCCCAACCTTGCCCGGACCTCTCTTCAAGCCTGGGGCCTTTCCCTCCCTCGTGATGTAATGAGAAAGATTTCCGAGGGGAGCACTCTGATTGGTCTCAGAAACACCCGGCGAGTTCCGGCGAGTGCCGCGACTCTGTGATGCTCGGACCCCGAGCGGGCTTGCAGTAAACTCGTCCTTGTGCTCCGGCAGCGTGGGGAGGGGCTGCAGTGGAGGTGAGGAAGCAGAAAGGAAAACGTTCTTTAGTGTTCTCCAGATCTTTCAAACCAAGCTTTACTCTGTGTTGCCATTCCCCTCCCATCCCCCTACCTCTATCCCCCCGGCAGAGGTCTGGGTGGTAGCTCAGGCTCTGAAGTTGTCATGGCTTCCAGGTTGATGGCCTGGAGGAGGCCAAGGAATGAAGAGAGGTCGAGGCTGGAGCGATATCGCTTGTGCAGGGACAGTGTTCAAGGACCCCACCCACTCACCCACCCAGCACTCCTGTCCCAGCCCAGCCCGCATTTCCCATGCCCATCTCCAAAGAGGAAGAAACCTGGCTGCCTAGATACTCTGTCAAGCTACAGTAGTGGAGACCGGAGGGAGCTGGGTGTGGAGGGAAGGAGAGAAAAGCAGGGCCGGCTGTCCGGACAAGCGTGGGGTGAGAAACTGTGAGATGGGCTGGAAATACACAGCGGAGTATGCTGGGGACCGGCCCTGTGGGTCCCGTTTGGTTTTTAGGAAAGTGAGTCAAAGATTGGAGTTAGTTTGAAATTCCGTTTGTTTGTAGAACTCTGTTCTTCTGCTTCCCGAGGGTCCAGGCTGGGCAAAGACCACACGGGGAAGCAGACGATGGGCCTGGGGAAGGGTTTCTACCCCCTGGGCCCTGGGGTACCTTAACCCTTGTGGAAAAGGAGTGAAAAGGGAGACGCTGGGGTGTGGGGTGTATGGGACGGGCAACGGTGAGAAGTGGGGGCGGTGCTGTAAGTGGAGGTGGCCTTGGTGTATATGCAGACACCTTGACTATTGACTTTATATTCTGCCAGGAAGCTGGAATGCCGGAGTCCTTGACTGGTGGGCTGTAGGTGGGGAACTTCCCTTCCTTGTGTCCTCCGTGGTCTCTGTTGTTGGCAGCTGGAAAGAGGAGGGGACCGTGAAGAGAATACTAAAGTTTAATGTCCTTTTTATGACCAGCTTTTGTTGCCGGCACCTTCCTCTTGGAATGAGACACTGATTCATGACGGAACAACCGCTACCCCCAGAGGAAAAAACCTCGGAGTCTCTCGGTTGGTTTCTGTTTACAAGAACGGATGGTTTCCAAAGACTCTTCAGAAAATGGCTGAGAGAAGTCAGAGCAAAAAAGTTAATGTTTTTATTTCTGTCTCTTTCTTTCCATGGAGGAGTCTGAAATTCTTGCTTTGGGCCATATGGAGTGGATATTCCAGAAGGAAATTATATACGGCTCTGTTTCTGCTCAAATGCTTTTCACTTTGTCAAGCGGACCCTTTGAAGCAGCCTTCTCCTTACCTCAGATTCTGACATGAATAATTGTTTAATTGCCTTTCAGTCTACACAAGATAAGGACGCAAGTCTCAAAATTGTGTAATTCTCTTAACCAAACAATAGCCGAACCACCCAGAGCAGTTTTCAAAGAAAGAAAAGAATTCCTTACATATGTTAAGCATTTTATTCTTTGCAAAGTGCTTTGCTCTGGAGTGTTTTGTTAAATTGGATAATGCGTATGAAGCGCTGTGTAAATTGTATCATATAACAGAAAAGTAAGACTTTATAACAATTTTTGATTTGATTTTCCATATAAGAAACTGAAGCCCAGGGAAGGGAAGTGACAACCCAGATCACAGCCGTCAAGCTCAGCTCAGACAGAGGTTTATCTCCTTCCTCTGTCCCAGTGGAGGCCAAGATCACCCTGGAGCCACCGGAGACTTCCCGGGAGTCGCTGCGCGGATCTGCTTCCTGGGGTCGGAAGCGGATCCGGATCCGCACAGCCTGTTTCCTGATCTGGGTTACCTCCCCCTGGCCCGCTGGCTCCCCTCACAGGCTTCAGGCAAAGACCTGCCATTTTATCTTGCTCCTTTCCTGCCAGTCATTCTCGGCAGAGCCCTTTCCCTCAGGCTGGGACAGAGGAGTTGTTACAATCCCTACATTTAAAAAAATATAGGTTACTTTCTCCTTAAAAAACAGTGTTGTCCCTGAAGTAAGTACTCAAGCCATTTTCTGCATTTTTAAAAAGCTGTCAGTAAATTCTCCTGGTAGGATGTCGTCTTTAGCTTCCAGTGTGTCAGGAGAAGGCCTGGGGCAGCCCTGCTGGGGGCTGGAGTCCCGGGGAGTCGCAGCACCCGCCATCCCATCCTCCACCTGCCGCCAGGACAGAGCCCACCTTGCAGGCAGCAGGACGCAAGGCCGAGGAAGGTCCCAGTGTCTGCTAACATCCCTGTGGGGATGTGCGGGGAACCTGAGAGAAGGGGCTGGATGCAGGTGGGGACGGTGTTTCATGGGCCACAGGAGACGGTCCCTGTGCAGCAAAGGACACGCTCAGAGTGAAAAGGCAACCACGGAGTGAGAGGAAATATATTTGTAAATTCCATGTCTGATAAGGGATTAATATCCAGCATATATAAAGAACTCACAAGTCAACAGTAACAAGAAAACAACCCAAATAAAAAGTGGGCAAAGGACTTGACTAGACATCTCTCCAAAGAAGATATACAAAGGGTCAATAAGCATGTGATAAGATGCTCAGCTAATCATCAGGGAAATGCAAATCAAAAGCACAATGAGATTCCACTTCACACCCATTAGGGCCACTACTGTAAAAAACAAAACCCCAAAAGACCCTCAACAAACCAGAAAATAACAAGTGTAGGTGAGGACATAGAGAAACGCACTCTGTGCGCTGCTGGTGGGAATGTAAAATGGTACAGCCACTGTAGAAAACAGTATGGCAGTTTCTCAGAAAATTAAACTTAGAATTAACACATGATCCAGCCATTTCAGTTCTGGATATATACCGGAAATAATTGAAAGCAGGAACTCTAACAAATATTTGTATACCAATGCTCATAGCAGCATTATTCACAATAGCCAGAAGGTGGAAACAACCCAAATGCCCACTGAGGACGAATGGATAAACAACGTGTGGTACATATGTACAAAGGAATACTATCCAGCCTTTAAAAGGAAAGAACTTCTGACACAGGCTATAACATAGATCAACCTTGAAGACATAGGCTGTAGTGAATATAACGGCTATAAGTTCCACCTGTGGAAGAGGTCCTTTATAATAGTTGCATGTGGAATTCTGAGTGTATAACTCTGGCCTAGGGGTGGTCCAACCTTATCCAGATAAATTATTCAGAGGTGTTATTTTTTTAAAGAAATGAGAAATCATCATACTTGACTAACTAGTGATTTGAATAAGATATTTAAACAGGAAAAAACTTTTTAAAAATCCTTGAAAGTGTCTATCATCAGACAGGCATACCCTTATTTTTTTAATAGTTGTATAAATGTCAAAAATTCACCTAAACTATATAGTTATTATTTGGAGTAGAATAGCGAATTATGTCAATGAATCTGTTAATTATCTTACTTATCAGAGCCCTAATTATGTTTCTATCACCTTTATATACATCATAGAATGTCTATTCATGCCTCTAGTTTTTCCAAATATTGAGATTTTTTTTTTAAGTTCATCTGGCACTATAAAATGGATTTCAGGCAGCATTGTTGGTTGACTCTTGCTTCAAATTCAGCTAATGGTTGCATATTCTTCATCCATTTCCCCCCATCCCCATTCTCTACCCAGGAGCCAAACACTTCCTACTGGGGATCCATGAGGTTCCAGGGAAGCTGATTTCATGTCCATTTTCTGGGTTGGGGTGTGTAGTCTATGCTAAGCCCATCAGTGCCTTCCATCCCCCTGGACACAGACATTGGTTACAGAGCGGGCACGTGACCGAAGGAGGACCAGTTGGAATGGATCTTAAGATTTTTAAAATTTTTTTTGGAAAGGCTGGGCAGGGATGCTCTCTCTTCTCTTCTGGACTAGAAGGAGGAAGTACCATCCCTGAGAGCTGCTGGAAACTAGGGGGGACCTTAATGGGAATTAAGAATTTAGAATTTGGCGCCCAAAAGGGCAAAGTGAAGAACCTTGATGGTTTAAGCCATTTTAAGAGAAGCTTTCTGTTACTTGCATTCTAACTGATAGAGCTTATCAATGATATATTAGTATACAACTAAACAGTTTACAAATCATCTGATCCTACTTCATTTTCACAACATCTCCACGGGGATATTCCAAACGGCTGTAATTCCTCTCATATTATATGAAGAAAAGAACCACGAAGGCATTGCCACAGGTTAAACAGATGGTTAAGTTAAAAACTTATGTGAGGACAGGCAGTATACTGTATTCTCAGCATCTTTTACAGTACTTGTCAACTGGATAGAATGAATGTTGAAAAAATAAATAAGTTGAAGAACAGAACCAACATAGAAAAAAGAGCAACAGGCTTCGTTTTAATTATTCATTCCTTTTTTCAACAAATATTTAACCAAATGCCTACTATGTACCAGGCATGAGACTAAGTGTTCAAATTCAATACTTTCTGCGTCAGCACCTCCCATTCAAAAAACACACAGAGAGAGAAAAGTGTTGAAGTCTTTAATATTCTTATGCTCTTTTAAAAGTTGCAAACAGTTAAGAGACTATTTAAAGGTCTGCAATGATTTGCTAGAGAGGATCCTTGTGTTTTAAGACCTCTTCTCTTTTCTGTTGCTCGTATCCATGGTTTCTGCCTCGTTGAACTCGGGTAAAAAGACACGTCGGTGGTTGTAGGTTGTAAGTGTTCATGCAGTCCAGTACCTTGTAAACACTGAATTGCAGTCTCTTCAGTGTCTAATTCTTTCTCTGACAGTATGTTAGGATGTCTGCTCATTCAAATCTCTGGGGGACCATTAAGGTGGACTTTTACTATTTTAGTATGTATCACAGTAGAGCAAAAATCCATACGTAACCGGGAAAGGCAATATATAGAATTGAAACTCTGTCAGTTTTTAGAATAACAAGAAAGTACCGTGCAGGAATGAGGCACTAACCAACTAGTCAGGAGTATAGCCTGAACCGTAATTTCCCAGGGATGGAATGTGGAACCGAAGAAAGACACAACCAAGAAATGTAAGTCCTTATATCAGATAGAAACCTCAGAGAATTACATCCACAGAATCAACGGATGAAAATTGTTTCATGATTTTAAAACTCAGTAAGGTTTTCTTCCCCTTCTCCTGTCCTGCAAGAAAGCAGAGAAAAGAGCTGCTCGTTAGATGCCTCTTGGAGGTCAAATTTAGGAAAGCCAGCCCTGAGCAGTGAGTGGAAAGAGCAAACTCTTTAGAGGAAGACTGAGCTGGGTTCAAATCCTACCTCTGATAATTCAGGCCGGTTACTTAATCCTTCCGAGGTTCCTTTCCTCACCTGGAAATAATCGTTACTTATCAGGGTGCTGTGGCAGTCAGATACGTGCATATCAAGTGCCTGGCGTATACCAGGCACATAGGAAATGGCAGCTATTATTCTGTACTTTTTATATAAGTAGGACAAACTTGGACTTATTAAGAAAGGGTTGTCACACTTACTTCTGCTTTTCTGATCAGAAAAAACGATTTCTCTTCGCATAGTGTCTGATGGCACAGAAAGGAAAAAGCAAATGAAGAACACATGATACTTTGCAGAGCATTGAAATTTCTTACTCAAAATTCAGTCACGGCTGCATAATGAGGACGGCCCTCGTGTACCCCTTATTGCTAAATTTACTACATTCATCTGAGGAAACGAGGGAGGCTTTGTTCACATCCTTGAAAACCACTCGAAGTGCCTCATGTTTCTGATATTGTCCTGCAGGACCTTGAGCAAACTAACAATAAAAGAGATGGATGACTGAGGATTATTCAGCAGGTTATTGGCAGCCTTTCAGAAATGTTAGAAACAGTTTTGTAACTGTTTACTCATAAACTTGTGCTGTTTCCCCTTAGGTAATGTCTCTCTCATCTTTGAAGCTGAGTCCACGTCAGCTGTCGATGGCGCGGCCTGTTCCTGTTAAGGACCAAGGAGGAAGGAGAAAGGTGAGTGGCTGTGGGTGATGGATCCGGAGCACACTGGGTCCTGGTGCAAGGCTACGTGTGAGTGGAGGCAGCTCTGAGCCGAGCCCTCCCACCTACTCCTTATCTACACTATTCTGATTAGAGACAATAACAAGGCGAAAGTTTGCAAGTATTGTGCAGTAGAAGTGGCAATCTTGCATAATACTAATAAATTTGCCATGACGTTTACGGAGAATCAAAGCAATTTAGGAAATGGAAGTTTTTTGGGGTTTTTTTTTTCCAGCTGAAATACATAATAAGAACCACTTCTAACTTTTTAAGTTATAAAACTTGAATTTTACTTGTTTTTTCGGACAGGATATAAAGTCAACTCTGTGATAGTCTAAAGGTATAAAGTGTCGTTGACATGTTGAAACCATACCTTTATGCTATAAAATTCCAAATGCCTCCCTGCTCCCGGCTTTAGTAAGCTTACTGGTCATTCAGAATCAGGGAAACTTAGAGCTGAAAATTCTCACTTCTCCTCGAAGTCTTGGAAGAAATTCTCAAAACTTTCAATTCTGTGTCTCACGCCTTTCACATCCTAAAGTTGAATTTGGTGGTAATCATGTACACTGCGATGTCACTTAATACTTTTCAAAATGTGTATAGTCACAATATAACAAGCAGGGGAGATTTCATTATTTTCACTTTTTGAGGAGAACAATGATGTTCAAAAAAATTGACTGAGTTGGATAATGATCAGTTTATAGAATCACTAAGTCTATGGGAGAAACCATACATATTAGATACCAGATGCCAAATAAGCTTGATATAAACTCAATTTTTAAATGTAAAAATGAAATTATATGTATTTTGGAAGAAAATAGAATAATCGTTATAATTTGAAGGGTGATTGTAGAGAAGGATTTTATAACCATGACTTCTAGGACAAAAGTCATAGTGGAAAATATTGCTGGATTTGTGTACTTAAAACTTACACATGCACACACAAAAAACTTCTGAATGGTGAAAAATATACTCTGATATACTTTGGCATTTAAAAAAATTTAAAGGCAGATGATAAACTTAAAAATATAAGGAACACCTATAATATATAAAGAGCTCTTACAAACCAATAAGGAAATGATGACTCCATATGTTAACAATGGACATAAATAGCAAATTCCCAGTGGAAAAATTCAAGTAGCCAATAAACATAAACAAACATGTTTAACCTTGCTGGTGTCAAGATAAATAAAAATTAAAACAATAAAACTCCCCAACCTGATTAAAAAATAGAAGAGGAAGAAAATATCCAGTATTATCAAGAATTTAGGATAAGAGGCACCTTCATGCTGTGCTGCTGGGACATTAAAGTGGTAAAACCTTTTGGACAGCAATTCAGCATTATGTATCAGAATCCTTAAAAAAGAGCACAGCATCTGACCCAGCTTCTAGCCATAAATTCTAAGCAAGTAATTGGAAAAGTTGCCAAAGATCCAAGTGCAGAAATGTAAATGGCAGGTTTTTTAAAAATAATAGTGAAGAATGGGAAACAACCTAAAATACTGACAATATGAGGTCATATATATCATAATTAACCCACAAAAAAGAAGAGCTACCAAATACCGTGAATAGTTTGATGTATTTGTTTAAGAGAAATGCATGTATGTATTAATGAATACACACACACACAATATACACACGGAGAACAGTGCTAGTTGCTGTCTCAGTGCTTTACATGTAATACTCCATTTAACCCTCACTACAACCCCGTGATGTCGGTGCTATAAAGAACTCTACAGCACAATTGAGGAAAATGAGGCAGAAAGAAGGCAGCATTTGCCTGAAGTCACGCAGCTGGCGAGGGCAGAGCCTGGATTCCAGTCCAGGTCCTGTGGCTCCAAGGCGCCTGGTCTTAACTACCAGCCCGGCTACAATGCGTGAAAAAGTGTGCTTTGCGCACTCACTTTACACAGAGAAAGAAAGGAATGGGGGTCACACACTGTCCAGCCTTCAGTGCTGCCTCTGATGGGGGAAGTTACAGAGGGAAGACTTCTGTTTATTTAATTTTATTTTTGTTAAGACTTCTGTTTATTAATTTAAAATTAGAGCAGTGTCTTCTGATTTTCCACACTTGACTCACATCCCTTACTGGTAACAAATTACAAGCTTTTCAAAGCTGCAAGGTTGTTGAAAATGGTGAGGAAATATTCATTCTCCCCCTCGTTCCGCTGTTTTGGTAATTTACAGACCAAAATAGGATTAAGGAAGGGCCGACTCAGCTTTCCCAACCCCTGTCTCTGCTAAATCCTTGATTGTAAAGCCTCACAAGACACAAAATGTGTTGTTTTTTGTTTGTTAAATTTCACTCCTTTCTGAACATTCTGTGCCTGTCCTTTTTTCTTCTAAAAGGATTACTGCACTAGGGCCTAGCATTCCAAAGGCCTGACGTTGGGACCGGGAGTTCGGGCCCCTCTTCCCACTGCTGTGGGCCCGATATTGCCAAGATCCTTATTTATTTCTGTTCTGTGTTTTCTCAAAAATCCCAGAGGATCTTGGTGAGAGGAAAATTCTTAGCTTTTTCCTGACTCAAATCATTTTGGCTCTTGAGATGGTAAAATACCAAGGGGACTAGAAATAGTACAGTGTCTCCTGGTATAAAAAGAGAGAACACACTGGGGGTTGTTTTCTCTAAATCTGTGTCAATTTTATCTGCTCTGAGATGGGGCTGATTGGATTCTTCAGCAACAAGAGAGATGTCCGTGGTGATGCTGATATAATGCTCTGGAACTGGCCCTGTGCACCCTTCCCCCGTACAAAGGACTTAGCACACACTATTTTCCTTAGCGCTCCACACAAAAGTGAGAGGGGGGTAAAACCACCCCCACTTCTTCACTTCTTCAGGGCTCGTTAGTTTAGACGCTTTTGCGCAGGCAGAGTTCGCAAGTGGCAGAACCAGGATCTTTTTTTTTTTTTTTTTTTGCCGTACGCGGGCCTCTCACTGTTGCGGCCTGTCCCGTTGCGGACCACAGGCTCCGGACGCGCAGGCTCAGCGGCCACGGCTTACGGGCCCAGCCGCTCCGTGGCACGTGGGATCCTCCCGGACCGGGGCACGAACCCGTGTGCCCTGCATCGGCAGGCGGACTCTCAACCACTGCGCCACCAGGGAAGCCCCAGAACCAGGATCATAACCCAGTTCTGTCCAAGTGCCAAGTCTGTGCCTTGACCATCGAGGTCAGGGTCTAAGACTAGAGATAACTACTGATTCTGTGGAGACTGGAGGTCCACTCCCCACTCCCTCACCCACCCTAGAGATCATCAGGGCCAAGGGACTCGACCAGTGTTTATGGAATGAATGAATGGGTGAATGGGCGCACGGGCAGGGCTACCACCAACCTGCCAGAGCGTGGCCGTGGAGTCAGGCTACTTTTGTTTTCTCTTTGAGAGCGGGGTTTGGGGGATTGAGGGTCTGGGTTTTGGGGGTGGCTTTTGTTCTCCTGTGGTCTGGAGTCTCTTCCATGGTGGGTGTGGTGGGGTATTTTATGCTCTGGAGAGATTGTGGGGGCAGAGTGCTGCCTCCAGGACAGGGAGGTGTCCTGGCTAGGGGAACTCACTCCAGACTCCAGTCTGGACCCAGAGCAGGGACTGGCACGTGTTCTCTGTGAAGGGCCAGGCAGTACATATTTTATTATTTTTTAAAACTAATTCATCTTTATTTTTCATTGAGGCAATGCTGGTTTTTAACATTACATAAGCTGCATGTGTACAGCATTATATTTCTACTTTAGACGTAAATATTTTAGGCTTTGAGAGCCAGGCATGCTCATCCCTGCTGTTATAGCAACAGCAGCCAGATGTCAACGAGCGTGTGGCTGTGTGTCAATAAAACTTTATTTATGGGCACTGAACTTTGACCTTCTTAGAAGTTTTAGGCATCATGAAATATGACTCCTCTTTTGATTTTTTCTGACTATTTAAAACACGTCCTTAATCACAGGTGTACAGAAACAGGTGACAGGCTGCACTTGGCCTGGGGACCATGTTTTGCCCACCTGTTCTGGAGTCAAGGCCAATGAAAGGAGGGAACCTTTCCATCTGGGGTTATCAGTTCAGCCACCTGGGGTAGGAAGGGGTTTAGGAAAAGTGCTTCTCCATTGTACCACCTCTGCAGCTTCAGGCAAGTTACCGGAGTCCGATGTGCATCTGTTTCTCCATCCATACAATGGGACTATGAATAATCCGTAGCTTGGAGGCTGCAAAGGGATAATCCATTGAAGCCGCTTAGGACAGGGGAGTCTTCACTACATATTAGCCATCATCGCTATGGTTACTATCATGGCTAACGCTGTGACTGGGATGCAGAAAGATGCAAAATCCCAGCAACGGTTTGTCATGCTTATTTCTTCCAGGGACAGCGGTGATTTTGAGGGTACTGAGGGGGGTCCCTGGGTCCATGTCTCTGCCCTCCCGATCTGCTCATTTTAGAGCCTTAAGTGTTCAGAGTTGGAACCTCTTATTCCAGCAAGATGAGTTGCAGTTGGAATCTTATCTGCAGCCACTATTACAGAGCCACCTCCAACCAGTGAGATTTCAGATGCATCCAAACGCATTAAAAGTTCTGGAGATGTCCTTGGTTCTCCCCTATATCTAATTAAGACTTTGCATCCTGACACTCTCCACCATGTACCTGGATGCCTTCGTGTCCTCCTCCTTTCTTCTCTTTTCCCTCCTCCATCTCCTCTTCCAACAGTTATTGAATACTTGTACCTGGCTGGGCTTGAGGTCCCTAGAGGCAGGCAACAGATCTTAGGCATCTTTGCATCCCAAGCATCCCAAGCCCACACGAGCATCCAATCAGCTTTTGTAAAACTGAATTGGCCGTTTGTTCCCACACCTGGTTCTCGTCAACAAAGCACTCTTCTCCAGTCATCTGTGTTTCCTCCAGATGCTCTCCTTGTGCCAGCTGCTTCCAGCTGCTACAACGCCCTAACCCACATTCGCCTCCATGCCCACATCACTCGGTGCCCCACCAGCAGTTAAAGAGGTTTTAACCAAGGGGGCTTCCCTGGTGACGCAGTGGTTAAGAATCTGCCTGCCAGTGCAGGAGACATGGGTTCAATCCCTGGTCCGGGAAGATCCCACATGCCACAGAGCAACTAAGCCTGTGAGCCACAACTACTGAGCCCGCGTGCCACAACAAATGAAGCCCACGCACCCAGAGCCCGTGCTCCACAACAAGAGAAGCCACCGCAATGAGAAGCCCACGCACTGCCCCCGCTCGCCGCAACTAGAGAAAGCCCATGTGTAGCAACAAAGACCCAATGCAGCCAAAGATAATAAATTAAATAAATTTAAAAAATAAAATAAAATAAAGAGGTTTAACCGAATCTCCAAAGAACGTAACAGGATGAACCAGCTGGCCTGGGTAGGCTTGCATGTGAACTCTGCCACGGAGAGGGAGTGTTTATTTGGGCAGACAGTGAACTCAGAGATGAGCACAGCCAGAGCCCGATGAGGTCAACATATAGGGAAGGAAGTAGAATTTTCCATTCCATTTCAGCCATGACTAAAGTTATCAAGAACCAGTGCAATAACTATGAGTTTTAAGTGCTTTGCATGGGTAAATCTCTTTGCAAATCTGGGCTTTTATTTTCCCATATGTTCTTACTTTAGCTTTCATAAGACTTCAACAGCTACAATTGCAGAAAAAGTGATTCAAAGCATGTTCAGTATAATTTTGTCCATTTAATGAGCAAACACTCAATAGTACATATTAGGTGTCAGGTACCATTCTAAGAACTTTATGTACAATGACACAATGCAGCCTTTCATTCATTTATTCCTTCATTCAATAAAAATAAATTGGATGTATTCTGTGAAACCACACTGTGCTAGGAATGAAAAAGGCATAGGATACAGGTTTTTTTTCTCTCTCTCTCATGGGCTTAGTGGGAGAGACAGACAAAGAAAACAACAGCACAATGTCTGGAATAGGGGCACGCGCAGCAGGTATCATTTGTCCCGAGGATGAGGAGGAAGAGCATGTAACCTGCCCTGAGTAGGTGATGTTTAAACCGAGTCTTGAAGGGTGAGCGCGGGGCTGCGACAGGAGGAGGGGCAGTGTCCCAGGAGGGCCCTGTGCACAGGACTGAGGGACAGCCAGCCTGTGCTTGAGGGAGCGGCAAGCCTAGAGCAGAGGGTGTGGATCTGAGCCTGAGGCGGGGTCTCAGTTTGCTCAGGCTGCCATACAGAAAACCACGGACTGGGGCGGGGTGGGCTGGGGGACTGAAACAACAGACATTAGTTTCTCACAGCTCTGAGCCTGAAGTCCAAGATCAAGGTGTCAGCAGTTTAGGTACCTTCTGAGGCCTCCCTTTGACTTATAGATGCTGCTCTCTTGCTCTGTCCTCACGTGGCCACGCTTCCGGACAAGGCTGTCTGGTGTCTCTTCCTCTACTTATGGGGACACCCATCCTATTGGATGAGGGCCCCTCCCTAATGGGGCACCATTCATCTGAATGCCACGAGGAGAAAGAGGGATGGATGGAGTGAGGCCGGTATGGCAGCTACTGAAATAGTCCAGGGGAAGAGTGATGGAAAGCTAAGTGAATCACAGCGTTGGGTGTGGAAAGAAAGCAGGAGATTCTTGAGATTTGTATCAGTAGAAGAATCTGCAGATGGAGGCACCAGTGGGCTGGGAGGACATGGGTGGAGGGAGGACGTCAGAGGGTGGGGTGACTCGAAAGTTCTGAACCGAAGGATGGCGATGCTTCCTGGCATGAGGAACAGGGCAGGAGGAGCACATCTGGAGGTGGAAGGAAGATGGTGAGTTAAAAGTGCCAGTGGAGGGTTTCCCTGGTGGCGCAGTGGCTGGGAGTCCGCCTGCTGATGCAGGGGACGCGGGTTCGTGCCCCGGTCCGGGAAGATCCCACGTGTTGTGGAGCGGCTGGGCCCGTGAGCCGTGGCCACTGAGCCTGCGCGTCCGGAGCCTGTGCTCCGCAACGGGAGAGGCCACAGCAGTGAGAGGCCTGCGTACCGCAAAAAAAAAAAAAAAAAAAAAAAAAAAAAGTGCCAGTAGGAAACCACGGGGAGAGTTTAGCAGGGAGCTGGGGTGTTGGTCTAAGAATCGGAAAACAGGTCTGGCCTGGAGCTAGAGATTTGGGAAACACCAGCTAGCTTGGGGCCAAAGATTTGCAGCCAAGGATTTGAACAAGGTCACCCAGAGAAAGAGAAGGTGGCCAAGGACAGACCCCTGGGACTCAGGAAAAGGAGTGGCCTGAGAAGTGGGAGCAAGACCAGGAGGTGAGAGGGAGCTGGCACTGACTGAATGTGGGCCTGCACTGTGCCAGGCACTGTGCTAGCTGCGGTGACAGCATCTCATGTGACTCTTACAGAAGTCCCCTCTTGTAGGCGTAGAGCAAACACTTAAAGAGCACTTACTGCATGCCAGGCACTGTTCAGAAAAATTTGTGGTAGATCATCGAGCTCTCACCAAGCCTCACCATTTACACATGAGGAAACTGCAGCATACAGGGGTGATTGCTCACGATTGCAGAGCTAGACATGGAACTGGATTCCGGGTGATAAGGCACCAAAGGCTGAGCTCAGAGCCACATTGCTATTCTGCCTCCACCTGCCTTGCACTGATTCTAGGGCTGAGAAAGTCAAGGACCAGAGAGGTGAAGATGACATGCTAGTAAGTGTCAGAGTCAGGTTTTAGACTGAAATCTTTGCACTTTCCACTGTCTGTGCAACTTCTTCACAAGCTAAGGGAGGAGAGAATTGCAGGGACAAGTGTCATCTAGTGAGATTAGGACAGAAAGCATCTGTTAGATTTGGCCACACGGAGGCCACTGGGGACTCAGGAAGGTCAGTTTCAGTCATGTGATGAGGCGGAAGTCAGGTGGTAAAGTCTTGAAGAGTGAATGGCAGGCTGGAATTTAGAAGATCCTTTCAGGGAGTTCGACTATAGAGAGAAGGCGAGAGATGGGAGAGCAGCTAAAAAGAGAGGTGGGATATAAAAATGTTCAAAAAATTATTATTTTTTGTTTAAGAAGGAGAAATTTGCAGGTATTTGTATGCTGACAGGAAATCCAAGGATGGGGGTTGTGGTGGTGGAGAACTGGCTTTCAGTCTGCTGTGAGTTTGGTTAATTGGAATCAGGGTCTCTGGGTCTGGCTGACTTGAACCTCCAAACCTGAGTAACCGAGCCTGTAAGCCAGTGACGTCACCAAAGCACAGTCACCCCAAATGGAGCATATGGGGATGGCAAGATCTTGACTGCCTTGCTTTAACTGCGAACATAGCCACAGACTCACCCATGGGTGATTGTTCTGCTATGAACAGTCTCTAAATTTGAATGGTAACATCACAGCAAAGCTGTTATCTTCACTTGTAATCTAAGAACTACAAATGTAAATAGCTATGAGGTACCAAAGATTTGAAACCATGAGAATTCACTGCTGGTGAGAAGACAATTTGATACATTTCGTCTGGAAAACAATGGTACATGTTTCAACGGCCTCACATATTGTCATATCACTTATCTCAATAATTCCATTTCTGAGAGTTTGGATAAGAAAAATTAAAGTGCAAAGATGTTCATCACAGCATTGTTTATAATAAGAAAAAAATTGGAAACAATGTAAGAGATCAAGAGCAGAGAAATGTCTAGACAAACAATAGTACATCCACTTGATGGAAAATAACATAGTGGCTTAAAATAATACAGGGCTTCCCTGGTGGCGCAGAGGTTTAGAATCCGCCTGCCAATGCAGGGGCCTTGTGTTCAAGCCCTGGTCCGAGAAGATCCCACATGCCGCGGAGCAACTAGGCCTGTATGCCACAACTACTGAAGCCCGTGCACCTAGAGCCCATGCTCCACAACAAGAGAAGCCACTGCAACGAGAAGCCCACGCGCCACAACAAAGACCCAACACAGCCAAAGATAAATAAATAAAATTTTAAAATAATACTTACAACAACAATTTTTGAATTGTCTCTCTATATATAAAGAAAAAGAAACTACAAATGAAAAGATCTCTATAGCTCTCTACTGATTAGCATTAGCTGGCATTACAATGAACATTATTGTAATGTTTTTATTATGTTCCACATCATTTTTCTGTTCAAAACAATACACATTCATTTGGAAAATGCAGAAAAATTGGAAAATCAGAGAACTATGGAAAAGCAAAGAAAGGGCCATCCTCTATTCATTCACCTTGGGATCTCCAGCAACCATTGGCCCTGGAACATAGCAGGCGCTCAACAAACATTTGTGAAAGTAAACTAAAGGCTTGGGTTCAAATTCCTATCCCCTCACCTATTAGCTAGGTGTTTCCATCCACTTCTTTGGCTTTGATCTCTGTCTTTGAGCTAATGGCTTTCAAATTTCGATCATTAGTCTTATCTTCTCTCCAAAACTCCAGACCCAGCTCACTAGCTGACTCCTGGGCTTGTCCAGCTGGGTGGTCCATAAGTAGCTCAAAATCAGTATGTCTCCACCTGTACTCATCATATTTCCTCCCAAATCGACTCCTCAGCCACGACCCCTGACTTCATTAATGGCATCACCCTAGAGGTACCCAAGCGAGAGACTAAATGTCTCTGTACTCCTTTGCCTCACCCTTTCCTCTTCCATTGATTAGCTCATGAAATCCTGCTGACTCTAGTTCAAAAGTGTCCCCAGTTCATCCTGTCATCTCCATTCTCACAGCTGCTGTGTCAGACCTTCATTAAATCTTACCTGGACCGTTGCATCAATCTCCTCCCTGGTCTCTGTCCCCAGTCTCCTGTTTCAAAACCTCTTCTACGTGGCCATAACCGAAGGTATCTATCTAAATCCAGGCATAATTATACCACTTCCTTCCTTCAAAGCACTAAAAGGCTCCCCAGTGCCCTAAGAATCCGAATTCTTAGACAACTTAAAGGGCCTGTCACAATCGGGCTCCAGCTTCCCTTTCTGGTCTCATCTCTTACAAAACTCACCCTCTCACCCTAAATAGGCATTGCCTGCTTTGGCCACACAATTTTCCACTCTTCCCCAAATAGACCATAATTTCTCTCTTTGCATAGGTTGGTCCGGGATCTTCTCTCCTAGCTTCTTATTGATGGTGCTCCTGACCTGTATTCAGAGTCCAGCCCATTTGTTACCTCCTCTGAGAACCCTTCCTGGGACCTGCCAGGTAGAACCAACCACTCCCTTGACCTTGTTCTCATAGTACTTAGTCCATGCATCTAGTATAGCTCTCATCTTGATCGAGTCCTTTGTTTTCTGTTGTTTGGGGGTTTTTGGCACGTCAGTGTTTGGGGTGAGAATGAACACCTGAGTAGGCTGTGACACGTCTACTCCTGGTGCCACCTCCCTCCCTGTGAACGACCCAGCCTCTGGGTCTTACCTACAGCCTCAGCCCTCTCCACGTAAACCCTCAGTGCAATGATCCCCAGGCTTCAATCTGTGAAAGAATTCCCATGAGTGTTTGCTTCACAGGCAGACCTCCCCCCCCCCCCCGCCCCCGTCCTCCCGCAAAGGACTGATTGAGTATCAACGCATGCTGGGCAAATTAGATTTGCTCAGAGAGACTCAGTCATGGGGACGGATCCTGGGGCAAAGGGACCCACGTCTGGAGAAAAGAGTGAATGGAGCTCATTTATAGTCTAAGGTTTAATGAGAGGTGACAGAAAGACTCTTCATTCCACATGATTCAACCTATGCAGGGTCCTGGTGGAGATACGCAAAGACAAGTTAAAGATAGTCTCTAAGTTCTACTCAAACTTTCGGATCTGGCTTCGAGTCAGTCCTAAACTACAGTACTTGAAGAAGCCTCCCCAGCTCCAGCGCTGGGCTGGATTCTCCTCCCATAACTCCAGGTTTATCCTCAGCAGAGATTTTCATTCAGTGCATCAGCATCGCTGGAAGGCTCATCCATCCCTCTATGGGATGGTAAGTTAGGCAAGGGCGGGGCTTGTGTTAATTCGTTCTACTCTTCTCAGAATTTAGCTTACTGTCTGTCTCCTGGTGGAAGTTTTGTAAATAGTTGTTCAATTAAATTGAATGGGCAAAGTCCTCCGTTCATACCTCAGGAGACCGGGCTCAGTCAGCCTGTGCACAGAATGCGCCACAGCTTGCTCTCAAATATCTACCAGCTGTACACCTGAACGTGTTCCAGGACTCGAGGGGCTCAGCCTCTGCGGAGCCAGGGGATGGGGAGGACCGCTGGGTCCCTTCTGTGCCCACCACTGGGCCCACGGCGCCTGTGGTCCACCAAGCAGGAGAAGCAAGTAGAGGAAAGTGGTGAAATCCATGGGGGATTCACGAAGCCATTATGGAAAAGTGACTCAATGATCGGTGGGATTTCTACAAGGAAGCGAATCTGAAACCGAGAGGGGCCCTGGGGGCTCCCAGGCACGGAGGCCTTTTTCCCCCATTGCTTGTAGGCAAGACTCCAGCCTCCATGACCTTCCGGGATTTCCAAAGGGCGGATTGGAACAGCTGCTAATCAAGGGAAGAGCAGCCAAGAAACCACCTGAGGCGAGATTCCAGGGACCAGAGAAGCTCATCAAGAAGAGGAGACCGGCCGCCTGAGAGGAGTTTAAGGGAGTGCAGGCCCTGCTCACACCCTAATCCTCTCAGCAGCCCCACCCTTGAACCGTTGTTATAAAACCCCTCATCAAGTTGGAACACAGAGGGCAGGAGCCTCCTGTGTCCCCCTTTGCCTGGCAAAGTAATAAAGCTATTTTTTTCTACTTCGCCCAAAATTCTATCTCCGAGATTCCATTGAGCACCGGTGTACAGAGGCTGAGATTTTGGCAGCAAATTCAAGGGGAAGGAATGGTGCCGGGAAAGGCTGAGAGGAGGGAAACGCAGGAAATGATCTGGAAGGGAAAAAGCATAAAGAGATTAGGAGACAGTGGTTGGCCACCGACTCCAACTTGGGGGCAGGGCGTGGGAGCCGAGAGCAGAGGTCCAGCACTGCCCGGACGAGGCGGGCCCAGGTGGGGAGCGGGGAGAGGGACGCGCCTCCCTCTGACCAGTGCGAGGAGGTGTGGTGCTTTGGGGGAGGGTGGGAGCTGCACGCCCTCCCTCCCACCGCGGGCCAGGCCCGGCACCCCCGGTGGACTCTCCCCCACCCTCCCCAGCCTGTCCCCACTCTCCCCCCCCCCGGGCAGTGTTCACCCCCTGTCAGTGTCCCCCCACTCCGGCAGTGTCCCCCACCGGCAGCGTGTCCCCCTCCCCCCCAGGCAGTGTCCAGGCAGGGGCGGGCCCAGCCCCAGGCGTGGAGCAGCGCCCCCCAGGGGGATGAGTAACCCTTGGCTGCGAGCGGGCGCAGCCAGGCGGGAGCGTGCCAAGTCCTGAGATGCCGGAACGCGCCCGGAGCGTCTGGGGTCGTGCCCGCGGGCCGGGAGGGGCGCGGGGCGGATAAAAGGGCCGCGCGGCGCCCGGGCCGCTTTCTCCGCGCGGTGCCTGCAGAGCTTCGCTCCTCGCCGGCGGGCAGGCGGCCGGGCAGCACCTGAGCGGCGACCCGGGCACGGAGCCGACCGAGTCGGGGCGCCCGGCCCCTGTCGGGGACCATCGACGGCAGGAGCGCGGGCCGGGCCATGGCGGGGGTGGAGAGCGCGCCGGCGGCCAGGCCGAGCCTGACCTCCATCTCGTCGGGGGAGCTGCGCAGCCTGTGGACGTGCGACTGCGAGCTGGCCCTGCTGCCCCTGGCCCAGCTGCTGCGCCTGCAGCCTGGAGCCTTCCAGCTGCGCGGCGACCAGCTGGTGGCCCTCGGCCCCGCGGAGCCCGCGGCCACGCGCGGGGGCTTCAACGTCTTCAGCGACGGCCTCGTGCGCCTCGACGGACAGCTCTACCGCCTCAGCAGCTACATCAGGAGGTGGGTGGGCCCGCCGCCTGGTCCCCGCCGAGGCCTTCACCCCGCTGCTCATCTGAGTCCTCTGGCCTCACTTCCTGAGATCCAGCCTGGGTCGCCTCCTTCATCACACTTTTAGATTTTTCTCATTGCTAACGTCACTCGGAGGTGCAAAGCTCCCCGCACTCCCCCCCCCCGCCCCGCCCCGCCCCCGGCCCTGGCTTTCTCTGCCCTTGGCACTGACATTCTGCAGCTGTCCAAGCTGCCCCGGGATAGCATCAGGGCAGGCGCCTGAGAGAGAGCAGGGTGGGGAGTGCGTGAACTGGCGAATGATTCTTCCTTCTGGCTCCTTAACTGGATCAAATGAGCTCAAACTGGGGGCACACCCTTTGGGGATGTTTGCGAAGCAGAGACTCACAACCTGGCTTTAGACTTGGGGGAGGGGAAGGGGAGAGGATGTTCTCTTCTGCGCCCTAGGAGCTTTATCCAGTGAGGAGACCCGGGGAGAAGCGTGCAGAAGGGTAAAGTTTCACATCTTTGGCCTCAGTGAGTTTTCAAAAAATAAATCAATAAACGGTGGCTGAGAAGGGACCAAAGACCCGTGAAGTCCACCCCAGGGCCGCGTAGGCCGTCGAGTGGGCAGTTCAGTTCTGGGAAAATGAGAGGGATAAGCGTGGCTTCCGCGATCCGGGGACAGAGCTTGGGCCAAGCCGAATTTGATGGTGGGTCGCAGGATGCTTAACGGTGGCAGTGGCGGCGGCGGCCAAAGTGCCTGAAGCACTTCCTAGCAGACTCGCAGCCAGCCGGGATGTAGTCTATCGGAAGCAGGCTTTGATGGGGTAAAGGAGGAGGGAGCGTCACTCTGCATTCTGTGCTCCCAGAGGTCACAGAGGTCATGGGGCCGGGAGGCGGGGACGGGTGGTGGTGCTTATATTTGTGTTGCAGAGCTGAGTGCTGGGAAGCGGGCAGTGCAGTCTCGAGGTTGGTTCAGAGGTGGGGAAGCTGGCCAGCTATTAAGATAGAAAGCCTCTGCTCCAGGGAAAGACAAGGGCCGGGGTCACCCTGTGGGTGGGATGGAGCCAAGAGGGGGAAGCAAACAAAATGAGATGTTTAAAATACCTTCTTCAAAGCTGCTGGGGAAAACCTTGCTTTTCCACACAGAGACAGTGAGGGCTTTGAGGGCCTGCAAAACCATTCTCCGGCAAGAATTTCTCCCTTTCTTAGTGAATTGAAAATTCCAAGCCATAAGCAGGGGACGGTGGGAGGAACTGAGTTAGAAATAAGATTTGCAAAGATTTTAAAAGAAGATAACCATAGTATTAACAGAGTATGAAAGATAAAAATGTCCAGAATTAATTGAAGCTGTAGGTTAGACTTTGACAGAGTCAGCTCTCCCAGTCTCAGCAAACAATGCTGCAAAGCTTAAAATGGTTTTGAAGTCTGGTTGTTCAACTCTTGCTTTGAACACCTCCTCCCCGAAGGAAAATTAAACAGCAGTGTTCCCCTGGCAGTTTAGAGTCCAGAATAAACAATGACCAGGTGACACAGACCAGGGTGCAAACAGGAATCAGCAAATACAAGGTTCTCGTTGTCTAAGCAATTGTGTGAGGGCTTTTGTACCCTGGGAGTGCCAAGGCGCCCCTGAGAAAAATTGGGGAGATGGAAGGAGCAACCTGTCTTCCTCTCAGGGAACATATTATGCAAGCGGAGCAGCATCTTATACCTGGGTGTACAATCCTGAAGGACGACTGGGAGGGAACCTGGTCTGAATGGAGAGAGCCTTCTAGAAAGAGGGGGAAGATGGCTGCGGACAGCAGTGAGAGGTTTTGCTCTCATGGATCAGGAGTGGGGTGCAGAGTTGAATACAGATGTCTAAAGTTGCTGCTTCTCAGACTGACACAGATTTACCCAGTTGTCTTTGGTCTGGAGATAGCATACAACTTCCTCTCTCAAAATAGTGCTCGAAAAGCAGTACTTCATTTCTTTCTTTCTCTCTTCCGTCCTTCCTCTCTCTCTCTCTCTCTCTCTCTCTCTCTCTCTCTCTCTCTCCCCCTCCCTTCCTTCCTTCAATAAGCTCTAGCCAGTTCTCTCTCTCTCTCTCTCTCTCTCTCTCCCTCCCTTCCTTCCTTCAATAAGCTCTAGCCAGTTAAGCTGAAGAAGACTTTTACATGGTTTCCTTTTTACCAGTCAGTTCTGGCACATTTCTAAAGACCCCAGAATCACGTGGCTCAGTGACAGCCCCTTGCATACTCTGTAGTATTTCTTTCAGGCTTTGCCCAATTCAGTGTCATTGCCCCTGTGGTCCTGGACACCGGTTTTGGCCGATGTGGCGTATTTCCTCGAGGTCAGGCACTTATTGGTGAGGATGGCCACTTTTGTTTTGCCTTCCTAGTCTGTCATCTTCAGAGTCACCTTGTACCCCACCATGTACTTGCCACTTTTTATAACACCTTGGGGCCTAGAGGTGATGGACTCCAGGGGCTTTTTTGTCTTCTTTGTGGCCCATATTCCTGCCTTAGGTGTGGGATGGTCCCCAACCAAGAGTAGCCGCCAAGATGGCCGGAGAGTAAGAAACACAGAGTGATGATTCTTAATCATTTTGGACCATCAAGCTTTTGAGAATCATAGGTAGACCTTCTCCCCAGAAAGGTCGAGATACACCTAATGTTGCTGACCATGCAGGTAGTTTATGAGATGCTTGGATCCAGGTTAAGAATCCTTCCTCTTTACTTAGTTTTTTTGGTTTTCTCTTAGTCATTCAACAAATATTTTGGTGTGGGATAAGCCCACAGCATAAGCAGGATTTCTTTTCATGGCCTCAGAAGTGTGTGCTGAGGTCCTTTCCCAGAGAGCCCCAAGAGGCTAAGAGCTACTGACCTTGACATTCATATGATTCACTTGCTCAGAGAGTAAGAGGAGATTTCAGTGGTTCTACTTACTCTGGTTTGTTTTGTAATACTGGAACATTTTCCTAAATATGTACCTGCTAAATAAGCCTCAGGAAAACTAGGGTGATGGGAAGGTCTAGTGATGGCACCCAGTCCTGAGAGCCTGCTTTAAAATTGTTTGTCCTCCTGTCGGGGATTTATGGCAAGATATTTATTGCTATTTTTTTCTTTCAAGCTCAGGATTCCCACCCATGTTACAAAAGAAACTTGCTCAGGGTTCCAGGTGCAAATTACCATTAACTACGACACACAGACACACACAGACACACACAGACACACACAGACACACAGACACACACACACACACACACACAACCTTACCTTTTTTCCTATAATGCAGCCTTTTCATGGGATGTAATGGCAAACATTTGACAAAGAGGAGCTCTAATTCCCTGTTTTCAGTGGTCCTCTAGCATGAAAGAGGCTGCTTGGAAAAAAGAAAATCAAAATTTTTTAAAAAGCTGCTTGGGTAATAAAAATAAGAACAATAATAATGGTGGCCACTAATGCTTACTTGGGTACCAGCAATGGGTGCAAAGTATTTCACAGCTATTATCTCACAAAAGCTGACAAAGTCAGCACCATTGTCTGTTTCCCTTTGTTACAGATGAGAAAAGTAGGACTCAGAGAGATTAAATAATTTCCCTGGGTGAGCTGCTGGTGAGCTAGGGGACGGGGGCCTCTCCACAGCGTTAGCTAACAATACAGCCCACCCCGTCGGCAAACTGCCTCGAACCTGGAGTAATTCTGGCTTCCTATAGGCCGCAGCAGCATTCTTATAGATTTCCGGAACCTCAAATTAATAACTGGAATGACGTCAGCCAGTACACATCTTATATAATCAGCCTAAAAGAGAAAGTAAGTCCAGTGGTTTGAAGGAAGCCACTAAAAGCAGTGCTGTGACCTGCTTCTGCCCAGATCTAACCAGCTGTTAGCTGGGTGACAGTCACACCTACCTCGAGATCAGCTGTCTGGGGTAGGGGGCACAGGGGAGGAGAGTCAGGGTTGGATCATACTTAGATTTTCACTGGGGGGAGGTGCTTGGGCTCTGGGTCTGTGGCCCAGGCCACCTCTCAGAAACATCCCTGTAGGCAGCCCGGCCACCCTTGCTGTTGCCCTCAGCAAGCTCCCGACCTGTCCTCTGCTTTGGTCCCCATGTCTGAGTCTTGGATTTGATGACCTGCCCAGGACAGCAGCCCCTAAACGGGACTCATAGTGATATTGATGAAGTCATAATCTCTCACGTGTCGAGCTATGATTTTTACGGGATTCAGTTCGGAGTAAGTGTGGACAAGCATGAGTTCCAGGACCAGGCTGCCTTGGTTTGAATCCTGATTCTGCCGCTTACTAGCTGAGCGACTGGGGAAGGTTACTTAATCTCTGTGACTCAGTCTTCTCAGCTGTAAAATGGGAATAATAGTGCCAACAACCTTATAGGGTTGTTGTTCACAATTAAAATGTATGCAGTTCTCAAAACAGTCATTGGTGCCTATTCATCATGGGACAAATGTCAGCTTATCTACTTACCAAGCAACCCCAACGCCAAGTGCTTCACACACACTATTTAGCCTTTCAGCCACCTCATGGTGTACCTCTTCTCAGCCAGATTTTACGGGTGAGGAAATGCATCTCAACAAGGTTAAGAAACTTGCTGCAGTCACAGAGACAGGAATCAAACCCCAATCGGGTGATTCAAAACAAAGGGCACTGGCCTGTGCTGCCTTCTTCCTCGGGAGACTTGCTTTGCCCTTCCAGCTACACTCCGGTCCTTGCAAATGCCTGCCTGGGGGTCCGGATGCAAGGCTTAGCTAAACCAAGACTCCCCCCGGGGGCCCCATCTACCTCCTGCTTCTGCCCTCCCATTGGCAGTCTGTTTGGCCCGATGGAACAATCCCTCCTCTGTTCCTGTCCCAGCTCAGTAAGTGGTTCTAGCTCCACGCCCCTTGGCTTTGCTCCTTCTTATTTACATGACTAGGACGTAGCCCTGTGGACGCCTGAGCGCAGAGAACTGTGCATTCCTCTGGCATGTGTGTGTTTGCATGATTAACTCGTTTGTAAGCCTCTGAAAAACAGGGACCGTGGCTTAGACCGGTGCTTCTCAAACTTTAAATAAGCTTGTAGGTCTCCTGAGGATCTTGTGAAAATACAGATTTTCGATCAAATACATTGGGAGAGGGACCCAGGATTCTGCAGGTTTGCAAGCGCCCCCGTGATGTCAGTACTGTGGGTCCGATGATCAGACTTGAAGCAACAAGGCCTTAGATGGGTATCATTTCATATTGAAATGATACATTTTCTTAGCTGTCTCCCCAGTAGACTATGTGCTTCTGGAAAGTGGGACTGTTTCTTTCTTCATTTTGTGTCCCCAGTGCCCAGCACATAGTAGGTGCTCAGCAAATGTTTCTTGCACGAAGGAATGAATGAATGAATGAACACGTGTATCGTTGATTAGAGTTACAGACGTTAGAGTGATAAATCTGAAATTTTTGCTTATTTAACTAGAGTTGGGGCAGAAGAAGGAGGTGAGGGTGTGAACAGAAGGAATTGTTTAAGTGTGTAGGGAAGGCTTTGCATAAAACTAACAAGTGAACGCTGGAAAGAATGTCCCTGTAAGCTTTTGCTTAGTCACAGCAAAGGATTGTGGAAGCTGTTAGCAATTTCTGGCCCTTTTACACAAGGACTATTCCAATATATTTCTCTTTTTTTCTGCTCCTTCCTCCATACTTTAAAAAATGAACACACACACACACACACACACACACACACACACACACACAGAGATGGGAGCCGTGTGTTTGAATTCCTATTTGTCTTTGAGCATTCAATTACCAGGGGCCAGGGGAATTTGGAGCAGCTTTTCAAATCATGCTAAAGAGGATGTAAAATTTGAAGAAAACTCTGGAGGAGGGTTGGCATCTTAGAGGGTGGGTGATCTTTCAGCTACTGCTGATTTGCTAGAAGCAAAAATTCAATGTTCTATCTTGGTCCCATCTTTCAGGTGTTGCCTTCGTTAAGCTGCTCCCTCTAGCCTTCCAAACTGAAAAGATGAGGAAAGAAATGGGAGCAAGGAAAGAGAAACCCCTACTTATTTTTCAGATATTCATATAGTCCTCCTTTCCTGGTAACTCAAAGGAACACAGCCCTGGTTGTGTGCCAGAAGCTTACAGAACTTCACCCTAAGGCCAGCGGAGTTGGCCGGAATTAAAGACACTAATAATGTTTGTTGAGCATCTACTATGGGCCCAAGTACGTATGTCTGTGTTACTGGCACTGCGTTACATCATCAAATGGAAGGCAATACTGTTATATCCCTTTTACAGATGAGGGAATGGGTTCAGCGGGTTAAGTAACTCACTGAAGGTCATAATGAGGTGTGGCTCTGGGACGGAGTTCACACAGCCAGTCAATTAGAACGTGAATTAAACCTTCTTATTTCAAATCACTATGCTTACTATCACAATGTTCTGCCTTTCAATCTTTGGATTGAAGCCAGGTGTAGAAAGTTCCAGCCTAGCAGCATTTTGGGGCCAGGATAAAAGCAATGAAGAAATGAGAGTTTAAAGGAACTATCTTAAACTGTTTGCTTCTCATCCCTAATGATAACTTGAGCGAATAGAATAAATATCCAGGACACAGAAGCAATATTTGCATGAGTAATTCATAAATATGCATGATCGAAGATGAGATAACTGGTCCCGAAGGTCATCTAGTCAGGCTCATCTTAAAACAGAACTGGTGGTTGAATGTCAGGTACTTAAAGACCTGTGAGATTTAGCAACTAGGTCCTCAATCGTTGTAGTCTAGTGACTTACATATCCAAATTTCATACCAGTGAATTCCAAAGGGACGCTCACATGTATTTATTCCACTGTAGTTTTGAGGTGTTTTAACAATTGGACCTAACTGGGAGGCTGGGGGTGGATGAATTACGGAAGCAGCTCTTATTTGTGACCTGGTTTAAACAGAGAGTTAAGTAGGGATCTTGCCACAATCTCTTGTCTGTAAACTGTGTTATCAGAGCTCTCGCGCGAGCAGCCCTTTCCCACATCTGTGGTACAGTGATAACTGGCGATGCTCTGTGATGATGTTAACAGCCCCGTTAAGCTCCTAAAAGTGCCTCTAAATCATCAAAGGAAGATTAAATTATGTTAAGCATAGTCTTATGATTCAGGATATCTTATTAAATTCAGACTCCAAACGAGGTGACTCATGGATAGGTTATGCATTAAACTCAATATGTAACTCTCCAGAAGATGCCCCCGTTCCCCTCCCCCGCCCCGTCTCCCTTCTTTGATCAGAGGCCAAATAACAGCCCTCTGAGCCCTCGAGCAGAGTCCAAAAAGTCTGCCACAGAATTTGGTGGAAAACGGATGCGTTTTCCAACCAGTGATCATTTCCAAGTTGAGATTTTTCTCGTTCTCTTGCCAGTGATGCCTCCAATGAGACGTCAGTCAATTTTGGAGGCAGAGGCAAGTATCGCACTGTCATTTGGGTCATCAGACTAGCATTCAAAACTGCAGATTTTCTGGGTGTCCTATACACACACATGCATGTCCATGCCCTCGAGAGTGACAGTCAGACCATGGATATTGAGAGAGCAGAGCAATCGCTTTGAGGAAAATATTAAGTGCTTTAATGACTATAAATTAACTCCATGATACACAGGGTGGGAGAATGTGAAAATTGCTTTGGATGGATCACAGGTGGTACCCGACTCCCAGCCAGCATCATGCATCTATCTCTTTGAGGTTTAGTCCACTCTGACTTGCCCTTTTCTTCTTTTGCTAAAGGCGCTTCTTCCTGCTTTCTCCCCCTGCTCCCCCCCCACCCCCCTGCAACCACAGGCCTCACGGGCCGGCCTCTCCTCTGCCACTGCCCAGGTCTCTCTGCCCACCTGGGCCAGGTCCTTGACAGCCGAATAGATGGATGGCGGAAGGGTGGGGGGGCACAAGGGACCCCTGTACTGCCGCCCTGCTACCCCATCCCCACTTCCTGGGCCCTGAGCTCCTCAGATGTGCAAGGCACATGTCAGCACACCATCCGGGGCTTAGTGAATGCTGCTGAATGAGTGAATGAATGAACGAGAGTGAGTGAAGCCAGCACATCGCGGTTCCCTTTCTCCTTCCTTCTCCTTCGCTTCCTTTCTCCAGTACCTTTCGGCAGTTGGTCAGTTGGGACAAAGAAGAACAGGAAAATTCTCCCCTCTGCTGATGTGGGACACAGTGCCACTCCCGCTGGTGCCCCTTTACCCCGTCCTCACAGTGCACTGTGCTGCCCAGAGGAGGATGGGGGTAGGGGAGGCACGGAGGGAAGGAGAACCATAGGAGATCCCTGGTCTGCGTCTGCATTATCATACCCAGTCCATTCCACTGCTAACCCCCTTCTCCATTCCCACCCTCCTCTCCCCTCGCGCCCACACCCCTGAACAGTGACACCTGCACCCACGCTCCTTCCCTGGGTGCACCGGCCTCTGTCCCCCTCCCCACCGCAGGACCAGCCCCCTAACTACGCACGTGCCCAGGGATGAGAGATGGACGCTACATTAAAAGCCTGGTGAAATAGAAGGCAGGAAGCATTTTAGATGCTCCATCGGGGGTTAGGTTTTAAAAGCTCTCAAAATCAGATCTGACATTTTTTTCTTCTTTTTCTTAGATTCCATATATATGGGTAAGCTGGGACGAAGTGAGAGAGTGGCATGGACATATACACACTACCAAATGTAAAATAGCTAGCTAGTGGGAAGCAGCCACATAGCACAGGGAGATCAGCTCGGTGCTCTGTGACCACCTAGAGGGGTGGGATAGGGAGGGTGGGAGGGAGACGCAAGAGGGAGGGGATATGGGAACATATGTGTATGTATAGCTGATTCACTTTGTTCTAAAGCAGAAACTAACCCACCATTGTAAAGCAATTATACTCCAATAAAGATGTTAAAAAAAAATCAGATATGACCATCCAAGAAAAAAGGATAATGACACAGATTTCTAAGAAACCAAGCTGGAGGCAGGCAGTGGAAGCTGTGTTTTCCTGACTCGGCGGGTGGATATTCTCCCACTGCTCTTGACCCAGGCCTGGGTCCTCGTCTTGTGCTCCGGCCGCTCTCAATGGGCTGTGGGAAGAGGACGATGGGGAAGGAGGCTGAGGGGACTTTGCGGCCAGAGCTCTCCACTGCGGACGCTCCTCAGCGCTGTTATTTTCATGTCAGGCTCTGGAAGGACAAGAAGCCAGAAAGAAACAGGGGAGCCATCTCTGCTGGGGACTAGATGTCAGAAGCCAACATGCGGCCCCTTAGCAAAAGCAGCCCATTCGGTCTATGCAGACCTTGCAATAGTGCCCGCGAGTGGGGAAGCCGCTGTGTCTTGAAGAGGGACAGGGGTACCCGCATCCCCCAGCATGCTGGGTGCCACCCAGCCTGCCCATGTCCACGCCACTTCTGCGCTTGGGTTTGGTTAGAAAATCAGCCGTCTTCTTGAAGGAAGCCAATGTGCACTTGCATCTGTCCTTTTCGTAAATCAACAATGCAGGTAGAGACACAGAAAGGCTGCTTGGAAAATGTGCATAGGAGGGAGAGAAAGCCGATGTATTGGAGGACAGAGTCAAAAAGCAAAAAGATCTTCCTGGGCTGGAATAATGAATTAAAACCAAGGAGGCTAAATGTAATAGGGCCCTGGGCAGAAATCCAACATTAGTATGTATATATATATATATATATATATATATATATATTTTTTTTTTTTAATTGCACAAGCTTACAATCAGGGAGATGTGAATTGGTTCATATGAATATTGGTTGATTGTCTAATCAATGGAGCCGTCTGGGTTTATCCTGGGATTAGAGAAGGAGAGGAAAATTTCAGACCCACCAGTTAGGATGACTACACTGGAGAAGACCCAGAAAATTCCACTTACTGAGTATAATTCATTCTCAACCCAGAGAGACATAGGGCTCTGGTAGCTTCAAATGAATGCTTACAGCCCAAAGATAGATGGTACCAGTCATCATCTGGCACAGGCTGCCCTTGAGGGCCAGGTATGGGTGCCAGGCACCCCAGGACCAGGGCCATCTTTAGTTTGCATGCTGATCTGTCAGCTGATCAGGGGAGGGGATTTATTTATTTGGTACAAGATATGGTTGCCTCCCAAAGGACACTTTAGGGGACTTCCCTCAGAGGGTCTGAGGTTGTAGTAGGCACCTGTCCAGTACGTCCCCTTCCTGACCTCGATGGGAAGGTGCATCGCACTTGGAATCATCTCTCCTTTTTTCATAGATATGTGGAACTGACCAACTACTGCGCTTATAAAGACTACCGGGAAACTATACTGAGCAAACCAATGCTATTCTTTATTAATGTACAGACCGAAAAGGACTCCTTGAAAGGTAGGTATGTAAATGTTTGGGTTTGGTTCTGCCTTGCTGGGCTGCGGACTGTAGCCTGCTGATGAGGTAGAAGTTGGGTGTGGAGAGAGCAGGGCGGATGTCAGCTTGTGCAAGGCTGGAAGCCCAGTGTGTGAGGCCATGAGCACAGCACAAGCCTGCAGAGCAAACCTCTAAGTGATCCTACGGCAGAAGCCATCTGTCTCTGAGTCTTATTTCATACTTCCCGTCTAAGCAGGAAGTGATCTCTGAGCCTGCAGGGGTTGCAAAAATGACCAGAGTGATGAAGATGATGATATATAATATTGCCTACCACGTATCGAGCACTTCTGTGAGGCATGTGCTAATGTGAATAATTGGCCAGCAGCCCAGTAGGACATATCATCCAAGGGAGAACACTTCTGTGCATGAAAGCAGAAACTGTGATAAGTATGCTGGGATAAAGGTATAAACTAGAACTGACTCAGGCATAACTAGGATGCCTGGCCATCCTGCCTATGCAGTACTTATCCCATCCCCATTTTAGAGATGAGAAAACTAAGGTAAAGAAAATAAATGCTTATGTAGATGCTTTTGTGTTTCATGCTCTGGCCTTTGAATTTCAATTTTGGAGATATCTCTTTATTGTTTCTTCCAGGAAATCAGACTGATAATAACTATATTAACTCAAATTCCAATATGAAAATATCTCAATTTTCTCTTCTTCCTCCCACTCAGTGATACATGGGGAAAGTCATGGGCATAAGTTATGCAATAGCGGTAGCATTTCTTACACTTACTTCTAAATAATGTTCTTAAAATGAGACCAAGAGAGTAAGAATTGATCTACAAATTCCAAATAGACTTCCTCAAACATGCCCTTCCTCATTCAGATTCGTGGACCTGATTCTCTGCTTGTCTCATTCAGAGTCATTCAGATTCCCTTCTCACTTCACAATTCAAAGTCACAATGTCCTTCTTGGCAGGAGGGGCCGGGAACAGATCACACTGTAACAAGCAATGCTCGTTAGAGCATCTGAGCCCCTGATGTTATTTGGCTTGCTGGTGACCAGAAAGCCGAGAATTCTCTAAGAATGTAATGCACAGATGTATCCAATATACCTCCCGCATTGATCTCTCAGGAGGATTCTTAAGAAAGAATAAGAGACCTCTCCATTTTAACATTTTAATGAACATACAGGGAGTAGTATAAGGAAATATTTGTGGGTGGCCTTGAAAAGATTCACAGTTATATAACGCTTGTGGAAGGAGGTAGAGAAACCCAGTCCTCATTGGCTGTGAGGAAAGCCATGAAATGAAGAGATTCTGTGACCCAAAGCTTAAGATGGTCAAGTTTAAATTATGAAAATTATGATTAGGGCAACATGTCCAGCCCTGCTGCTATCCTAAACTTGTACTTTTGTGCAAATTTAGAAGAAGCCACCATTAACTCAAGACAATTTACTAATCCTTCCCAGAAGTTTGTCATAATAAATGTACAAGTAGACAATGTGGAAGCGATTGGCATCCTCTAGAATTGTGCAGTGCACAACCTGCCCAACCTGCATAATGGTGGATGGAGGGTGGCAGCCTTAAATATCTAATGAGCCCAAAGGTCTTGGTTTAGTTTATGTGAAAGTTAATTCAAGGTATCAAATAGCTGGCTTGCTTTACTTGCTTATTTATATCTTTTCTCAAAGAGGAAATAAGGTAGTTTCTATCTAAAATGCCCCCCAAAATAATTTGGAAGAAAGGAAAACAGGGGAAGGAAAAATAAGATGGATAAGGTTAGTGCAAAGGTTAGTTCAAAATGTATTCCCCAAGGATGTAACACTTGCTATTGGTGGACCACAGGTTTGATGCTCAAAGCCCGTGTAGAATGTTCAGTTCCCCAAGTCACATGATGACTGTTCCATGGCCTTTAAACAAAGTGTGGCATTCTATGTTATGGGTCTCCCTAGAAAAAGTGCTTGAGTAATGAAGGACATGGAACTTGATTCCGGGGGCTGGAAAAGTTAAGAGGTTGTTGGTTTGCAGTATTTAAAATTTCCTAGGGAGTAAACAACGACCCCTTTGCTTAGATTACATAGAACTGGACAGAATTGGATTTAAATCAAACCAAACCGATCAAATAAACAACAAAAAACAACTGCCAGGACACAGACGTGGCATTATTTAAACAATGGGAGGGACATTTCCGCTGGGCTTGTGCTGGGCTGGGGCATGGAGGAGAACCAATCTCAGATTGCCTTGGTCCTTAGAGCTCTAGACTAGCCCTTTGCAGACTGAAAGCCAGGTCTCTGGGGGAGGACAGGGAATGATGAGGGAGGGGGAAGGCAGAGGGCAGCATCCTCCCCTGGACTGATTTTCTGCTTTGTAAGTGAGGAAATGTGGGTGAGAGCCAAGTTGCTGTTTATCCAGCAAGGCGGTGACACGAAAACCAGCCATCTCCAGTTTTCACTTTGGCTCCCATGCTGGCTGCACACAGAGGAGACTCAGTGCTTATCTGTGATAATTATGGACTGGAACTTTCGATTTCTGAGGCAAGAGTGACAAAGTGCAGCCTGGGGGGAGCTGATTTTCTAACCTGTGTTGACAGTATCCTGGAGCTTCCTCATGCCTGCAAGTTTCTTGGAAACATTTCTGGAAACCTGGTTAGGCTTTGCAGTGAGGGAGCAGCGAGGGACATTATAAATTAATAAAATCTCCAAATATGGTGGGAATCACTGCTTTGTCAGATACTAAGAAGTACACATGCACCCTTGTTTTTTGACTTCTACTTCCTAATTTCTAGAAAGAACGTATGCATTTCTTGTGAACACCAGGCACCCCAAGATAAGAAGACAGATAGAGCAGGGGATGGACATGGTCATTTCCTCAGTGATTGGAGAAAGCTACTGGCTTCAGGTGAGGTTGGCTTGTGTGAACCCAGGGCTGCCAACACACAGAAGAGGGTCTGGACATGTCAGGCCAGGACTGAGTCCCTAGAGCTTAACTCTAACTTAACTGAATCCAGACCCAGACCTTTTCTATTGGTTCATTATCACTACCAATAAAATGAACTTAGTTTCTAGCAGCTTCTTAGAAATAGGATAAGAATAAATATAAATTTGACCAAGCAGTTCAAGGTCTTTACACGGAATTTGATGCAAATGCAAAGATTTGTTTTAAAAAAATAAAGGCAACTGACTGAGGGCAGACACCCAAACCAACAGGAACTACAAACCTGCAGCCCGTGAAAAGGAGACCCCAAACACAGTAAGTTAAGCAAAATGAGAAGACAGAAAAACACACAGCAGATGAAGGAGCAAGGAAGGAGCAACACACCAGACCAAACAAATGAAGAGGAAATAGGCAGTCTACCTGAAAAAGAATTCAGAGTAATGATAGTAAAGATGATCCAAAATCTTGGAAATAGAATGGAGGAAATACAAGAAACATTTAATAAGGACCTAGAAGAACTAAAGAGCAAACAAACAATGACGAACAACACAATAAATGAAATTTAAAATTCTCTAGAAGGACTCAATAGCAGAATAACTGAGGCAGAAGAACGGATAAGTGACCTGGAAGATAAATAGTGGAAATAACTACTGCAGAGCAGAATAAAGAAAAAGAATGAAAAGAAATGAGGACAGTCTCAGAGACCTCTGGGACAACATTAAATGCACTAACATTTGAATTATAGGGGTCGCAGAAGAAGAAGAGAAAAAGAAAGGGACTGAGAAAATATTTGAAGAGATTATAGTCAAAAACTTCCCTAATATGGGAAAGGAAAGAGTCAAGTCCAGGAAGTGCAGAGTCCCATACAAGATAAATCCAAGGAGAGGGCTTCCCTGGTGGCGCAGTGGTTGAGAATCCGCCTGCCAATGCAGGAGACACGGGTTCGTGCCCTGGTCCGGGAAGATCCCACATGCCGTGGAGCAGCTAAGCCCGTGAGCCATGGCCGCTAGGCCTGCGCGTCCGGAGCCTGTGCTCCGCAACGGGAGAGGCCACAACAGTGAGAGGCCCGCATACCGCAAAAAAAAAAAAAAAAAAAAAAAAAAAAAAATCCAAGGAGAAACACTCCAAGACACATATTAATCAAACTATCAAAAATTAAATGCAAAGAAAAAATATTAAAAGCAGCAAGGGAAAAACAACAAACAACTTACAAGGGAATCCCCATAAGGTTAATAGTTGATCTTTCAGCAGAAACTCTGCAAGCCAGAAGGGAGTGGCGGAACATATTTAAAGTGATGAAAGGGAAAAACATAATACCAAGATTCCTCTACCCAGCAAGGATCTCATTCAGATTTGATGGATAAATTAAAACCTTTACAGACAAGCAAAAGCTAAGAGAATTCAGCACCACCAAACCAGCTGTACAACAAATGCTACAGGAACTTCTCTAGGCAGGAAACACAAGAGAAGGGAAAGATCTACAATAACAAACCCAAAACAATTAAGAAAATGGTAATAGGAACATACATATTGATTACTACCTTAAATGTAAATGGATTCAATGCTCCAACCAAAAGACTGGCTGAATGGATACAAAAACAAGACCCATATATATGCTATCTACAAGAGACCCACTTCAGACCTAGGGATGCATACAGACTGAAAGTGAGGGGATAGAAAAAGATATTCCATGCAAATGGAAATCAAAATAAAGCTGGAGTAGCAATTCTCATTTCAGACAAAAGAGACTTTAAAATAAAGGCTACTACAAGAGACAAAGAAGGACACTACATAATGATCAAGGGATCAATCCAAGAAGAAGATATAACAATTCTAAATATTTATGCACCCAACATAGGAGCACCTCAATACATAAGGCAAATGCTAACAGCATTGACAGTAACACAATCCTAGTAGGGGACTTTAACACTCCACTTTCACCAATGGACAGATCATCCAAGATGAAAATAAATAAGGAAACACAAGCTTTAAATGATACATTAAACAAGCTGGACTTAATTGATATTTATAGGACATTCCATCCAAAAACAGCAGAATACACTTTATTCTCAGGTGCTCATGGAACATTCTCCAGGATAGATCATGTCTTGGGTCACAAATCAAGCCTTGGTAAATTTAAGAAAATTGAAATCATATCAAGTATCTTTTCTGACCACAACACTATGAGACTAGATATCAATTACAGGGAAAAATCCGTAAAAAATGCAAACACATGGAGGATAGACAATACACTGCTAAATAACCAAGAGATTACTGAAGAAATCAAAGAGGAAATAAAAAAATACCTAGAGACAAATGATAATGAAAACACGATGACCCCAAACCTATGGGATGCAGCAAAAGCAGTTCTAAGAGGGAAGTTTATAGCAATACAATCCTACCTCAAGGAACAAGAAATATCTCAAAGAAACAACCTAACCTTACACCTAAAGCAATAGAGAAAGAAGAACAAAAAAACCCCAGAGTTAGCAGAAGGAAAGAAATCATAAAAGATCAGAACAGAAATAAATGAAAAAGAAATGAAGGAAACAGTAGCAAAGATCCATAAAAGTAAAAGCTGGTTCTTTAAGAAGATAAACAAAATTGATGAACCATTAGCCAGACTCATAAAGAAAAAAAGGGAGAAGACTCAAATCAATAGAATTAGAAATGAAAAAGGAGAAGTAACAACTGACACTGCAGAAATACAAAGGATCATGAAAGATTAGTACAAGCAAGTATAGGCCAATAAAATGGACAACCTGGAAGAAATGGACAAATTCTTAGATAGGTATAACCTTCTGAGACTGAACCAGGAAGAAATAGAAAAAATAAACAGACCAACCACAAGCACTGAAATTGAGACTGTGATGAAAAATCTTCCAACAAACAAAAGCCCAGGACCAGATGGCTTCACAGGTGAATTCTGTCAAACATCTAGAGAAGAGCTAACACCTATCCTTCTCAAACTCTTCCAAAATATAGCAGAGGGAGGAACACTCCTAAACTCTTTCTAGGAGGTGACCATCACCCTGATACCAAAACCAGACAAAGATGTCACACCCTGATACCAAAACCAGACAAAGATGTCACAAAGAAACTACAGACCAATATCACTGATGACATAGATGCAAAAATCCTCAACAAAATACAAGCAAACAGAATCCAACAGCACATTAAAAGGGTCATACACCATGACCAGGTGGGGTTTATCCCAGGAATGCAAGGATTCTTCAACGTATGCAAATCAATCAATGTGATAAACCATATTAACAAATTGAAGGAGAAAAACAATATGATCATCTCAATAGATGCAAAAAAAGCTTTCAACAAAATTCAACACCCATTTATGATAAAAACCCTCCAGAAAGTAGGCGTAGAGGGACCTTACCTCAACATAATAAAGGTCATGTATGACAAACCCACAGCAAACATCATTCGCAGTGGTGAAAATCTGAACCCATTTCCTCTAAGATCAGGAACAAGACAAGGTTGTTCACTCTCACCACTATTATTCAACATAGTTTTGAAAGTTTGAGCCACAGCAATGAGAGTAGAAAAAGAAATAAAAGGAACCCAAATCGGAAAAGAAGAAGTAAAGCTGTCACTGTTTGCAGTTGACATGATACTATACATAGAGAATCCTAAAGAAGCTACCAGAAAACTACTAGAGCTAATCAATGAATTTGGTAAAGTAGCAGTATACAAAATTAATGCACAGAAATCTCTTGCATTCCTAAACACTAACGATGAAAAATCTGAAAGAGAAATTAAGGAAACACTCCCATTTACCACTGCAACAAAAAGAATAAAATACCTAGGAATAAGCCTACTTAAGGAGACAAAAGTCCTGTATGCAGAAAACTATAAGACACTGATGAAAGAAATTAAAGGTGATATAAACAGATGGAGAGAAATACCATGTTTTTGGATTAGAAGAATCAACATTGTGAAAATGACTATACTACCCAAAGCAATCTACAGATTCAGTGCAAGCCTTATCAAACTACCAATGGCATTTTTCACAGAACAAGAACAAAAAATTTCCCAATGTGTATGGAAACATAAAAGACCCCAAATAGCCAGAGCAATCTTGAGAAAGAAAAAAGGAGCTGAAGGAATCAGGCTCCCTGACTTCAGACTATACTACAAAGCTACAGTAATCAAGACAGTATAGTACTGGCACAGAAACAGAAATATAGATCAATGGAACAGGATAGAAAGCCCAGAGATAAACCCATGCACATATGGTCACTTTATTTTTGATAAAAGAGGCAAGAATATACAATGGAGAAAAGACAGCCTCTTCAATAAGTGGTGCTGAGAAAACTGAACAGTAATATGTAAAAGAATTAAATTAGAACACTCCCTAACACCATACACAAAAATAAACTCAAACTGGATTAAAGACCTAAATGCAAGGCCAGACACTATAAAACTCTAAGGGGAAAACATAAGCAGAACACTCTATGACATAAATCACAGCAAGATCCTTTTTGACCCAGCTCCTAGAGAAATGGAAATAAAAACAAAAATAAACCAATGGGACCTAATGAAACTTAAAAGCTTTTGCACAGCAAAGGAAACCATAAACAAGACGAAAATACAACCCTCAGAATGGGAGAAAATATTTGCAAATGAAGCAACTGACAAAGGATTAATCTCCAAAATTTAGAAGCAGCTCATGCAGCTCAGTATCAAAAAAACAACTCAATCCAAAAATGGGCAGAAGACCTAAATAGACATTTCTCCAAAGAAGATATACAGACTGCCAATAAACACATGAAAGATGCTCAATATCACTAATCATTAGAGAAGTGCAAATCAAAACTAAAATGAGGTATCACCTCACACAGGTCAGAGTGGCCATCATCAAAAAATCTACAAACAATAAATGCTGGAGAGGGTGTGGAGAAAAGGGAACCCTCCTGCACTGTTGGTGAGAATGTAAATTGATACAGCCACTATGGAGAACAGTATGGAGGTTCCTTAAAAAACTACAAATAGAACTACCATATGACCCAGCAATCCCACTACTGGGCATATACCCTGATAAAACCATAATTCAAAAAGAGTCATAGGGCTTCCCTGGTGGCGCAGTGGTTGAGAATCCGCCTGCCGATGCAGGAGACACGGGTTCGTGCCCTGGTCCGGGAAGATCCCACATGCCGCGGAGCGGCTGGGCCCGTGAGCCATGGCCGCTGAGCCTGCGCGTCCGGAGCCTGTGCTCCGCAATGGGAGAGGCCACAACAGTGAGAGACCTGCATACCGCAAAAAAAAAAAAAAAAAAAAAAAAAAAAAAGAGTCATGTACCACAGTGTTCATTGCAGCTCTATTTACAACAGCCAGGACATGGAAGCAACCTAAGTGTGCATCAACAGATGAATGGATAAAGAAGATGTGGCACATATAACAATGAAATCTTACTCAGCCATAGAAAGAAATGAAATTGCGTTATTTATAGTGAGGTGAATGGCCCTAGTGTCTGTCATACAGAGTGAAGTAAGTCAGAAAGAGAAAAAAAAAACACAGTATGCTAACACATATATATGGAATCTAAAAAGAAAAAAAAAAAGGTTATGAAGGAGCAGGAGAGGAGCAGGACAGGAATAAAGATGCAGACCTACTAGAGAATGGACTTGAGGACACAGGGAGGGGGAAGGGTAAGCTGGGACGAAGTGAGAGAGTGGCATGGACATATACACACTACCAAATGTAAAATAGATAGCTAGTGGGAAGCAGCCGCATATCACAGGGAGATCAGCTGGGTGCTTTGTGACCCCCTAGAAGGGTGGGATAGGGAGGGTGGGAGGAGACGCAAGAGGGAGGGGATATGGGGATGTATGTATATGTATAGCTGATTCACTTTGTTATAAAGCAGAAACTAGCACACCATTGTAAAGCAATTATACTCCAATAAAGATGTCAAATAAATAAATAAAAGATAAAGGCAACTGTTTAAAAATATGTCAGAAAATGTATACATATAGCTGATTCAGTTCGTTGTGCAGCAGAAACTAACACAACATTGTAAAGCAACTATACCCCAATTTTAAAAAATCTATACCTTCTTGTTTGGAAAAAAATATGTCAGAAAGGAAGAGAAATAAGAGGTGTGATATTTCGGACATTTGGACAGTTGTTAATCTTATAAGTCTGTAATACAACATTATCATTATATCCATGAAATTAATTAAATGCTTCTCTCTCTTTCAGTTTGATTTTCAAGAGGCAGTAAAGAATTTCCTGCCTCCAGGAAACAAGGTGGTTAATGGAAAAGATTTGAGCTTTGCGTATGAATTCAAAGCTGACGCATTATTTGATTTCTTCTATTGGTTTGGGCTCAGCAACTCCACTGTAAAAGTGAATGGAAAAGTTCTGAATTTGTCAAGTACAAGTCCAGAAAAGAAGGAGACCATTAAATTATTTCTGGAAAAGATGAGTGAACCTTTAATCCGAAGGAGCAGTTTCTCTGACCGAAAATTCAGTGTAACTTCCAGAGGTATGTTAAAAATTCTCAAGTACCTGAGGAACGTATTTAAATTAAAGGGTAGAATAATATCATGGGGGAGGAGAATCAATTAATGGAAAAGGTAAGGCTTCTTGGTAAAGGGGAAATATCACATATTTCAGAAACAAGGAAGTGAGAAACATTTACTACCAAAAAGAAATATAGTAAACTAACACAACATTGTAAATCAATTACACTTCAATAAAAATTAAAAGCAAAAAATAAAGGAAAAGAAATATAGTGACTTTTCCTTTTAGGGTCCTTCAGTTTTTCTGACATAGCAGTTTTACAGTGCAGCATGCCCAGAAAATAATTTTAAAATATATTATTAATGTAAATACATGTTAATACTCATTGAAATATTATCAACAATAATTTAACTATAGAAGAATGATGCTTTCCTGATGTGCATATTCAGGGCAACAGAATGTTAAGGAAAAGTGTTGGCTGAGGGGGCAAGAGACATGGGCGAGATATCCATCTTTATAAATATCTGGAAGGGTTCTCCAGAGTTTCTAAGACCACAAAAGAATATCTCTTGAGACTGCTTCACTTAACAGACCGCAGGTCACATCTGGCGCATTCTAGAGCTTACATCCAGGGCCTCCTCCCCAGGACTTGGGGAGACTTTCAGTCTGATGTGGCTAAGGCAGTGATATCAGTCAAGTCTAATCTGGATCTGTCTTCCGCTGAGCCTGCGCTCTGTCCCAGGCTAGTCTGTGCTGGAAGGCAACGTCCTTGAACCAGGACTTTTGCGGCTCACTGCAAACAAACAAACAAAGAAAAACAAGCAAAAGACAACAACAAAACACCAGTCTCTACGAACCTGTCGTTTTCAAAAAGTTAAAAAAAAAAAAAAATACAGAGGCTTCCTTAGTTGCATTTAATGACAGTTGCTTTCTTCCAATGTTTCTAGCAAAAATGCTTACTCCTAGCTATTTCTTATCCTGGAAAGTAGCTTCCCTCTGTCTCTCTCTGTCTCTGTCTCTCCCTCCTTCCCTCTCTCCCTCCCTCCTGCCTTTCCCCCTCCTCCTCCTCCTCCTCCTCCTCCTCCTCTTCCTCCTCCTCCTCCGCTCTCCCTCTTTGTTGCTTTGCTTTCTCTGTCTGGGTGCTTCTTACAAAGATGTCTTTGTGCTCTGCTCCATGGCTGCCATGGTGGTGGCGGGGAGGGGGAGTTAGATGCTCATCCTTTTGGGGGACGATTACCTTGCCTGGCTGTGGCCATCCCAGATGCCAGGTCCTTCCTGGGACACCCTCCAGCCCACCCACTGGCCACAGCAGCCTGAGCAGGGTTTTTCCGTTTCACCGTCGCTCACGCGCTGTCCCTGAGGCTGCCCGGGTGTTCGCTGGTATCCTGGGGAGACCGAGGGGCGTGTGAAGTTGGGTAGTGCTTCCTTGCAGGTTTGCTCTGAGCCGGCCCCGGGGCCACTTCTACTTCAGAGCGCTGGGGAAGGATTCTTCAAGGCCCACCTGAGTCGTCGTCATGGCCCGCAGCTGACCCCCCCGCTGCGCATCAGCCACTTGGCAGGCAGCTCCACTGCCTCAGCCCGGGTGACCACTTAGCCCGGCTTCGTCTCCTTCTCAAAAACAGACCTTTGTCCTCGGCATCTTTCCCCCACCTGTGGGCCTTCTGTCATCCAGTGAGAAAGGGAGCCTGTAACTCCAGCCCATGGAGAAGCAAGTGACAATCCACATCCTCCCGGTGAACAGAGAGCAACACGTTTCTGTCAGCTTTTTGAGTTTTTCTGAGGAAGCCAGGATTCCCTGTTCATTACTGAAATGGTTACATTGGATGCTGCAGGGGCTTTAGGTACTGTTGGATTTTGGTTTGAGTTTTCCAGAGATGGTAATAATGCAAGCCCTATTTACGTTTCTCAGGTTCACTAGATGAAGTTTTTAACTGCAATCTGGCACCCAGATCATCTCTGATGGAGCCTCTTTTGGCAGAATTACCATTTCCATGTGTTCTGGAATCTGAAGAGACACCCAACCCATTTATCTGATTGGACATTTTGCGGCTCCTCCTACACCCCAGGCCTGTGCCAGAACCGAAAGCTGAGGGGATCCGAGAGAGACGGGAGGCGGGTACCTCTGCTCCTACAGAGACCCCTCCTTTCCATTTTTGTGGGTGATGCCTTGGCAGGGCTGATGCAGCTGTCTTCAGGCTGGGAGGGCTTTGGCCCCATGGCCTGGGCGGTTCCTCTCTCTTTTGTCTTTCTTTTTTTTTTTTTTGTCGTACGCGGGCCTCTCACTGTTGTGGCCTCTCCCGTTGCGGAGCGCAGGCTCCGGACGCGCAGGCTCAGCGGCCATGGCTCACGGGCCCAGCCGCTCCGCGGCACGTGGGATCCTCCCGGACAGGGGCGCGAACCCGCGTCCCCTGCGTCGGCAGGCGGACTCTCAACCACTGCGCCACCAAGGAAGCCCGGTTCCTCTCCTTTTAACAGTTCTCCAAAGAGGCAGAAGGACTGACAGAGTCCTGCCACCCTGAATATTTCGCTTATACCCTGGCGTCCCGGGAGCTTCGTGGGCAGCCTTTCTGGGAGCCATCTGACCTGGGTTTTGCCCTGGGATGCTTCCTAAATCTGGATTTAGCCCTGTGCTTGTGTGAGCCCAAACCCAGCAAGCATGGGTTAGCAGTGCCGTTCTCTAGCCAACCTTGCTGAGCAAAAAGCCCAGGACATCCTTCATCAGAAGGCAAGTGTGCTTTTCATCCTGCCCGTAGGATGAAACCTTAGGAGAAACATTCACGGTGAGGCTCGTGGGAGGATTGGCCAGGTTGATAAGGCGGTAACCGTGCCACCCGCTGCCTGAAATTTGAACTCCCTTGACCTCCCTCTTAACAAAGGGGCCCGTGTAGAAAGAGGCCAGGTGATGTGATACCAAACATGACAGGAGAAGGATAATGTATGCGGCATTGTCCTCTCTATTAAAAGCACATTATGTCAGTTGGGTATTTCATAAGCTTTTAGCCATCCTAACACTAAAAGCAAAATAGAAGAAAGCTATACCATTACCATAATACATTGTTACACCAATACATTTTTCATCTCATAGCTACAGTGGAGTTCTTCAAAAAGAAACAAAGAATCATCCTATTTACATCTTAAAAACCCGCACGGATGAGTTGCTACACAGGCTTATAATGAGAAAGATTTCTGGGTCCTGAGTATAATTTTTCTGTCCTTTAAAAAAATATTCCTGTATTATACATTATTATAACACTGCTGATTGTCCTTTCATTTATATTTGAAATGGTATGTACCGTATTTGTGCAATTAAATTTTTCCTTAACATTCAGCATCGAATTGAGTAAATTTGTGACCAAGTAT
Organism: Kogia breviceps; assembly: GCF_026419965.1. NCBI lineage: Eukaryota > Metazoa > Chordata > Mammalia > Artiodactyla > Physeteridae > Kogia > Kogia breviceps. The sequence goes on from NC_081325.1 coordinate 8,970,256, forward strand.
GTGTGATCTTTCCGTCACGCTCTGCAGGTGGTATGTTGGCTTTGTAACTTACTTACAGTAAGAATTGTGGTTTTACAGCTACTTTATCAAGAAGAGCCTTCTTTGAAGAATAGGTCTATGAAGTATTTGGAGGAAAAAAAATTGATACTGATGTTTCAGAAAAGGGGAATGTTCCTTAATAACAGAAGATGATAACCATTTGTTAGTCAAACTCGGTGCAAAATGAAGAGTATTAACAAAAAAATAAGTTATACACCAGAACAAACAAACCTCAGGTGAATATCAAATAGTATATGCTTCCCAAAGGAAATAGAAACTCTATTCACAAAAATTGACAAAGTCCATTTTTTGAAAATAGTTGAATTCAGGAAAACCATTGGTAATCGCTCCAGAAATGGACTAAAGATCTGGAAGTTTTCTTTTTTTAAAAAATTTATTATTTTATTTATTTATTATTTTTGGCTGCGTTGGGTCTTCGTTGCTGCCCGTGGGCTTTCTCTAGTTGCGGCAAGTGGGGTCTACTGTTCGTTGCTGTGCATGGGCTTCTCATTGCAGTGGCTTCTCTTGTTGCGGAGCACGGGCTCTAGGCACACGGGCTTCAGTAGTTGTGGCTCGCAAGCTTCAGTAGTTGTGGCTCATGGGCTCTAGAGCGCAGGCTCAATAGTTGTGGCGCACGGGCTTAGTTGCTCCACGGCATGTGGGATCTTCCTGGACCAGAGCCGAAACCCGTGTCCCCTTCACTGGCAGGTGGATTCTTAACCACTGCACCACCAGGGAAGCGCCTGGACGGCTTCTTTTATCATTAAAAATTGTTTTCAGTCAACTCAGAGCCAAATGCATTTACTCAATTCGATATTCACTTACCAAAGTTTTATGACTGCCTTCAAGGAAATATACACTGTGCTAATGTATATTTCATTAGCAAATGTCACAAAGAATTGATACTGGGAAATCTATAAAATGGGTGAAGAGTCTATTGGGACAGATCTTCCCGGGTCAAAGTGACCTCAATCTGAATGTATATTTGCCCTAATTCAGACATCTTAAACCGTTTAAGATCAGTAGAAATGTATAGGACAAGAATGGCCTAAGCAATCATTCATTCCATTCATGCATTCATTTTTCACATATGATTGAGTGCCTACTGTGTGAAGTGCACTGGAGCTGGTATATAAAGGTGCCTAAAACATGGCCCTTGCTCTCAAGGAACATCCAGTCTTGTAAAAGACAGGTGTACAGCTAGTAAGAACAATAAAATCAGTGCTACGGGAGAGATCCAAAAAGGAAAGCGTCTAAAACGCTTATGATCCAGTTTTGGGGATAAAATTAATGACGTGTAACTGTAAAATTTAGTTTTAAAAGAAACATGTAAGGACCAATTTATCCAAGCAACTGATTTACTGAAGCTCTCAGTGAAAGAGTCACCTTGGAAGCTATTAATTTTTTCCAACAAGAATGCAATCCGGACATTATCTACAGAATAAGGAAGTTTTTCTCTTATTACCTCATGGTTAGAGTTTGATTTTTGGCCAAAGGAAAACATTGTCCAACTTGATTGACTACCTTAATTATCACCTCGAATGTCTTCTTACTGTTTCAAATACCCAGTCTATCTTCAAAGAGCAAAGTTATACCCCGATTTAAGAAATTCAAAAGAATGTGAGTTTCTGAAGAATTTCAAAGATGCTTTATGCAACGGCAGTGTCATTATAATAAATGATTACTTTGAAGACGAGAACATTCACTTGGATGGCTAACTGCTGGTCTAACAGCTGTAAAACGAGTGTTCACACTTGATACGGCTTGAATAAACTTGAGAGAACCAATAACGCAAGGCATTAGTAATTGTTCTTAAGGGTTCAGAGAAGAGAAAAACACAAGAATCAGAGACAGCAGAGATGACCCAGGAAGGAGGTGACATTTATATACGATTGATGAGGTTTTGATAGAATCAAAGGTCTGAACTTGCTGTTATGGCTTTATTTGGATAAAATGTGAGTTTGGTGAGTGGCAGGTTAGAATCAGAGCTCAGAATTTACCCTGTTAAACTGGACTGTCCTAATAAAATGGAGACCATTATAAAATTTTCTTTCCTGGATTTTTCAATAAAAACATAGCAATCATTCTCTTCTTGGATGGCTTTAACACAATCCCTTTTAGTGGCAGATACGAACCAGGTGACCTCAGGAAGACCTGGATCTCTGATGGTAATTTTAAGTGTCAGTTTGGCTGGGCCACGGTGTCCAGATGTGTCGACAAACATTATTCTTGATGTTTCTATGAGGGTGTTTTGGATGAGGCTAACATTTAAATCAGTGGACTTTAAGTAAAGCAGATTGCCCTCCACAATGGGAGTGGGCCTCTCCCATCAGCTGAAGGCCTGAATAGAACAAAAGTCTGACCTGCCCTGAGCCAGACAAAATTTTGCACAGATGACCTTCAGACTTGAACTGCAATGTAGGATCTGCCCTGGGCTGCCCTGGGCCTCTGGCCTGCTGGCCTACTTTGCAGATTTAGGACTTGCCAGTCCCCACAATTGTGTGAACCAGTTCCTTAAACTAAGTTTCTTTCTCTCTCCACACACATACACACATGCACACTATTGGTTCTGTTTCTCTAGAGAACCTTTAATAATACAGAGTCCATCACAGAAATGGAGAAAATGTTTTACGAGTTAATCCATCGGCTAAAACAAAGAGAAAAGGCAGTATTTTTTTTTTTACATGAAGACACTTGGATAAAAGCATTGCATACCACATAATAACAGGAAGTCTTGCCAAAATATAGCAAGCAAGCCGGAAAATCTTCACTCAGTATATTCATATCCAAAGCACTTGGCATTGCTGAAGAATGTCCATGACCTCTTCTGGGCTTTCGGAAACAGTCACCGGCCAAGTCTCCCATCAACCCTTTCACATTCTTCCTCTTGTTTCAGAGACGACCTTTCCTCTCATGTTACCCAGAGCAGAGGTTCTCAAACTTGAATGTGCCCTGGAATCTCTTGGAGGTTTAGCTGCAGATCCTGATTCAGGAGCTCGGTGGCAGAGGGAGGGAGAGCTGTGTTTCTCAGTTTCTAACCAGTTCCCAGCGGCCGAGGCCGCCGGTCCTGGGACAAGGCTCTAGACCTGTCCATCTCAAGTGTTACGAATCACCGGGGGATCTTGTTAGAAAAGCAGAATCTTGCTCCCCGCCGACTAACTGACTTAGGACTTGTGTTCTGGTCAAATGCCCAGGTGGGGCGGACACGCGCACTTTGAGGACAGCTTGCTGGCACGTCTGCTTTCTCCCGGCTGGGACCCTGTCTCCTCTCTCCTGGAGCATCAGGTTCTCTCTCTCTCTCTGCTCCTCACCCTTGGCCTATGAACTCGGTTCTTCTTCTCTCCTTTCAAGTAATAACTCTCTATGTGACCCACGCCCTCTTCTCCCGCTAGACCCTCTTCTCCTTCACAGGCAAAATTTGAGTGTTCTTTCGTTGCTGTCTCTTCCCTCCACTACCCACCCCCATCTCGACTTCTTCATATCACGCTCCCTCTGTACGTGTGTGTGGCAGAAAGAAATTTCTTGTAATAATGTGAATCGGAAACCACCAATTACCATTTAACCCATTCGATGCAACTACTCTCAATTGGTTTTGGTCAAGTCGAAACTGTCACAGGTGCATTGGTAACCTCAAGGTCTCAGTTTCTGTGTGATGGATCTACTCTGGCAGGGGAATGGAACCTTGCTTCTCTTACTCCTGGAAAAGACGATTTACTTAAACTACTGACCTGAGCCCTCACGCTGTTGCCTAACCCACCCAGCGCACATTCCTCCTGTTTAGGTGGAGCTCCTCAGCACGGCTGTGGGGCTGCTTGGCCGTCCCCCTCCCCCTTCACAGTATGGCAAGACCAAGCTCACAGGGCCTCTGGAGGACACAGGCTGTTTCCCCCTCCTAGGTCCTTCCTGGGCCTTGGGGCACCTCTCCCTCTTCACCTGGTTGCCTCCCAGGCATCTTGGAAAACTCAGCTCAGGCAATTCCTCTCCCCCTCCCCCAGGGTCCCATAATACTCTGGGCACTGCCCTTAATGTCATCATACAGCTCACTTCAGGTGCTCGGTATTTGTTGAGGGAAAGAAGAAAGGAAAAAAATTCTGCTTAATCCTTAAACGGAGTTGCCTCAGGGAACCCAAATTCAAAGGCAGGAAGAGTGCTGTACTGCTCATAATGAAATGGACCTGTATCAACCATCGTGTCCGCAGAAGCAGAAATGAAAGACTGTAAAAAAGAATGAAGGGCTTCCCTGGTGGCGCAGTGGTTAAGAATCCGCCTGCCAAGGCAGGGGGCACGGGTTTGAGCCCTGGTCCGGGGAGATCCCACGTGCCGCAGAGCAGTTAAGCTGGTGTGTCACAACCACTGAGCCTGCGCTCTAGAGCCTGTGAGCCGCAACTACTGAGCCCTCGTGCCACAGCTACTGAAGCCCACGCGCCTAGAGCCTGTGCTCCACAAGAGAAGCCACCGCAATGAGAAGCCAGCGCACGGCAACAAAGAGTAGCCCCCGCTCGCCGCAACTGGAGAAAGCCTGCACGCAGCAATGAAGACCCAACGCAGCCAAAAATAAATAAATAATTTTAAAAAATTTAAAAATAAAATTAAATTTAAAAAAAAGAATGAAGATCAAAAGAGTAATAAGACAAAAGAGCAAGCAATACCTTAGGTGTGTGTGGCTTTATGATTTATAAATTATCGTTAGAATTATTCATCTTTACAGCCCAGTGAGGTGGGTACTCATATATTCATTTTACAGATAAGGAAGCTGAGGCTTGGAGCAGTACCTGCTTTACGTCCAAGGCCTTCAGGTAGAAAGTGACAGATCTTCTGGCTCTCGATTCAGCGCGTATCCCACCCCGCCACTTCACAGCTTGCCTAAGACGAGGCAAACGTAAGATATTAATAAAAATTCACTGCAAAAATTCTATATACTCACTGCTCTATTTTTAAAGTGTATTTCTTTTAAATTATGCTATGCTAATTAGCTTTACTATTTCCAGACAGTAATCTGTTATTGGGTATTACTTTCTTAATTTAGACTCCACTACTAAATCCTAATTTAGACTCATTCCTTCTAATAACATTGACAGAAGTCTGTGTGTCCCACCATTCATTGCTATAGATTTGAGAGACTAAATCTGTTACATTCATTCCATTACATGATTGGGACTCTACTCTCAGAAACTTCTGGTTGAGCTCTTCAGTTTAAAGAAATCCTTGCATATATACATGGAATCCTTACTTTGATGCCTATTCTGTCTCCTTTGATAAATTCCCTTTTGTTACTTCACTGTTCACTTAAGGTCTGTGTTAGAATAACCCCTTGAAAGGTTAAGGGATGGTTGTAAATTGCTTTCTAAACATGGTGCCAGAAGTCTCCAATGCATACTTACTGTTTCCTCTTTGCATCCAAGTGGGTAATAGCTGTGTCCTAGCCAGGAGACATTCAATATCGCTAAGCACCTACTATGTGCCAAATGACCAGGTAGCTGTCAAATAATATGAATATAAAAGACCCTCCACATACTGAGAAAACTCTAACATACATGGGGGCGAGAGACCCAGATGAACCCGTGGGGACACAAGAACAATGAAACTGACCGTGACCAAAAACGATTTTTGGTGCCAGGAACATGGCCTGGTGAGAAGAAAGGTGTCACACACATCCCTACTCACTCCTTTTTCCAAGCACACTTTTCTTTCACCTCCCTCCGGCTTCTAATTCCTGTGCAGAGATGACCAGTTTGATGGCATGAAACTATCTCAGAAACTCTGGTTCTAGTTCCACTTGACGCAAGGTTACTTGTGATTTTGTCCTCTTGCTTGATTCCTAATTCCTCTCGCTCGGATCCTGCAAGATCCCTGACGACTCCGCCTTCATTCGCTTAAGCTGAAAACTGTGCATAGCTGGAAATTTGCAGTTGAAAATCTGACAATATTACTTTCTCTTCGGTCCCTTTTGCTCCTCTCCCCAAATATATGTAAGACAGTGCTCGGGAAAGCTCATTGCATGAACTAGACAAATATACGAAAGTAAGGTATCCATCACGTTACCAGAAACACATCTTTTTACTTTCAGCACCTGGTCCCCCAGCCGGCCCGGTGAAGCGCCCTGCACCTCGTCTGCCAGGGGCTGAGCAGCCGGGAACTTCCCCGCGTCTCCATGGTGAAGCGTCACAAAGCAGCCGCACAGCGCCCAGTCCGGCTGGTGCAAGGGGCCCAGCGACGGCCTCTTCTAGCAAGAATGGCAGAGCCTGGGCCCGAGGCTCCGTGTCCTTCTCAATGCGGCCACAAGATCCGGCCAAGTAAGACTGCGGACCCTGCCAGCCGGCGGGGGGGGCGGGGACGGGGTCTCCCCTGGAGACGCGGTGCCTGGGGCGAAGGCTGCTCGGGTCTTCAAGGGTGTGTGCCTCCCCCTTACGGGTGCGACTCAATTTATGGAGAGGCTGGGAGTCAGGGAAAATGAAAGGGTGTTCACGACCTTGCCCCCTTTCCAGCCCTTCGCCATACCTTCTGTCAAAGCCCTCCCTAAACAGCTCGGAGTTGAAACACCCCATGAAATGTCCAGGAGGGGAAAAGCAAAAGGAAGGCCTAGTGTCTGGAGAACAAAGACAAAGACAAAGTAGCAACAGAGGTCGCGAGCTCTGAAGAGAGCAGACCCAGCGGGGGCCCTGATCCCTGGCAGGATCTGGGAAACAGCACAGAAAGGGGGCGGGGCGGGGCTGCCGAATGCAGAGAAGCGACCCCCAAGTGGATCTGCAGCATCCCCCCCACCCCCCGTGGCTGTAGCAGAGGCTATGGCTATGGGAACTATGGCATTCAGCTGTCGCTTCTAAACTTCGCTGATTTTTCTTTCAAAGGGATTTTGTATTTAACAGAGGCAGTGCTTTTAATACTAATTTTGCATGCGAATGCAGCTGGTTTACTAACTCAGCTTTTTGTGTCGGTGGAGGGAGAGCCACTCTAGCTGTGATGCTACCGGCATGATTACTGTGTAGTCAGCTCCATCCTGGCCTTTCTCATGGCAATAATAACCCATCGCAGCCCTCTAGCTGGGTAATTGTGGTTCCCTGGTGGCTACAGAGCAGTGGGGATTGTTCAACTGCAAATTCCCTAGAATTGTAGTCCCAGGAGAATGAATGAAATGCATACTTTCATCCCATTCATCCCTTTGTAAATTATGAATAGCAAATGAAAATAATTAATACAAAAATATTTACAGCACGAGTTTCTCTATGGTGTCCAGGCAGAGAGGAGAGGCAGGGGAGCTGGAGCCCTCCCCAGGCCCCCACCCCCACCCTGCCCCACTCCCCTTGAGTCTCACCCTCCATTTCTAGCCACCCTGTCTTGGTTTCTTTCACTGTCTGCTCTCCCGCCTCTTGTCTGGGAATGTTGGCGTCCTCCAAGTTTTCTCCTTCTTGGTTTACATCTCCTATGTGAGCGGCCATATCCCGCCACAGGGCTTCAAGTCTACATAAAGGTGCCAATCAGTGGCTCTCTCATCTTTATCTCTAATTCAGATGCTCTTCCTAAATCTCAGACCAAGATATCCATCTGTCTACCAGATGCATTTGGATGTCACAGAAGGGCCTCAAATGCAACATGTACAAAATTATACTCCTTGTCCTCCTAGACTTGGGAGCTCAGTAAGGAGGGTCCCAGCTGCTTAAAGGAGAGGGGAGGCCAGCTTCCCTGACACCTCAATGTCGTCACCAGCTGTCACTGATTCTGCCTCCAAAGTGTCCCTTCCCCTGGGGGCGTTTGCCCCTTCACGTCCAGTCCTGAGTCTCTAACAGCCACTCTGTGCTACCCCATCCTCCACTGACGGAAGGGTCACCCTCTAAAAGGTGGGCCTAATGTATCACTGTCCAGCTCTGGTCTCAAAATAGGATGAGGCTGATGACGCCTGTGGACTAATTGCTATCGAGCTATTACTATCGACTGGGTTCTTAAGTGCTGTATTCCTTCCAAGCACTGCCATAAATTTCCACAAACTGGTGGCTGAAAACAATAGAAATTTTTTTTTTTTTCACATTCTGGAGGCCAGAAGCCTGGAATCAAGCTACTGGCATGGCTGCACTCCCTCTGGTGGCTCTTGGGGAGAATCCGTCCTCGTGTCTTCCCGCTTCTGGTGGCCGTCGGCATTCTTGACCTGTGGCCCTTCACTCCAGTCTCGGCCTCCGTGGTCACGTCACCTCCTCCTGCTCCAGGGCCGACCCCCTGTGCCTTTCTTATGAGGACACTGAAATTGCGTTTAGGGCCCACCGGATAATCTAGGATGTTCTTCATCTCAAATCCTACTTGCATCTGCAAAGAGTACTCAGGCCTAGACTGGTGTTGCTTTGCTTCGGGAAAAGACAGTCTCTGTGCAGAAGATCCTTTCCGATCCTTCTAAGAGTCAAACTCAGAGCTTCAAATCAGGTGAAGTCATAGTTTATTTTAAGAACAATACAGCCTCCCAATTTCTCTCCACCTACTTGTCCGTGCTTGAAATTCTCTTTACAAAGAACATTAATTCTGCTGTTGGAATAAAATGCTTTAAAGTATAAAGTGGTTCCCACTAAAGCAGAAGAATCAAAGGATAATGTCATTTCTAGTATAATGGGATCAGAGCATAGACATCAGCCAAGAGTCTGCAAACAGAAGGACAGAGTGTGTGTGACAGGCAGGGGCTAAGGCTTTAGTTTGCCTGGGGAAGCCTCAGGTGGAGGTGAAACTCACCCCGTGTGAAGGCAGCGGGTGAATAGTGACAGAGGGGCAGGTGCAGCTGCCTGGCTGGATTCAAGGAGCTGTTTGACGAGAAACAAGCCCTGGATGGGAGACACGGGGAGAAGGGAGAGATGGGGAGAAGTACACAGATGGCAGTGGCATATAGGTTTTCAGACTATCTGGAAATTGAAGACACCTCTGAGAAAGATGCTTTACGGCAGTTGTATTCAGGATGTGCGAACGGGAGAAAAGGCAGGCAGTGAGGTGGGTGCAGTGTGAGAGGTGAGGTGACGGACCCCAGACGGCTTTGCTTCGAACATGGAAGGGATCATTTCACCCAGGTGCTAGTGAAATCTAAAAAAAACACAGGTAACTTGCCTAGATACGAAGAAAGAGAGAATGATCGAATTAAATTTTAAAAATATATTCCAAAGTAATCTGGTGGCACCTCCGTTCACAAGGGGAGGTTGCGGCAGATCAATCCTCGTGTCTGCGCACCGGTGAGTTCTCCATCCTCACCCTCCCGGCCTCCCAGCAGCACTTGCCGGTTGTAGGTGCCCCTCCCTCCTCCTGGAATCACCTTCTTCCTTCGGCCATCAGGACACCTCAGCCTCCTGGGTCTCCGCTCACCTCGCCCATTGCACTTCTCAGCCTCCTTCACCGGCTGCCCCGCATCTCCCCAGCCTCTTGACACTGGGGGGCCCCGGGCTTCAGCCTCTGGACGCCACCTTCTCTAATCCCACTCCCCCCCTTGCTGAGCTCACTCACTCTCACAGCTTTAAAGAACAGCTAGGCCGCGGAATCCTGCACGGTCGTTACAAAGAATTAATTAGAGGGCTTCCCTGGTGGCGCAGTGGTTGAGAGTCCGCCTGCCGATGCAGGGGACACGGGTTCGTGCCCCGGTCTGGGAGGATCCCACGTGCCGCGGAGCGACTGGGCCCGTGAGCCATGGCCGCTGAGCCTGCGCGTCCGGAGCCTGTGCTCCGCAACGGGAGAGGCCACAACAGTGAGAAGCCCGCGTACTGCAAAAAAAAAAAAAAAAAAAAAAAAGAATTAATTAGAGCTGCACCAGACGAGTCAGAGGGGCTTCCCATACGGCGCCCTTAAGTGACAGGTAGAAGAGAGGGACACTTTGTGTAAGATGAGCCTGTTTTTTGTAAAACAAAATAGAACTAAAACCCAATGTGATAATGTATCGATATACGTATATATCAATCTCTATATGATTGTAGTAGCAGTTATAAAAGCCCGGAAAGAAACAGGCACGATTGTTAACACGGGCTACCTGGGAGGAGGGTGCTTACAAGCAGGGCCAGGAAGGAGCAAGGACAAGGGGTCCAGGGGAGAACCTGACATGGAAACTATGACCCTCTTAGTGTAAAATCGGTTCATGCCTTTACAGCTATATCTAATATGATGCATGAAAAGTCAGGCAACAAAACAGCACTAGTGAGCCTCCTAAGATGATAGAATTTCAAGTGAACTCTTTTTTTTTTTTTTTTTTTTTTGCGGTATGCGGGCCTCTCACTGCTGTGGCCTCTCCCGTCGCGGAGCACAGGCTCCGGACGCACAGGCCCAGCGGCCATGGCCCACGGGCCCAGTCGCTCCGCGGCACGTGAGATCCTCCCAGACCAGGGCACGAACCCGCGTCTCCCGCACCGGCAGGCGGACTCTCAACCACTGCGCCACCAGGGAAGCCCTTCAAGTGAACTCTTTTCTTTATATTTTTATGTATTGCTCGAATTCTTTAATATAGTATATGTGAATTCTCAAGAAAAACAGTAGACCTATTTTTATCTAGGGGGGAACTCATAATTAAATCGAGCTTCCCCTCTTCCCTAGTGGAGCTCACAAGTTGGCCTTCATTCTGTTACACTCTGCCTTACCACCCAAAATATATGTCTCTTGCAAAATTATTTTAATCATTAAAACAACATTTGATCAAAATATGCTGGCTTGCCACATTTAAAACTGTTTCATCGTGCTTTTAACAGGTGACACCAGTTGGGATTCCTATGCCACCACCACGAAGACTGCATTCACACCTAAGAGAGGAGCAGTGCCTGCCTTAATTCGGTACATCCCTATTCGAATCAGATTGATATACACACTTGAACTTGTTCATCTTTCTTCTATTATTCAGAGTCCAAAACCAATAGAGAGTAATCAGAGGAGGCTTATAGAAAATGCACTCAGATAAGACCCACTGCACACACAGGTCTCCTGCAAGCATCAGAGAGGGTTTCCCCTTCAAAGAGTATCTCAAGCTCCTACAGGAAAATTGAGAAAATTAACACATGGATCCTTCATAAAGCCACTGTGTATCATGCTTTACAACAGAGCCAGTATACAGTTAATAGAACTGTGCTACCTAAACATGGAGCATGAATTGAGTTCATTATCTGGTATATAGCAGGCAGGCAGTGACAACTGAATGACTGGATAAGTGAGTAATTGTTAGCACTTCCACCCAACACTAGTCTTGGAAGCTGGGACAAGGCCACAGTCCCCTGACCCTTACCTTCACTCCTCCAACTATTGCTTCCTAAAGCAATGTTTGCTTGCAACTTCTCCCTCAATTCCACCTGAGCCGAGGGTGGTGGGAATTGCTGTCCATCAGCTGCCTCTCTAAGCTCATTGGTGGGTGAGAGAGGGTGGGGCTGCGAAAGGCCTGCCATCTTTCATTGCATCAGCGGTAGGTGGGAAATTAGCTTGGAGGACCTTCCCTTGAATGGGTTCACTCCGTAAATTACTTCCAATATAGAGGATCTTTTCACCTTGAAAGTTCACATTGTCGAGAGGTCAAACGGAGTACTGTCCAGACTGTGTGGTGCAGTCAGGCAGAAATGGGTTCCAGCCTCAGCTCTAATTACCCCTTATTTTCTCTGCTTCCTTAGGCAAGTAACCAGGCAGCTACAGCTCAGTTTTACGGTTGGCAAAGTAGGACTGATGACTCCTGTATAAGGTGGCTGTTCTGACAAACTGGAAGCACTAGTCAGTCCAGTGACCAGCACGAAGAAGTTACCCCCCAAATTTTCATTCATTTTTCCCCAGCATAATATATGACAGACTTCCAAAAAGTGCAGGTCTGCAGGACTCCTAATTTCTGAGAGTTACCGGCTATCCCACCGAGTCACATTATATCCCCTACTGGGAGATTTACCATCTGACAGGAAGGATTATGCCAGCTTCCCAAACAGTAACTGTTGTCTGAAGAAGAAACATTTGGGATGAAAGCCAAAACCAAATGGGTACTTATGGAGTCTAGGTCAGTGGTCTTCAAATTCACATATTTTTAAAGTTCACAGAAAAGTTATTATAAATTTAAATAGCTGTAAAAGATCAAACTTCCAGCCCATCCTAAATACTGACATTTAAAAACAAGACCATTAAATCATTTCTTTGCATATAACCAGTGGGTAATCTAACCACCTTAGCAAATTGATACTCACTCTGACACTTTAAAAATATATATACAAACAAGCTCTTCTTTAACAGATCATTTATTTCATTCTCTTTCCTTCTTGAACTCTTACTCCCTGTCTACCTCCTCCGTAGAATTTTACCCTGCTCTCATATATTTTGTGTTTGAAAGCAATTTATTGATCGCTCCATTATACCCCTTTGCAACTATTTCAGTATATTAATTGACATTAATTTTTAAACATGTTATATGACCCTAAGTATTGAGTTATCACAATTATTTTTCATACAGAATTGCTCAAAGCAATAAACACATTACAAATGTTAATAATCACTAAGCAGAAAAAGTAAATTTTTTGGAATTGTATCTTAATGAGATAAATGGGGCTGTTTTGTTTTCAATTACTTTATGTCTCCAGATTTGAATGTTATTATTGTTTGGAATGAGACCACATTCAGCATCAATTTTTCCTGCTTTTTTTTTTTTTTCAATTTATAAATGCTGGTGTTGAGAAACCTTGTTCTCATAATTAAGTAGATGTGAATGTAAGGAGTTTTAGTGTAGCATTGCCTTTGAGTACTCTCAACTCTTTATGGCTATATGCCAAAAATCACAAGGTGATTTTTAGTGATTGATTGGCTAACAGCTTGGTTGTGTACGCCTTCAGATTCATTGAAAGCAAATAATTAGATGATTGGTCATCCAGTTATTGAGTTATTCCCTATCTCATTTTTCTGAGACGTATACTGAAAAGGCCTGTCTTTATCTTTGAATTTTATTATTTTATTTTTATATAAAATTTTTATTAAAATTTTTTATTTTATTTTTTTATACAGGTTCTTGTTAGTTATCAGTTTTATACATAATGGTGTATACATGTCAATCCCAATCTCCCAATTCATCCCACCACCACCAAGCCCCCCCATCCCCTACCACTTCCCCCCTTGGTGTCCATACATTTGGTCTCTAAATATGTAAGTTATCTGTGAAGTAAGGAGTATGATAAAAAAATATGAGGTTCCGGGCTTCCCTGGTGGCGCAGTGGTTGAGAGTCCGCCTGCCAATGCAGGGAACACGGGTTCGTGCCCCGGTCCGGGAAGATCCCACGTGCCGCGGAGCGGCTGGGCCCGTGAGCCATGGTCGCTGAACCTGCACGTCCGGAGCTTGTGCTCCACAACGGGAGAGGCCACAACAGTGAGAGGCCCGCGTACCGCAAAAAAAAAAAAAAAAAAAAAAAGAGGTTCCTTAGTTAAATATGTTCTCATGTGTGCAGAACTCTGGTGCTTGACTTTGGAAAATAATTAAATAATATCACGCATAAAAATCAGAAACAACTTCATTGATTTCTTTAGAAACCAAATCAAACATTTACTATGTATTTAATGAAAAAGAAAGTTATATATGGTAAGTATATAGTTATATATTGTAAGTATATAGTTATGTATGGAAAATTACTAGTCTGACAAGCTAGCATATACTTTCATGTATTGTTAAATATTTTACATCATAAAATAAAATGAGGACTGGCTTTATTGAAGTAAATATTTCATAATACATTTGGGTTAAAAAATTAGCTTTAAATACCTTATTGAATGATGAATACAAAATCTGAACAAAAGATCACAAGATTTTTATGTACCAGTTTTATCCAGTGAATCTTTAAAAATTTGAAAGTCTCAGAAAAGATTCCAGGTACATTGAAAAGAATCAGCATCGCCATGCTGTACTGCTTCATCTAAACAGAGATGCTCGGGCTTCCCTGGTGGCGCAGTGGTTGGGAGTCCGCCTGCCGATGCAGGGGACGCGGGTTCGTGCCCCGGTCCGGGAAGATCCCACGTGCCGCGGAGCGGCTGGGCCCGTGAGCCATGGCCGCTGCGCCTGCGCGTCTGGAGCCTGTGCTCCGCGGCGGGGGAGGCCACGACAGTGAGAGGCCCGCATACCGTAAAAAATAAATAAATCAAAAATTAAATTAAACAGAGATGCTCTTCTTTCCAGCTAGTGACATATCCTAGGGATATTTTAAAAGCTGGAAAATGCTTACCTTTAAATATGTAGGGGAAAGAGCCATTTTCACCAATCTATATTCTCTGCTCTCCTCTTAGAAGCTTCTCCTTAAAGAGGGATGAACATTTGATAATTTTTAGAACAGGGAAAACTAGCCATTACTCCCAGCCACACCAATGTACAGTGTACCTACATTCAGAACATCCCTGCACAGGCCATAATGCTCTGGTTATAGCCCTACCCTTTACTCTTGACCTAGAAGGGCAAGCCCTAGGTAAGTGTATGGAATTTGGGTTACAAGGGAGTTCCCTGAAATCACCATAATGAAGTTCCCTTTGCCCGGCGCCCCTCTCACCATTGGCAGCTAACACCCTGAGGGGTCATGCACCTTAGTAAGATCCTATGGTGAAGTGGGGAAGGGAGAAAAGGATGCGGGAAGGAAAAGACCCACTAGATATGCAGCTTTGTTCTCAGGCAGATACATGTTAAGAAAGAATATACTGAGAAATGTGGATGTGAAAATCTATTCCTTGAAAGCAATTTGTGCTGTGATCCCTTTGGAAAGGTCTTCATGCACCTTCGATGACTTCAGTTTGATTTAGGACCACAGCCATGCTTGAATCTGTACATCTGAATGACAAGTGAAATAGTCCAGCATCCAGATGTATCCCACTTTCCAGATGTTGTGTTTCTTACAGACGTAACCTGAATCTTACCCAACCCTCTTTTTTGAAAAAGTCAATATGAAATACTTTAGACACACACAAAGGAATATATAATAAATCCCCAGCTATCATCCAGCTATAATAATCAACAACACATGGACATTTTTAATGTATATCCTCCACTTAGCCTTCCCACTGGATAATGTTGGAGCAAATTCCAGGCATTATATCATAAGTTTAAATATATTTTTATGTGTCTCTGAAAGATAAGGATGCTTTAAAAATATGTAACAATACCATTATCTCACCTAAAAAAGCAATTCCTTAATATCAAATAGCCAGTAAGCGATCAAATTTTCCCCAGTTGTCTCATAATTTAAAAAAAAAAAAAAAAACAGTTGGTTAGAAATTGAATCCAGACAAGGTCTCTGCATTGTATTCTCTTACTTCATTTAATCTACAGTTTCCTCCACTTTTTTTTTCCGAGAATTTCTTTGTTGCAGAAACAGATGATTTGCTCTGGATTTTTCTGACTTCATCCCCATCGTGTCATTTAAAACTATCCTTCTTTTCATGTATTTCCTGTAATCTAATATTCCAAAGACTTCATCTGATTCAGGTTGGGTATTTTCACAGAAGTATTTAATAGGTGGTGTTGTGTATGTATATCCAGAGTGGCAACTGCTGGTCATTGCCTAGATGCGTTATTTCATTAGGGACTTGCAAACCAGTGGTATCTTAATTCTTATATTTTTCCTTTTATTAACTGGAATACTTTTTACATAGAGAAACTTTCCTTCACCAAGTATTTAGTTATAGTGAAGTACTGTTTATACAGAAGAGTACTCAGCTCTTTAAACAAATTAATTAAAAAATTAATGAATTTCAGATTTTTCTTTTAAATTTCACATTAGGACACTCTTACTTTTGTTAAGGGCCATCATAATATAGAGGATTGTTTCTTTTCAGGGAAACCTAGAAATTAAATTATTTCTGGCATCACGTCTTAAGCAGCCAATCTTTAAAAAATTACTTGACACGTGTACTGTTGTGAAATTTGCTATTTAATCCCTTACTCTAGTTTCCACCCTTTTCTTACAGTCAAAAAAGTACCAGAAGATTAGGATATACGTATTCACTTAGTGATCCTATTCCCAATCAGACACAGTACAATGATGAGTATGTTTGGAAGTCGTGTTCTAAAGAAGATTTGATCAACGTTGGAACTTCAAGAGGAATCAAGAACCACAAATCTTATTACCCCAGTCAAGTAAGGTAATATCTACATATCTTTTGAATGTGATATTCTATCAATAAATCCATAAGAAAGAGAGTTTGGATATATCCCAAAGATCCTTCATCATCTACAGCTGTGGTCCTTCTTAGACTATTTTTTGCTCACCTTCTCACATTTATTTCTAACTACTACTCCCTTATCCCCTTAAGTAAGAAACATTTATTTTAATAAATTTATTTATTTTATTGATTTATTTTTGGCTGCACTGGGTCTTCGCCACTGTGCGCAGGCCTCTCACCCGCAGTGGCCTCCCGAGCTGCGGAGCACAGGCTCCAGGCACGCGGGCCGCAGCAGTTGTAGCACGCAGCCCCAGTAGCTGTGGCTCAGGGCTCCAGAGCACAGGCCCAGTAGTTGTGACGCACGAGCTTAGTTGCTCCACGGCATGTGGGATCCTCCCGGACCAGGGCTCGAACCGGCGTCCCCTGCCCTGGCAGATGGACTCTCAACCACTGTGCCACCAGGGAAGTCCCTGAAACTTTATTTTTAATTGAAGTGAAATTCACATAGAATGGAATTAACCATTTTAATGGTTAATTAAACAAATCACTGGCAATTAGTACATTCATAATGTTCTAAAACCACCACCTCTGCCTCATTTCAAAATATTTTCATAATCTCAAGAGGAAACCCTGTACGCATTAAGAAATTATTCCGGGCTTCCCTGGTGGCGCAGTGGTTGGGAGTCCGCCTGCTGATGCAGGGGACGCGGGTTCGTGCCCCGGTCCGGGAGGATCCCACATGCCGCGGAGCGGTTGGGCCCGTGAGCCATGGCCGCTGAGCCTGCGCGTCCGGAGCCTGTGCTCCGCAACGGGAGAGGACACAGCAGTGAGAGGCCCGCGTACTGCAAAAAAGAAATTATTCCCTGTTTCCCTCTCCCCTAGTCTCTGGCAACTATCAATCTGCTTTCTGTCTCTGTGGATGACATACTCTAGATATTTTATATGTGGAATCATACTATGCAATATGTGACCTTTTGTGCCCGGCTTCTTTCACTTAGCATTGTTTGAAAACATTGTTTTCAAAGTTCATTCACATTGTAGCATCTATCAGCACTTCATTCCTTTTTATGGTTGAATAATATTTTATTGTATGTATGTACCACTAATTGTTTATCCATTTACCTATTGATGGACATTTGGGTTGTTGCCACCTTTTGGCCTTTGTGAACAAAGCTGCTATGAACAGGCCCGTACAAGTATCTGTGTTTGGTATAAGCATTCTCAAGCCATCAGAACTTTTATCGTTTTGTTGACTCTCCAGAAGGCCCTTCTCTTATCCACCAAGGAAACTTACAGATTCTTCGAGGCTCAGCTTAAAGAGAGCCATCTCTAATTCCCTTCTCCTCTAGATGAAAGTAACTGACCCTCCCTGTGTTTTCTAGGCACTGTGTACTCTTCTCCCATCATAAAAGGCAAAGCTCAATTGTAGTAAAGGGTTTCATTTACTTGGTTGTCATATGGCATGGTGACACCTGGGATGGAAGCACCTGGACACATTCAATAGATAATATGGCGGCAGAATGGTTAGGATTTGATGACTGAAAGGATGTAAAAGACAAGGGAGAGGAATGAATGATGATGTTCCTGTTTTTTACTTGGATGGCTGGTTCTGTGTTGATGTTATTTACTGAACTGGAACATTTGGAAGGACGGGGTTTGGTGGGGAAGGGCTTGGGGGAAATGTGAGTTCAGTTGAAGACATGTTGGTTGAGGATATATCCAACCTGCAGGTGAATACACAGGTCTGGAACTGGGGGGGAAGAGGCGAACTGTAGATGTGGGTAGCCTTTGGAGTCGTTGGAACATACACACATACCCCATTTAACTTGGTTTCTCATGGCACCCACTCATGTAATCTAGTTACCTGTTGAGTATTTTCCTTAAGATTTATAATTAATGCAAAATAGTTGGTTACAATATTACATTGTATATGTATACATACACGTACATACGCACAGCATTTATTTCCCCTTTAAGTGTTATGGAAGGCTCTCAGCCAGTGAGTGTTCGTGTACCAGCCTGTCCTTTTTGCTGGTAGGGTTTGCGTGTATGTGGGTGCAAAGGACACCTCAGAGTGCCCACGCCTACCAAGAAGAACATGTAGAGGGTAAAGACACATGCCTCTGATGAAGCCCCGGGGACTCCCCGGGTTTGAGGTGCAGGGTGAGGAAAGAAGACTTAAATGGAGACCATAGAGGAGCCACAGAGGAAAGCCTGAAAGATATGGTCTCTCAGGTATCTGGGAAAGACATACAAGAAAGAGATCATTGCCCTGTCAGGTATCTCTGCTACCTATTTTGTGCCCCATCAGACATCACTGGTGAGGTCACTTCCCACTCAGGGTCTTGGAGAAAACCAGCTTACCTGGGCTTCGCAGTGACTGGAGGGCAGAGCCTGCAAGGAGTGGATCGTTATGTGTACTACCTTTTACTCGTCCATTCAAGCAACCAATATTTATTGAATGCCTAGCATGTGCCAGGCACTCTTCTTGTCCATTTCCTGCCATTTCTCCAAGAAGCCCTCCATCTCACACTAATCAGGCATTCCTCCCTTCAACTCTACCAAAGCTGCTCATTTCAAGGTCACCAATGAACCCCAGTCTGCTAAACCCAACGGTCAAGTCTCCGTCCTCATCTCACTTGACCTGCCAGCCACATTCCACACAATGATCAGTCCTTTTTCCTTCACTTTCTTGCGTGGCTTCTAGTACAACACATTCTCTTGGGTTTTCTCTTTCATAACTGCCTGCCCCTTCTCAGTCTCTTTTGCTGCTTCTTCCACTTATCCTTGACCTCTTAATGATGAATCAAACCTCTTCGAATTTCTAGCTTGGTGATCTCATCCAGTCTTAATTGATTTCAACTGTATGAGATGACTTCCAAAATTATCTTCAGCTTAGTCCACTCCCCTTAACTCAGATTCATATATCCAACTGCTTTCTTAAGATCTCCTGCTGGAAGTTTACTTAAAGACTCCTCAAATGTCACATTACCACACTGAACTCCTGAGTGTCCCTCTAAGTGTAGGCTATTCCACGTTTCAGTTCATGGTCACTCCACCCTTTCAACTGTTCAGACCTCAATGCCTGGAGTCATCCTTGGCCCATCTCTTTGCTTCACATCCCACATTCTATGCATCAGGAAACCTTATTTACCTACAAATATATTTAGAATACGATCACTTCTCCCCAGTCACATTTTATTGTCTTCAACGTGAAAAGCCAAAGAAATGACAAAGTACCATGTTACAGCTGGGTCAGCTGATGGCTCCCTGAACACACTGGCACTTTATTGTGGTAGTTGCGTGTAAAGGACTCAAAAGAACACGTACACAAAAACACACATGTGCTTCATTCCGTCAGGTGAACCCACGTGGATTTTCTTAAAAATTGCGTTCGTATTGATAGGACTTCTTTCACTGGACGCTGCCTCAAGGTCAATCGGCAGCCTCAGTAAAGAGCTACTTCCCCTGGAAAATTGCTGCTTCGATGGAAGAGGTTCGGAAGGCAATAGCAAATCAGTTTATTTCCCACACGAGGAGAGACTTTGTGGACACAGCAAAAGGTAAACGTTCATTTTTCTCCTTTCCCTGGTAGAAAGGCACTGGAGTCACAGTGGTGAGCAACACAGATGCAGTCTTCTCCCTCAAGGAACTCACAGTACAGTCGTGGAGAAAGGCAATTTAGCGAACAAGAGTTGACCTAGTTAGCACCTATACAAAGATGCACGTTGTGGGAAATGCAGGGTGCTGGGGGCGCCCAGTGGGACGCCCAGCCTAATGTGGGCGGGGGCTGGGGAGAAGGTCAGGAAAGGCTTCTTGGGTCCAAAGACAAGGACAAATGAGCCAGGAGAAGATGATGGCGTCGAGTTAAATGTGCAGTTTTCAATTCTTAACTGCTGGTTCACCATTTTTAAATTACTTAAATTAAAATTCCTTTATTAAACCAGTACATGCATAGAGTGAAATCTAATAGTTACCTAAAGGCTCACAATGACATAGCAGGCCGTTGACCCACCCCCTCCACTCTCGGTCCTACTCCTGGTGGTTGTCAATTTCCATCCTTTCAACTATGTCTTCTTCCGGGAGCCTCCGTATTTTAAAAGCATATGCTTAATACTGCTATTTTTGATGCATCAGTTTTAGACATTACAATTGATTTCCTGTTATGGTAACTGAGGATTTGGTCCTCCTATAATTCTTTCTCATGCCCCCTCCATCCATCCTCTCAATATAATCATATTACAAATTTGAGGTTAACGCAATTGCTAGTGTTTATATTATGATTACGATGATATGATATATTATGATTATGTAAATGTTTACTGCTGAGCCAGATGGTATTTTATGGTTATGTTTCCTTTTCGTTTTCTTTTGTTTTTTTTACCAGTGAATAACTGATTCTTTTCATATGCTTAGTTTTCTATGTGCCCCTCACTCTCACTGAATCCATTTTTTCTGGTCCACCATCTCAGTACATCACCTTCTAGTGTGCCTGGTGTCCCCGAATCCAGAGCTGCTTTGGTTTGATTTTGCACCAACAAATCTCCTGGCTAGGAAAGGGTAGCCATATAACTGCCATGGCCACTTGCTCTTCCTTGAAACACTCTTCCTTTGAGCTTCTGTGATGCCACACTCTCCTGGTTTGTCTCCTTCTTTCTTGTCTTTTTTCTATTTGAGCTCTAACAGAGTTCCTTAGAGTTCCTGATTCCTTTAAAGAGCAATGATCCATCTTCCTGAGGAATTCTGCATTTGTTTCTCTTCCCCAAGCCCTTCCTCAGGTCCCTGGTTCTGTGTATTTGGTGACTGAGTAGAAGTCTCACAAGGGTCCCAAGTCATCACCTTCTCCTCCCCCCGGCACTGATCTTCCTGCATTAGCTACAGATCCCTGCAATTCCATCCCTACATGGCAGCCAGAGGCTCTTTCACAGTCTAAATTGGATCATATACTTCTGCTGCTTCCTTTCACTGGCTTCCCTTGCACTTTGATTAAAATGCACGTTCCAGTTACTCTCTTGGTCCACAAGGTCCTGCAAGGCTGGCCCTTGCTTATGTCCTCACCTTTCCTCCTCACTCCATCCTTCTCGCTCACTAGGCTCCAGCTCCATGAGCCTTTATTCAACTCCTTTAACCTCTTTCCCACCTTCGGTCAGTGTGCAGCCTGTCCCCTCTGCCTGAAAGGCTCTTTCTGGGGTTTCACTTTGTCACTCTCTTGACTCCAGCTTAAATGTCACCTTGCCTGTGAGAACTTTCCTACAATTTGATCTGAAGAGGCGTGCTGCCACCTTGTTTGTCTAGCACCCCTGCATTTTGCAGTCATTTGTTTACTGGTTCGTGTTTTCTGTTGTTTGTGTTTTATTCTTTCCTCACTATCCAGTAAGTGTTCCAGAGGCCCTTATTCTCTCAGGACCTAGTGCAGTGTATAGCCTCGTCCTCATGTGTAGGAGGTGCTCTGTAAATATTTGCTGAATGAGAGAGAGAATGTACGGGAAGTACCTTTTCTGAAGCTGGATGGATGTGGAATCAAAAGACCTCATACTTGTAGATAAACACGCAGGGTCATGGGAAAACATTTGAAACGTCAGCATGCTTTTTTAAAAATTATTTTATTTATTTAGTTATTTTTGGCTGTGTTGGGTCTTTGTTGCTGCATGCTTGTTTCTCTAGTTGCGGCGAGCGGGGGCTACTCTTTGTTGTGGTGTGTGAGCTTCTCATTGTGGTGGCTTCTCTGGCTGCAGAGCACGGGCTCTAGGTGCGTGGGCTTCAGTAGTTGTGGCACGTGGCCTCAGTAGTTGTGGCTCGTGGGCTCTAGAGCACAGGGTCAGTAGTTGTAGCACGTGGGCTTAGTTGCTCCGCAGCATGTGGGATCTTTCCGGACCAGGGCTCGAACCCGTGACCCCTGCCTTGGCAGGCGGATTCTTAACCACTGCGCCACCAGGGAAGCCCAAAATGTCAGCCTTCTTAAAAGATGTCTTTGAGCTTCCAGTCAGAGTTGTCCTTCCAGCATGCACAAATGACCATTTCTCCACGTGTGGATAGATGCCCAAGACCTGCTAAGACTCCCTCCTAAATCTCTCACCTCCGTCCGCTTCTCTCCCTCCTCACGGCCACTGCCTTTGTCCAGGCTACCATAGTCCCTGCCTTGGATGACCTCTAATTCACTCCCTTGTCCAGTTTTGTGTCCTCCAGTCCACAGTCCATACTAGAGCCACAGGGAGTTTCCAGATGAGCAAACTGACGTCACCTTCCAGCTTAAAACCCTCAGTGACACCCTGCCCCCACCCTCCTCGGATAAAAGCTAAGTGCCTTACTGCGAGCCCTGTATAATCTGGTCCTCGCCCATCACCCCAGCAGTCCCCCTCGCCAGCCCCCCACGCTTTTAATGAGACCGACTGCCTTCCATCCTCCAGGCTCTTGATGCCTCCTGCCCGAGGAAGACGTCTTCCTCCCTGTTTTTAAGCGTATGTCTGTCCATAATTCAAGTCTAAATGTAAAGCTTCATTTCCCTCCCAGGAGTCTTCTCTCATCCCCCAGGTTTGGGTCGGTGCCCTTCCCATGTTTTTATAGCACCTGTTCTTCCCTCTTACACAGCAGTTATCAAATAATATCGTGATTACCTTTCATGTACCTGTTTCTCTAATACCTTAAGCTTCTGAAGCACAGGGACTAGGTCTTATCTTTGAATCCTCATTATTGAATTAAGGCGAAGGAGCAAGAAGCACTAAAACGTGTTTGTTTTCACACGCAGGCTTGGAGAACTCGGCTTTGATGAGTTAGAAGAGCAGATGAAGGCAGCAGAACTAGGTCTCACCGGGTTATAGACGATGTGCCCATGATCCTAGTGGTTTTGAACAGTCCTTGCTGTAGATTTACTGGGGCCTTTCTGCAGATGCCATACCTAATCTTAAAGGGTCAGTTTCTCCCTTTGGGCTGTAACTACTCTGGTATCACCTTTATCAACTGGAAAAGAAACCGGTGGGAGCTGATCTCCTGGGGGGCAGGGATTGTCCCTGGGAGGAGTCCAGGCCTTGGAGGCGGGATTAGTGTTGGGTCAGGTTATCTTCTCTGTCCAGACTTCAGTACAATTATGGGGACTTCAGGGGTTGGTCAGGTCCTTTTGTATCAGGAACTTCTCTTAATAATGCCGAAGGAACTCATTAACATGAAATTTTATACAGACGGTAAAACCATTAGTTAAGAAGAACTAAGAACTAAGAGGTACTTTAAGCATATATCACATAGGCAGTAACTAGAGCGTGGTTCAGATCAATTGCTAATACATAGCAATTACATTTCTTTTTTTTTTTCTTTTGTTCACTCATTAATTTAGTAAATATTTACTGAGGTCTATTACAGTGATATGTACTAAGGATCAATGAAGAATAAGACTTCATTTTAATTAAGTACATAAAGACACAGATGTGGAGAACAAGCATATGGATACCGAGGGGGAAAGTGGAGGGATGGGAGGAATTGGGAGATTGGGGTTGACACATATACACTATTGATACTGTGAATAAAATAGGTAACTAATGAGAACCTGCTGTATAGCACAGGGAACTCTACTCAATGCTCAGTGGTGACCCAAATGGGAAGGAAGTCCAAAAGGGAGAGAATGTAGGTATACGTCTGGCTGATTCACTTTGCTGTACGGTAGAAACTAACACAACATTGTAAAGCAGCTCTACTCCAATAAAAATTAATTTTAAAAAAAGTCTTAATCTTTATCTTCAAAGGAACTCAGAGTAAATCCAGAGCCTGATTTTTGTCTTTTCTGGATCTTCATCTCCGTGCTGGCCCATCCTGGTCTGCATGAACCAGCCCCTCAAGACCCTTCACAACGTGGTTCCTCACTTTGCTCTCCTGCTTCACCCTCAGCTGCTCCTCCTCCCTTCCCTGCATTCCTCGCACTCACACCAGCTAGAGGACATTTCATGAACACTTTGTGCACCTTTTGCTTCAGTGCTGACCCATTGTCAAAACACGCCTTTTGCTGTGTCTGCCTTTTGATTCTTGTCTTCCTTCCCTTCCGGTAACAGAGCCTGTCACACTCCCTCTGGGCTTCTGTAGCACCTTATCCACAGCTCTGGGTGAGCGATTCTTATGAGAAGCTTGTTCACAATATAAGTGCCTGGGTCCCACTTCTAGAAAGTCTCAATGTCTGGGATGAGGTTCAGCGGGTATATTTTGGAATAACCTTCCTAGGTCTTTCTGATGTGTTATCTCCATGTGAGAACCACAGTCCCAAGTGTTATTTATGGTTGCAAGATATCACGTTCCATATCCATGTATCCTGTATATCTCTTTCTAATCACACTGCTTTGAGATTGTCTTGAGGTAGAACAATGACTTAATTACCTTTAACCTTGGCACAGAATCCATATAGGAATTGAAAACATTTGCTTTTGAGTATCAGCTAGCGGAGAAGGATAGGCATCTGTATCAAGTATTTCAATGAGAATTTATTTATTAATAAAGCCATTAGTAACTTACAAAAACCAAGTTATAGATGCTGCTTACTAGGAACAATACCAGATGATTTTCCAAAATAGCTTAAGGAATGTCCTGATGTTTGAGCCTGAGAGTTTTCTTCTCTCTCTATAACCTTGCCTTCTCCTCGGGTGGTTTATGAAGTCATTATGAGGACCATTGAGTACCCATGGCCTCTCTCCCTGAGTCATCTAAACTAAGAGGCATCATGTAGTGAAACCCTTTCCCACTGTGCTGGTCTGAACAGAGATCATTTTTTAAAAATCAATATTAAAATGCTCTTGAGTACCAGTAGATGACATCACATATTGTTTGATATACAATGTACATTTGAATTTATTTTGAAAAGACCTATTGAAAAACTATTTTGGAAAAAGAATAGAGATTAGTGTTAATAGTAATTAACACTGTTGTGACATTTCTCGTGATATTTGTGGCTTTTTTTTTAGGGTTATGAATACTTTATTTTTTCTAGTACCACTTATTTTATTTTTTCAAAGAAGACTTTGATCTTTATTTCTAATCTCTTCTTCATCTCCTATCAGCACTAACTGATTTTGTCCATATTTCCACAATTGGAATTTCTTCTCTTCATTTTATTTATTTAAAAAAAATTTTTTTTGGAGTATACTTGATTTACAATGTTGTGTTAGTTTCAGGTGTACAGCAATGTGAATCGGTTATATGTATACATACATCCACTTTTTTGAAGATTCTTTTCCCACATAGTCCATTACAGAGTACGGAGTAGAGTTCCCTGTGCTCTACAGTAGGTCCTTATTAGGTGATATTCATGTTTTTAATATCTTTGTCCCAGTTAAAGCTGGTGTTGTATAATGTGCCTCTGAACCAACATTTTTGTAGCAAGAATTAGGGGTGAACTCACTCCAGGTGAAATGACTTGTGATTCTCTCCTCAGTTGATCTGGTTGTGCTTGTGGAACCTGGTTTTAGTCAGTGCTTCAGAGCTATTTAAGGATCATATGTTTAATGAGTGTTTGTTAGCAGAGTTATTTCCAAAAATAATAGTGCTACGGTCCACTAATGACAATGATCTTACCTAACCCTCCTCCATCGGTAAGATTCTTTTCCTTTGAGTGGTTCTTTTCCAGATAATGGGCATGATATGCACTGCCCCATCTAAGCTTGCCAGGTTTAGCAAATAAAAATACAGGATGCCCAGTTAAATTTGAATAATGGTGTATAACAGGTAAAAAATGAGTACCTATACATACTTACACTAAGAAATTATTCATTGTTTATCTGAAATTCAAATTTACCTGGCATCCAGGAATTCCCTGGTAGTCCAGTAGTTAGGACTCTGTGCTTCCATTGCAGGGGGCACGGGTTTGATCCCTGGTTGGGGAGCTAAGATCCTGCAAGTCACATGGTGTGGCCCCCCCCCAAATTTAACTGGCGCCCTATGTTTTATATGGCACCCGTAGCCCTGACTAAAATGTCTCACTCTGCACCCTAAACCCTGCCCCAGGGCCTAGGCAGGACTACTGGAGTTGAGACACGCTTCCTGAGTCCACGGAGCGGAAACCAATGAGCACTCCCCACTGACGCCCAATAATACTCATTAGAAGCTACTTCTAATCATTTGAGCTTGTACTTCCTGTGCCTGATAAAGCAGAAAATTACTTCCTGGTTGAAATGTCCCTAAAAAGTACATTGACCGTACCTCTAAATGAAAGAAGAGTGTGTTTTAGTGTGATAAATTGGAAGTTACTGACAGAAGCAGAATGGAATGAAAATACGAGGCTATTTAGAAATAGATTACAAGGAGTAATGATTGCCTTCCATTTGTACCCCAGCTCAAAAGATTAAGCAACATGCTCAGATGTTTCTGGAATGGAAAAACTCACTTCCCCGACCAGCAGACACTGAATTTCGATGGAATTACCAAATTCCAGCTAAAATTCCTGAGCAGCTTCAGGATTTTCGTTTCAAATACGGATGCTACTCAAGCCTACCCATTGCTTCTCAGGGTCTAGGTAAGTACACCTGTAGCTTTTAAAACAACTTCATAGACTGTTCTTGCTCCAAGATTCCTCAGCACATAGGGCCCTGGTGGGTGACCTTGATAACAGTCATAGAGAATGTCAGTGGCTCCCGAATGGAATCAACACTAGGGCTCTGGGGCACTTAGCCTCAAACCCAGGGAAGAGGATGGTGTCTCAGAAGAGAAATGACCGCTTGTGCCGTGAAATGAGTACATCCTCTGACTGGGAGGGACAGTTATTGGGATTGGGGGACACGCCCCCCCCCCACTTATAAAATGAAAGGAAGGATTTAGTTGCTATTAAACAACCAAAAGAAAAAAAAAAGTTCCTCGGGAATCAAATTCGACTTGTCAGTTATCCCCTGGAAGTTTATCCGCACGGCACAGCCTTCAAGCATCTTTACATTTAGCAACGATTTTACTTGAGTGTTCTTTTATGACCCCAATTGCTATTGTTTACAACAGAAAAGGTTTTAAAAGTTCCATGACCAAGCCACCCCCGAGTTCCTGGTTAAGAGGATAATCTGGTGTTAGTCTGAGAAAGTGGTTTATTCCTTGCATGGAGTTGGGATCAAGGAGTGCTTTAGACAAAAATCATAGAGCAGAAGCTGAGCATCTTGGGTTAGAAGGCAGCCTAGGAGTACCTAGTCTAGATCCTGCCATCATGTATAAATCCCTTCTCGTCCATCCTTGCCAAGAGGAGACAGATTACCTGTTTAAACTCTTTGGAGGGGGTGTCCCATCCCCCAGTGTAGCTCCTTCATCCTTGGATACTCTGTTTGAAAGTTCTCAACAGCTAGAATCTTCCTGGCTAAACTTCTGGCCATTGGTTCTATTTCTTCCCACAGAGGTTAACTACTAGAAATCCACTATTCAGTGAAACCCTTATTATATGCCCTCTATATTCTCCACTTAAAGCATTTCTAGACCCTTCAAACACTCTGAATATTAGTTCCCTGTGCTATACAGTAGGACCTTGTTGTTTATCCATCCTTTACATACCAATTTGCTTCTGCTACTCCCAAACTCCCAGTCCTTCCCTCCCCACCTCCCCTCTCCCTTGGCAACCACAAGTCTGCCCTGTTCATTGTTTTTGTTTGTTTGTTTGTTTTTAAAATAAATTTATTTATTTATTTCTGCCTTGGGTCTTCGTTGCTACGCGTGGACTTTCTCTAGTTGCAGTGAGCAGGGGCTACTCTTCATCGCGGTGCGCGGGCTTCTCATTGCGGTGGCTTCTCTTGTTGTGGAGCATGGGTTCTAGGCGTGCGGGCTTCAGTAGTTGTGGCTCGTGGGCTCAGTAGTTGTGGCTCGTGGGCTCTAGAGCACAGGCTCAGTAGTTATGGCACACGGACTTCGTTGCTCCGTGGCATGTAGTATCTTCCCGGACCAGGGCCCAAACCTGTGTCCCCTGCATTGGCAGCTGTATTCTCAACCACTGCACCACTTAAATAATTAAATGGAAATTTTCATCCTGTTTTTCTTCATAATTTTCAGACCGACAGATTCTTGATCGCTTTATTTACTCTTACTGTGACGTTGACCAAGGGACGGTTAAAAATGGAAAATAGTTCAAATGAAGAAAATCTGAACGTAACTAGGTTATTTTCTCAATAATCAAGGAAAAATAAGATCCAAATTGCTCTAAACATAATTTCATCATGACTTTGTGTTATTTTGTTTGTGTGTGTGTGTGTGTTTTAATTAATTTATTTATTTTTGGCTGCATTGGGTCTTCATTGCTGCGCGCAGGTTTTTCTCTAGTTGCGGCGAGCGGGGGCTACTCTTCATTGCAGTGCACAGGCTTCTCACTGCGGTGACTTCTCTTGTTGCGGAGCATGGGCTCTAGGCACGTGGCCTTCAGTAGTTGTGGCTCGTGGGCTCTAGAGTGCAGGCTCAGTGGTTGTGGCCCACGGGCTTAGTTGCTCCGCGGCATGTGGGATCTTCCCAGACCAGGGCTCGAACCCGTGTCCCCTGCATTGGCAGGCGGATTCTCAACCACTGCGCCACCAGGGAAGCCCTGTTTGTTTTATTTTTAAATAATAAAATCATTTAAGGCTGCAAGTCATCTCTTCCCTCCCCACCTCCCTACCTACCTAGTTTTAACCGTATCCAGTAGGATTTTTTAAAAATTTATTTTAAATTTATTTATTTTTGGCTGCATTGGGTCTTTGTTGCTGTGTGCAGGCTTTCTCTAGTTGTGACGAGCATGGGCGACTCTTCATTGCGGTGTGTGGGCTTGTCATTTCTGAGGCTACTCTTGTTGCGGAGCATGGGCTCTAGAGCACAGGCTCAGTAGTTGTGGCTCACGGGCTCTGGAGGGCAGGCTCAGTAGTTGTGGCGCATGGGCTTAGTTGTTCCACGGCATGTGGGATCTTCCCGGACCAGGGCTCGAACCCATGTCCCTTGCGTTGGCAAGTGGATTCTTAACCTTCTTAACCACTGTACCACCAGGGAAGCCCCCAATAGCTTTTTTTTTTTTTTTTTTTTTTTTTTGTGGTACGCGGGCCTCTCACTGTTGTGGCTTCTCCCGTTGCGGAGCACAGGCTCCCGATGCGCAGGCTCAGAGGCCATGGCTCACGGGCCCAGCCGCTCCGCGACATGTGGGATCCTCCCGGACCGGGGCACGAACCCGTGTCTCCTGCATTGGCAGGCGGATTCTCAACCACTGCGCCACCAGGGAAGCCCCCCAGTAGCTTTTGATATAATGTTTTTTTCCTATTCTCTTTTGGATACTTAATTTGTGTCTTCAATTCTGATTTCCTCTTTGAACCAAGAATTATGTGGAAGAGGTTTCTTAATTTTTCAAAAATTAGGGGATTAAAAAAACTTTTTAGTATTGATTTCCTATTTGAAAGTTAAAAAACAAATCTCTGCTTTGGGACAATTAGCAAAAAAATTTTTATGCCAAGATTAATTTGTGTATTAGATGAATATCAGAAGAAAAATGTGTAGTTTATTGTATTTCTCAAGCCCCTCTATCTTTGCCTTAATTGCATATTTGACCTGGCAAATTCTGAGGCAATAATATTTGAAACATTCCACAATAAAAATGTGTTCATCAATGTCTCCTTGTATTTCTGGGATTTTTGCTACATAGTTTTGGCTACTATGTTGTTTATCAATGCTTATGACTTATACAGAGCTTCTTCATTAATTAACTTTTTTCCCATTACATGTTATTCCTCTTTGACCCCGTTAATGATTTTGACCTTAAATTACATTTTAATTGATATTCATGTTGCCATTCATGCTGGGTTTGTATTTTATTTGCATTTACTTAATTCCCAATTGTTCTTTTTTGCTGTTTATGTCTTTCTTGGAGCACTGGGGACACTAGCTGTGGCCAACCAGTAATTTCATGTGGTTTCTCTCCTAGTTTAGTATATATAGTGGGACTTCGTGTCCTCACAACACTCTCCAAATCACGGTCCATATTCCATCGGGATCTTAAACCAAATATTAAAAACTGAGTAGTCCTTCATTCAATAAATATTTATTGAACACCTGCTATGTGGCAGTGTTGTAGGTCATGGGAATATATTTGTAGTGAAAAAACATACATGGAGCTTACATTCTAGAAGAAGGGACAGATCAAAAACAAGTCAAAATGAACAGTATAATTACAAAATATAAGTGCCACACACAGTGTAAGCAGTGCTATGATGGGGGAGCTCCTGTGAGGAGGCCTCATTTAAGCTGACCCATAAAGAGGGGAAAAAAACAGCCATGTGAAGAGATGAGCAACAGCTTTCCAGGCTTGCAGAACAGCAAGGCAAGGGCGTCAAAGTAGGAAAGAGCTTGAAGTATTTCTTGAAACGTCCTAGAAACAGTCAGAAGGCAGAGTGGCTGAAGCATGGTGAGTTGGCTAGGGACAGGGCAGAGGGTCAGTCATACAAAAGAGGTCAAAGGGGCGGGGGCCAGATCCTGCATGGACTGAGTGCCATTGGCTCCTAATAGCATGGACTCTCTTGTTGTAGTTTCTGTGTTCCAGAATATTCAATAAATTTCTGTTGGTTCAAGTTGTGGATCCCTCATGAACGTGGTTTGGTTTTACGTTCATCCTCTTACAGAGCCTTGTCTGGGGCTGGAGTGTTCATCCCTGCAGACATGTTGTGGCTGCATCTTCAGCTTTCCCTGTCCTCCGGGAATCCCAAATGGGATCCTTGACCTCTTAAATGAATTTTAAAAAAAATTTATATACATTAAAGTTCACTCTTTGTGCTGTAAAGTTCTATGGGTTTTGACAGAAGCATAGTGTCATATCCATCATTACAGTATCATACAGAATAGTTTCACCACCTAAAATATCCCCTTGCTTCACCTAGTTGACCCTCCTCCCAAACCTGTCGTTACTTCTTTGGAGATAGTTTTGGTATTCTAAGGGCAGGACAGCCAAGAAAAGCCACTCTCACCCACTGCCTCACAGCAGACAGCCTGTGGATGAATGTAGCCTCCCATCTGGCTGGAAACAGAAAGGCAGACTACATACAGAATTGTAGAACAGATAAGTGGCTGCCACTCTAGAGCCAGAAATGCTACATTTATAAACATGCACTATTAGACAGACTTTTTCTTTGGGCACTGTGGTAGACGAAATTATTGTCCCCAGTTCTTCATCTCTCCCTGTCTCCACACGCTTTGGAAGGGATTTCCCCAGCCTTTGACTGTGAGCTTGGTCATGTGACTTGCTTTAGCCAATGGGATGTTAGCGGACATAAGTCTGGGCTGCCCACTGGTCCCAGGAGAAGGGTGAGAGTCATGTGGATGAGAGCTACTGCTATGGTCAGTTTGCGTACCCCCAAAATTCACCTGTTGAAATCCTAATCCCCAAGGTGATGGTATTAGGAGGTGGGACCTTTGGAGGTGATTAGGTCATGAGGCAGAGCCCCCATGATTGGGATTAGTGGCCTTATAAAAGAGACCCCACAGAACTCCCTTCTGCTATGTAAGGACACAGAGAAAAGATGGCCATCTGAACCAGAAAGTCCTCACCAGACACCAGATCTGTTTGTGCCATGATCTTGGAGTTCCAGCCTCCAGAAATATGAGAAATCAATGTTTGTTGCTTACAAACTACCTAGTTTATGATGATTTGTTTTAGCGGCCCAAATGGACTGATCCAGCTACCCTAGCTGACCCTCCCTAGGGATCCACAAAGAGTGAGTGAGAAATAAGTGCTTCCCATTGCATGGCACTGAGATTAATGCAGCAAGAGCTAATAGATACAGGCACAGTATTTATTTAGATGAGAGGTCTCTGGAACCGTCAAAATGAAATGAAAGGCTTGGTAGAATCCATTCTCCCTCTTAAAAATATTAAGTCTGATCACCACTGACAAATGCATTTAAAAAGTGATTGTCTTCTAAGACAGGAGAGTGTGGTTGTGGTCCTTTTGTATTTTAAAACCTGCCAACTAATGAAGGCATTTTAAACGTTGAACACTTCAAAGGTTCTCATGAGGCCAGTGGCCACTGCTTATTTTAATGTGCCAAAGGATGTGAATGAGTGCTTTAATATGTTCCTTTTTTCAGAGCAGATTGTCAAGACCAGATCAGTGTACTTGACGTGAGTTAATTATGTACCTTCATTATTATATTTCAAAGAGAGCAGTGTTTCAACACAGATAATGATTCTGAAATTCTTTCTCTTGTGGTATACCCTGATGGCTCTTTTGATTCTCTTTCTAACCTCCTGCAAAACTCACTGCCCCCTGCTGACACACACATATCCTATCCCAAAAAGTACATGTTTCTATGCTTTCCAGAAACATCTGTTCTTTGTTTTTAACCTCTCGAAAAAAACTGTTTTATAAATAGGTTTTTTCCCCATTTTTTTTTCTAGTTTTATTGAGATATAATTGACGTATAACATTGTATTAGTTTAAGGTGTACAACACAATGATTTGATATATGTTTATATTGCAAAATGATCACAATAGGTTTAGTTGACATCCATCACCTCACATAGTTGCAATTTTTTTTCTTGTGATGAGAACTTTTAAGGTTTACGCTCAGCAACTTTCAAAAACACAATACAGTATTGTTAACTATAGTTACCATGCTGTACATTAGATTCCCCAAAACTTATTTATCTTATAACTGGAAGTTTGTACCTTTTGACCACCTTCACTCATTTCTGCTCCCCTCAGCCTTCCCTAACCCCCAACTATCACCCGTCTGTTGTCTGAACCTTATCATTCAGCCTAGCTCTAGCTCTTGGTTGTCTCCTTTTTTTTTTTTTTTTGAAGTTTATATTATTTATTCTTTTATACAGCAGGTCCTTATTAGTCATCAATTTTATACACATCAGTGTATACATGTCAATCCCAATCGCCCAATTCATCACACCACCACCCCACCCTCCCACCGCGTTCCCCCCCTTGTTGTCCATGCGTTTGTTCTCTACATCTGTGTCTCCATTTCTGCCCTGCAAACTGGTTCATCTGTACCATTTTTCTAGGTTCCACATATATGCGTTAATATACCATATTTGTTTTTCTCTTTCTGATTTACTTCACTCTGTATGACAGTCTCTAGATCCACCCACGTCTCTACAAATGACCCAATTTTGTTCCTTTTTATGGCTGAGTAATATTCCATTGCATATATGTACCACAACTTCTTTATCCATTCGTCTGTCGATGGGCATTTAGGTTGCTTTCATGACCTGGCTATTGTAAATAGTGCTACAGTGAACATTGGGGTGCATGTATCTTTTGGAATTATGGTTTTCTCAGGGTATATGTGCAGTAGTGGGATTGCTGGATCATATGGTAATTCTATTTTTAGTATTTTGAGGAACCTCCATACTGTTCTCCATAGTGGCTGTGTCAATTTACATTCCCACTAACAGTGCAAGAGGGTTCCCTTTTCTCCACATCCTCTGCAGCATTTGTTGTTTGTAGATTTTCTGATGATGCCCATTCTAACTGGTGTGAAGTGATACCTCATTGTAGTTTTGATTTGCATTTCTCTAATAATTAGTGATGTTGAGCAGCTTTTCATGTGCTTCTTTGCCATCTGTATGTCTTCTTTGGAGAAATGTCTATTTAGGTCTTCTGCCCATTTTTGGATTGGATTTTTTTAAAATATTGAGCTACATGAGCTGTTTATATATTTTGGAGATTAATCCTTTGTCTGTTGATTCGTTTGCAAATATTTTCTCCGATTCTGAGGGTTGTCTTTTCATCTTGTTAATGGTTTCCTTTGCTGTGCAAAAGCTTTTAAGTTTCATTAGGTCCCATTTGTTTATTTTTGTTTTTATTTCCATTACTCTAGGATGTGGATCAAAAAAGATCTTACTGTGATTTATGTCAAAGAGTGTTCTTCCTATGTTTTCCTCTAAGAGTTTTATAGTGTCCAGTCTTACATTTAGGTCTCTAATCCATTTTGAGTTTATTTTTATGTATGGTGTTAGGGAGTGTTCTAATTTCATTCTTTGACATGTAGTTGTCCAGTTTTCCCAGCACCATTTATTGAAGAGACTGTCTTTTCTCCATTGTATATCCTTGGCTCCTTCGTCATAGATTAGTTGACCATAGGTGCGTGGGTTTATCTCTGGGCTTTCTAACTTGTTCCATTGATCTATATTTCTGTTTTTGTGCCAGTACCATATTCTCTTGATTACTATAGCTTTATAGTATAGTCTGAAGTCAGGGAGTCTGATTCCTCCAGCTCCGTTTTTTTTCCCTCAAGACTGCTTTGGCTATTCTGAGTCTTTTGTGTCTCCATACAAATTTTAAGATTTTTTTTTCTAGTTCTGTAAAAAACGCCATTGGTAATTTGATAGGGATTGCATTGAATCTGTATATTGCTTTGGGTAGTATAATCATTTTCACAATATTGATTCTTCCAATCCAAGAACATGGTATATCTCTCCATCTGTTGGTATCATCTTTAATTTCTTTCATCAGTGTCTTATAGTTTTCTGCATACAGGTCTTTTGTCTCCCTAGGTAGGTTTAGTCCTAGGTATTTTATTCTTCTTGTTGCAATGGTAAATGGGAGTGTTTCCTTAATTTCTCTTTCAGATTTTTCATCATTAGTGTATAGGAATGCAAGAGATTTCTGTGTATTAATTTTGTATCCTGCAACTTTACCAAATTCATTGATTAGCTCTAGTAGTTTTCTGGTGCCATCTTTAGGATTCTCTCTATATAGTATCATGTCATCTGCAAACAGTGACAGTTTTACTTCTTTTCCAATTTGTATTCCTTTTATTTCTTTTTCTTCTCTGATTGCCGTGGCTAGGACTTCCAAAACTATGCTGAATAATAGTGGTGAGAGTGGACATCCTTGTCGTGTTCCTGATCTTATAGGAAATGCTTTCAGTTTTTCACCATTGAGAATGATGTTTGCTGTGGGTTTGTCATATATGGCCTTTATTATGTTGAGGTAGGTTCCCTCTATGCCCACTTTCTGGAGAGTTATCATAAATGGTGTTGAATTTTGTTGAAGGCTTTTTCTGCATCTATTGAGATAATCATATGGTTTTTATTCTTCAATTTGTTAATATGGCTTATCACATTGATTGATCTATGTATATTGAAGCATCCTTGCATCCCTGGGATAAATCCCACTTGATCATGGTATATGATCCTTTTAATGTGTTGTTGGATTCTGTTTGCTAGTATTTCGTTGAGGATTTTTGCATCTATATTCATCAGTGATATTGGTCTGTAGTTTTCTTTTTCTGTAGTATCTTTGTCTGGTTTTGGTATCGGGGTGATGGTGGCCTCATAGAATGAGTTTGGGAGTGTTCCTTCCTCTGTAATTTTTTGGAAGAGTTTGAGAAGGATGGGTGTTAGCTCTTCTCTAAATGTTTGATAGAATTCACCTGTGAAGCCATCTGGTCCTGGACTTTTGTTTGTTGGAAGATTTTTAATCACAGTTTCAATTTCATTACTTGTGATTGGTCTGTTCATATTTTCTATTTCTTCCTGGTTCAATCTTGGAAGGTTATACCTTTCTAAGAATTTGTCCATTTCTTCTAGGTTGTCCATTTTATTGGTATAGAGTTGCTTGTAGTAGTCTCTTAGGATGCTTTGTATTTCTGCGGTGTCTGTTGTAACTTCTCCTTTTTCATTTCTAATTTTATTGATTTCAGTCCTCTCCCTCTTTTTCTTGATGAGTCTGGCTAATGGTTTATCAATTCTTTAACTCTTCTATGTCTTTGTTAAACATTTCTTGTGTCTTCTCAATCTTTGCCTCCATTCTTTTTCTGAGGTCCTGGATCATCTTCACTATCATTCTGAATTCTTTTTCTGGAAGGTTGCCTATCTCCACTTCATTTAGTTGTTTTTCTGGGTTTTATCTTGTTCCTTCATCTGGTACATAGCCCTCTGCCTTTCGTCTTGTCTATCATTCTGTGAATGTGGTTTTTGTTCCACAGGAGGCAGGATTGTAGCTCTTCTTGCTTCTGCTGCCTTCCCTCTGGTGGATGAGGCTATCTGAGAGGCTTGTGCAGGCTTCCTGATGGGAGGGACTGGTGGTGGGTAGAGCTGGCTGTTGCTCTGGTGGGCAGAGCTCAGTAAAACTTTAATCCGCTTGTCTGCTGATGGATGGAGCTGGGTTCCCTCCCTGTTGGTTGTTTGGCCTGAGGCGACCCAACACTGGAGCCTACCCGGGCTCTTTGGTGGGGCTAATGGTGGACTCTGGGAGGGCTCACGCCAAGGAGTACTTCCCAGAACTTCTGCTGCCAGTGTCCTTGTCCCCACGGTGAGCCACAGCCACCACCCGCCTCTGCAGGAGATCCTCAAACGCTAGCAGGTAGGTCTGGTTCAGTCTCCCTTGAGGGTCACTGCTCTTTCCCCTGTGTCCCGATGTGCACACTGCTTTGTGTGTGCCCTCCAAGAGTGGAGTCTCTGTTTCCCCCTGTCCTGTCGAAGTCCTGCAGTCAAGTCCCACTAGCCTTCAAAGGTTGATTCTCTAGGAATTCCTCCTCCCGTTGCTGGACCCCCAGGTTGGGAACCTGACGTGGGGCTCAGAACCTTCACTCCAGTGGGTGGACTTCTGTGGTCTAAGTGTTCTCCAGTCTGTGAGTCACCCACCCAGCAGTTATGGGATTTGATTTTACTGTGATTGCGCCCCTCCTACCATCTAATTTTGGCTTCTCCTTTGTCTTTGGATGTGGGGTATGTTTTTTGGTGAGTTCCAGTGTCTTCCTGTCGATGATTGTCCAGCAGCTAGTTGTGATGCTGGTGTTCTCTCAAGAGGGAGTGAGAGCACGTCCTTCTACTCCGCCATCTTGGTTCCTTATCTATAAATATGTTTAAACCTGTTCTATTTTGTTAAAAAATGCTTTCACGAAGAGAAGAGTAGAAAAGTAACTTCACTTTCAACTGAAGACTGCAATACTTTTTAAAAAATAAAAAAATCACAATGGGGCATGTGTAGTTGAGTTTTCATTATGTGTTAAAAATCTCCTGTCTGTACAAGAGGCATATGAGCCAGAGCAATGCTTCTCAATCTTGACTGCACTATAGAAGGGCCTGGAGAGATTTTAAAAATCCTGATATCCAGGCCACTCCCCAGACCAATTGCATCAGAAAATCTAGGGATGGAACCTGCAGCAGTCTGTTCTAAAATTCCCAGGGTGATTCCAATGCACAGCAAAGAGGAGGCCCCACTGACCTAGGGGAGCCGCAAGTTGTACCTGCTAAGTTTAAGTGGATGGCTCAGTTAGGCTCTAGGCAGGAAACAGAATCCACCTCATTTGTTTCACTTGATGGGGCTTGAATGAACGGACTACTTCTGAGGGTGAGGTTTGCAGAGGCTAACAATGGAAGGAAGCTGTTACCAGCTCTAGGCCTGAATGGACAATGTGACTGGAGCCCAGTGAGACCCAGCTGTGTGGAGGAGCTGCTGTCCCCTGGGGCTGTGGTCACAGAGAGAAAGAGCCATGGCCAAAGACATGAAACAGGGAGAGACTGGGGAAGAAATACTCCACTCTTGCTTTCTCCTTCCCTCTGATACAATCTGAGCTCCTCCAGTGGCTCCCATTGACCAAGCCCAACGGACGCCACCAGAAAGGTACTGAGGAAGATGCAGCCCAAAGGGTCAGGCTCCAGTGGCACAGAGTGGGCCAGGGAAGGGTATTAAGGGGATTTGGAGGCCAAACAGATTATAACCAACACAGCCAGCCAGCTTTTCTCAACCAAAACCAAAAGCAGAGTGTGTGGCCAAGTACTGAATATGATTTCTGAATGTGATTTTATAGAACACTTTATAAAACAGTGAATTTATTCATTTAAAGAATTATCTTTTAAAAAATAATCACATTTCATGAATTGGGATGGTTCCAGAAAATCCAAGGTGTATGATTATGACAGCTTAAACTTTATCCCTCATTCAACATTTAAAAAAAAAATATTTCTGGGAATTCCCTGTCGGTCCAGGTTGGGACTCCGAGCTTTCACTGCCGAGGACCCAGGTTCAATCCCTGGTCGGGAAACTAAGATCCCACAAGCTACATGGCATGGCCAAAAATAAAAATAAAATATTTTTAAGTCTTTTGTGCCAGACACTGTGCTGTACTAGATACCAAAATCAAAGACAGAATAACCATTCTTAAAGACTTAAGAGTCTAGTGGGAAATACAGACAAGTTAGCAAGGTTATATTTTACCAGCCCGGGGTGGTGTACCCCACTTCAGGAGCACTCCCTGCCCCCAACTCTAGCCACGTGGTTCTGATGTCAGCCGAAAACTCACTGCAGTCAGCCTGGGCCATGTTTGGTACCTCTCCTCTCTGGCCACCGTTGGGGTCCAGCCCGGGTTTTCCTCAGTGGAGATGTGGGCAGAGCTCTCTTTCCTCTGTGCTTATGAGGCTGTAAGACACATCCAGAGCTACCTGTGGTCTTTCTTCCAGCCTCATGGGGACAACCAGGCAGAGAATGGAGCCATGGGAGAGGATGCATGAAAGAGAGGGAGGGTCCTGATGAGACTGGAGTGAGTCCTTGAGTCCAGCCGCCACCTTAGCCACACGAGCCAATTCATGTCCCCTTTTGACAAAAGCAGCATTGAGCTGGGAGTCAATAGTGTTCTACCTAATACAGAGAGAAATGTCAATAAACTCTGAAGAGACATATGATAGAGCCAAGCACAGGGTGTTATAGGGTTTCTGAGAAGCTTGGCTAACCCGGCCTGAAGGGTCAGGAAGGTTGCTGGAACGATGTTGAGCCTGGGTCTTTCCTGGAGGCAACGGCATTGTAATTATGCTATTTTCACAAGCAAGAGTCTCAACTTAATGCCTACAGTGGCCTGGCAGGTGACCGAAATAAGGACAGTGGGCCAGGTGTGAGGCCATAGGGAGTGGTGAGGACTTTGGTGAACTGGAGAGTGCCTGCCATGTCTAGAAGGGGCTGGTGACATCCTTTCTAGACAATCGTAGCCCTGTTAGCATGTATCAGTTACGTAGGATTTCAGGAAAATCCCTTTTTTCATTGTATCACTATAATGCCCCTCTTTATGTTCCATAGTATTCCATATTCTGAAGTCTACTTTGATATTAATGTAGCTATTTCTGTTCTTTTGGTTAGTTTCAGTATATTTTTCCATCCTTTTACTTTTAACCCATCTGTGTCTTTTCATTTAAAGGGGGTTTCACATACGTATAATACACCATGTAAATATATAATACAATGTTGAATTCAGGAGTAGGAAGAAAAATACAGCAGGCTAAAGATAGAGAGGCATGGGGGTTGCTATTTTAAGTGGGGTGGCCTGGAAGGCCTCTGTAACATGGCACTGAGCTCACTCCTGACAGAAGTGAGGGAGGAGGGGGGAACCTTGTGGATGTTTGGAGGAAGGACTTTCCAGGTAGAGGGAACAAGGGCAGA
Organism: Kogia breviceps; assembly: GCF_026419965.1. Lineage (NCBI taxonomy): Eukaryota > Metazoa > Chordata > Mammalia > Artiodactyla > Physeteridae > Kogia > Kogia breviceps. The sequence goes on from NC_081325.1 coordinate 9,009,707, forward strand.
AGCCCTGCAAGTTCTAAGAGAAGGTCAAGGTGGTCCTGGAGAAGTGAGGGGAGAACAGTAGGAGGTGAGGTCGGACAGATAGAAGGGCAGATCAGAGAAGCCTCCAAGGTTATGGATTTTACTTTGCATTTTACTTTGAATGATACGAGAAGCATGGCAGGTGTTTGAGTAGAGGGTACACATTGTCCAACTTCTGTTTTTAAAAGACCACTCTCTACATAGAACATATTGTAGTGGGGCAGAAATGAAACCCGGGAGGTACTGCCTGAAGATACTTCAAAGGTAGAACAAATAGGATTTGTTGGTGGACTGAATGTGTGCTTGGGAGAACAAAGAGGGGAGGGAGATGACTCCAAGGGTTTTTCCCTAGGCAATTAGGAAAATGGAGATGTTATCTGAGACAGGGCAGGTGGAGGAGGCGTGGGATTGGGTAATCAAGGGTTCCATTTTGGACAGTGGATAGCACCCACATATAATTACTATTAATTGCACCCTGGCAGGACAAGATGGTAAGAGAGCATTTTTAATACCAGTTATTTTCCTCTTTGTTCACTCCCTGGCATTTCCTCCCACCCCACCTCCCAGCTTCACGTTAGCATCAATTACCTTCACGTGTGATGGGATTAATGCACCCGGGGTGGGAGGGGCAGGGGGGAAGGGAGAGAGGAGGAACCTCTCCAGGTACTCCAGTTATAAACCCTGGCACAGTGAGGGGCGAGCCACCACTGTGGGTACAGCTCACCAGCACTGGCTGCTCCCAGCAAGAAAGTAGCAAGATTTTCTTCACCTGGCATCTCTGTGATCAACAGTAATTGCCCCTGGGGACAGAGTAGACATGATTCTAATCAGTATAGGAGTCCCTGGAAGGTTTTGCTGTCTGATACCACGAACTGGAGAGGAAGAAGAGCAGGTTCTGCTTTGGGAAGGTTAGAAACATCTCATGCTAACGGGTAAGAAAACGTTCTCTTCGTCTTTTTCTTTTCTTTCCTTTTTAATCTCATAGAATTTTCTAGAATTCTGCTTGGGGTACAGGCAGAGAGCTGTTTGCAGTAAAAACGGGTATTATAAGGTAACCGTTTACATTGTCAAGGAAGCAGGTTTTGCTCCTCAGGAGGAAGGTAGAGGGAAGTTTGTCCCAATCATTGTGAAGACTGACCACGTGCCCCCCTCGGCCTGGCACAAACATGGGGTGCAGCAGTGCCCAGGGCTTAGTGTGCTCAGCTAGCTGTTTCTATGGAATTTTGTCCCTGCAATCAGAGCCTCTGCCTTGATAACTTAATTGCACTTAAAAAAAAAAAACCCACAAAAAAACCCTTGAATTTGAGTAAATCCTGAGAATATCATGAAGGCTTTTGATTAATGTAAAATTAAAGCTCTTTCAGAAGCATTAATTGAATAAAAAGAACACTATTCAAAGAGCTGTAAGCTTGGCCTAAACCATTTGAAGATATACGGTCATCTTAAAATCTGGTTAATTAAGGCACTAAGTGTCATCAAACATCTTGACTTCAGGGAACTTTATTTCTATTTAAGTTCCTATCTCATTTTCTTGTTGTTCTGACCCTTTGATATCTATTTTTCCTTCCTGCATTGCCCTATCCTGAATCTTTTCCATGTTAGCTGGAAAGTAAACCCTAGAATGTTTCCAGCTCAGTCTTTCTCAGCATCCTTCTTGCTGACCAGGTGTGGATGAGATGTCATAATTAAAAGTGACCCATTTCTTCTGAGATTGCTGAGATAAAGCATGCTTTTAGCTTGGCAGAAGAATTTTGTTTTTGACTGTTGAAAGAAACAAACTGTAAGCATAATATTAAATCAGTATTAAGAGTGACCAACAATACACTTAAAAGTTTGGGAAATTACTATTCCCCCAAATAAGGTAAAAGAAACCATTAAGTTCTGAGTGAAACGTCACTCTCAAGCCCTTGGCATAATCATATTACCAGCAGGCATGAGTCACCTTGATCTCTGTCGTGGGAAACCACAGGTACCACCTGGGATGCTTTGAGCTACACACAGGTCATATAAGACCCACAATGCCCGAATATTTAGAAAATTGATTACCTTACAAACTAAATCTGTTGGTAGGGAGTGCTCCACACTTGGTGAATTCAACAATTCAAAGGTGTAATTTAACACAAATATCCTTTGTAGCTTTGTTGTTTGGGCTTTGGGGCTCACATTTGTCCTGTTTGCAAGATGGCTGCAGCATCTCCATCCAGAGGCCACATCTGAGGCAGGAAAAGTACTGTTTTCTCCCTTCCTTCACTTTTCAAAAGCATGGGAACCTTTCCCAAAACCACCCAGTGGACTTCCACTCACACCTGATTGGCCAAAGTTGTGTCACATGCTCATGCTACACCCAAACCAGCAAGGAGAGCAGGTTACCATGGTTGTCTTAGACCCCACGCATGATTCACCCCCCGAGACGGGGGAGGAGCTCTGCCTCTCATGAAGGGCATGGCCCCCAAGACCTACACGAGGTAGAGTTCCGTTAGCAGGGGAGTGCTGGGGGGAGATGGCTGCCGGGTGGGAATGATGCGCAGACATCTATGGTTTCCACTGTCCACCTTCCTGTCTCCCCAGCTGCCCCTTTATAGCCCCCTTACTTACTCCTCTTCTGCCTGCCTGTCCTCGAAATACTAGGATTCCTCAGCACCCAGCCCGGGCCATCTTCTCGAGACGCTCTGTGTGTGCTCCCTCAGTCCTGTGGTTTTAAATGCCATCTACACGTTGGCAACCCTCCCCTCCAAATCGGTATCTTCTGCCTAGACCTCTCTCCTCTGAGCTCCATATCTGGACCTCTAACTGCCCGCGTGACAGCTCTACTTTCATGTCTCAGAAGCATCTCAAACATAATACGCCCCAAGCCGAACTTTTTATTTTCCCCCAAACCAGCCCCTACCCAGGTTTTCCATCTTAGTAAATGGCACGTCCATCTGCCAGGTGTCTCATGACAGATGTTTGGGAGTCAGTCTTGACTCTTACCCTCCCTAACTGCCCATCACAGCCACTCTTCTTTTATTCAACATGGCCTCGAGCACGCTGCTCCTACAATAGGTGTCCAGCCCACAGTAGGTGCTCAACAAATATTTGTTGAAAGTGATCGAGTGTGCTTGTATGGTACATCTCTTGACTGGAGAGTGGAAACACGGAAGTTTAGAAACAGCTTGAGGGTAATAACATGTGACATTCTGATAAAGGTGTTCATTTGGGGATGAACTGAAAGAATCACTGACAGTGCTTTCTGAGAGATATAATGCCACGCTTCCTCCCCATTCAAGCATAAGCCCACCAATCTTTTGGCAGGACTTCCATGAGCACTAAAAGAGTAGAGATGAAATCTTGCAATTTACTTGGAGCTTCTCTCAGGTACATTGGCTTCTTTATGGCTCCTGGTAGCAATGCCACATTCAATGGTACAGTGCACAATGAGGGCCCAATGTGAATTGAAATTGTGATGCATGATCTGCATTTTCTCTCAATAAGGCTGTGATCAGCAACTACTGAAATGAAGAGTTGAGGGACGTTGTTCTTTTCTTTTCCAACATCAGTGACACTGATGGCTGTGATGTTGAAAAGATGGAGGATTTTAACAGTCAGCTACTGCTGCATAACAAGCACCTACAAAATCTTGGTGGCAGTGAGAATTTATTTCCCATGCATCTGCAGCTTGGCTGAAGTGGCTCCTCTGGGCTTGGTATTGCTGGGGTAGTGCTTCAAGCCATCGATCTGGCTGGGTTTGATGGTGAAGAGGGGAATGGTCCACATGTATTCATTGTGGGTCCCACTCAAGGGAAGTTCTTCTCACACTAATGACAAAAAACACAGGAGGGCAAGTGGAAATTCTTGAGGCTTCTTAAAGGCAAGACTCAGAGCTGGCACACTGCCACTTTAGCTAGTTAGTCAAAGCAAGCTGTAAGATCAAGCTCAAAATCAAGGGCTTTTCTGGGATGATCTACAGAGCTACAGGGTGAAAAGCATGGATACAGGGAGGAGTGTTGAATTGGAACAATACTTCAATCTGCCCGGGTATATACTACACATCAAAGAAAACAGAAGAGAAAGCTTGTGTTCAGCTTGAACTGATCAAGTCCAGGGTGGGGCTGCATCTCCCTCTGCTCCTGTCTGCTTTTCATTGTAACTCAAACTATACCTTATGGTCCCTTTGAAATAGACTACCCAATATAGGTTCCATCCCTCCCAAATTCATTCCATTTTTTAATCTATTCAGTAATACCCAGACTACTTCCCGGGATGGTGCCCTGGATGTTGATTTCTTAGTATGGTTGTTATGGGAAGCTTTTCATTTCACATCTGCTGACACAATTTGCTGTCTCTCTAAAATTAAAAAAAAAAGAGAGAGAGAAAGGGAAAGAGACTCATACTCTGATGGCTGTAAAGGATAATGAGTAATTTATTCAGAGCTATATACAAATCAGACTATCATCTTCCAGACAGAATCAATAATATAATTTTAAGCCCACACACATTTACAAATGCGAACACTCCAGTGCAGCTGGGTTGCCATGGGCAACCGGGGCATGCCAGCTTGTGATCTGAAACAGGCTGATGTCTCCCAGCCTGGGAAGCACATTCTGTAGACAGACTCCAAGGGAGGAGAGGATGTTAGTGTTGGCTCTGATCTGGCCGCCACACAAATGCACCCCTGTGATGGTTTGGATTAGTTCTCGTCTGAACTGCGCAGCTTTTAAAAACTCCTATTTACACAGGACTTCTTCAGTATCCCTTCTGTGTCTGTGTTGAAGCAGGCTGGGGAATGGAGTGGGGAGGGTGTGATGGAGCCGTGTGGACTAGAGCAGGCAACGAGAAACTCCTCCCATAGCTGCCGACGGTCTGAGGTCGGAGCAGCAAAAGGGATGCTCAGGTCGGAGGCCAGGAGGCAGGCTGGTTGGTCAACTGGAAAGTGGGCTCAATGGGCCTTCCCCAGAAGAGGTCCCGATCAGATGTTGGGAGCTGATGTACGCTGGTTGGAAAAACAAGAGCAAGAAAGAGGAAGGCATGAAGAGGAAAGAGAAGGTGGTTTTGGGCAAATATAAACACTGGGAGTGGGGTGAGGGGCAGACAGGTCCCATTAAAAGGGCTGGGGGGAGGGGATGGCACACAGGAATGACGTGTGATGACTCCATTTAAATATGTCAATACAAACCTAAATTCATTGTCAAAAGAGCCTGCCTGTCTCAGTCAGCTTGGGATGCCATAACAAAATACCATACACTAGCTGGCTTAAACAACAAACATTACTTCCTACAGTTCTGGAGGGTAGAAACCCAAGCATCATGGTGGCAGTGTGGTGGGGTCCTTGCTGAGGTTCTCTTCCTGGTTCATAGATAGCTGACTTCTCCTTGTCTCCTCACATTGTGAAGAGAGATCACCTCTCTCGTGTCTCTTTTTGTAAAGGCGCTAATCCCATTCGTGAAGGCTCTACCCTCATGACCTTACTACTTTCCAAAGGTCCCATCTCCAAATATCATCGTATTGGGGATGAGGGCTTCAGCATATGAATTTGGGGGGAGAGCACACAAACTATGAACTATAGGATGTTCCTGGTGAGAGTGTCACTGATATTCACAAGAATCATGAAAACATTTAGTTAAGAATTGGGTGATTTTTGATGATACCATAACATAATCTGGCCCCACCTCACTGACTAGTCTTGGTCAGATTCAAAGAAGAGCAGACTGGTTGAGAGACCCAGAATAGATCCCACACCCACCACTGAAGAGCACACTCCTTGACTTAAAGCTGAGGCTTCTATGTCAGTTTGCACACCTGCTACAACAGGGAGGTGCCTCAGTTGGGAACAAGAGCAGAAGGTCTTAGATGAAACTAACACCGGGTGTTCCTGGACCGTGGGGAGACCCAGAAGCCTCAGGGTTTGTGTGAACTGGGGTGGGAACCCACCAGGAAAGTCCTTTTTTCCTACCTTTATTTGGTGAGAACATTTAAGTTCTACTCTCTCAGCAAATTTCAATTATATCAATACAATACAATGTCATCAACCACAGTCACCAAGGTATCCATTAGATCCTCAGACCTTATTCACTTTGTAACTGAAAGTTCATAGCCTCTGACCAACTCTCCCTATTTCCCCACCCCCAGGCCCTGGCAACCACCACTCGGCTCTCTGTTTCCATGAGTTTGACTTTTGTTTTAGATTCCACATATAAGTGATATCATACAGTATTTGTCTTTCTCTGTCTGGTTTATTTCACCTAGCATAATGCCCTTCAGTTTCATTATTCATATTGTTGCAAATGACAGGACTTCCTTCTTTTTTTTCCCTTCTTTTTTTAAGGCTGAATAATATTCCATTAAAGATATAATGTATATGTGTGTATATATCACATTTTCTTTATCTATTCATCCGTCCACAGACACTTAGGTTGTTTCAATACCTTGGCTGTGGTGAACAATGCTGCTGTCAGCTGGGGAGTATGGATAGCTCTTTGAGACAATGATTTCATTTCCTTTGGATATATATGCATTCCAGAAGTGGAATTGCTGGATCATTCTATTTTTAATTTCTTGAGGAACCTCCATACCGTTTTCCTTAGTGACTGCACTAGTTTACACTCCCACCAACGGTGCACAAGAGTTCCTTTTTCTCCACATCCTGGCCAGTACTTGTTACTTCTTGTCTTTTGGATAATAGACACCCTAACAGGTGTGAGATGAGGAGAGTCTTTGAGGTGCAGCAGAGAAATCATAAAAAGCACCTGGGAGATCACCTGGTCCAACCTCCTCACTTCACAGACACTAAAATTAAAGTCACAGAAGTTAAACAATTTGTCCAAGGTCAGAAAACCAGAGAGGGGCATGTGTGTAGGAACCGTGGAGCAGCGGGGAGCCCCTGGGCTCCAAGCAAAGGGCTGGGGTGAGGAAAGGGGGCTTCAGGAAAGTGGATCTGGGGTCAAGAAGGATCAGGGATGAGAGCAGCAAAAGTCAGGGAGACCCAGAATCCACCCAGGCTGTGGATTGTGGTAACAGAGTGTAGTAGGAGGGCTGAATGACCTGGTGACTGGGGATGGAGGGTGAGAAAGAGGAAAATAATGACTCAACTTCTGGGTTTGAGCAGCTGGTCAAATGGTGGTTCTGCTTCCAGGAAAGTGGGCAGTAGAAAGAATCAAGAAGGACTCAGGCTCTGAGGATGGTTCAAAGTGGGGGGTCATTCTGGGGAAATGGGGCTGCAGCAGCATTTGGCAGGCTGGGATCCAGGAGCGAGCAAGACAGCCAAGAGGAGAGATTCTGCAGCCAGTGAAGGCTGCCCTGGATCTTTAGGAACAGAGGGACCCCCACCTCTGCCTCCCAAACCTCATTCAAGGGCCAGCATGGAGGCCTGGCTCCAGAGTTTGCCTCTCGCTCATATCTCCCTCGTTCTTAAATCCTCTGGCTTCTTATTTCCTGTTATCACCCCCAAGCTCTGATCCTTTATTAAGCTGTGTGCACAATCACCTCTGAATTACTAACCTTGACAATCACTCCCTGAGCATGTGGACTTCAGTGACACTGACATTTCTGAATGAGAACAAGGCTCCCTCCACCCAAGACTTCCCTTCTCCCCTTACCCTACAATGACCCCTGTGGTGACCTCACTCAACAGTGACCTCTGTGGTGACATGTCCAGACCTCTCCTGTGCTCTGGACCTCCATTTCCAATTGCTGGATGGACCTCTCTCCCTGGATATCTCAGAAGGAGATTCAATTCAATATGCCCCCAGTGGAATGAATTATCTTATATTGCACATCTTTTTCCTGTCCCCATGTTCTCCTAATAGCCTCTTCCCATTCACCTCATCCAGAATCCTGGCCCCATCTTCCATCTCCCCAGCCTCCAGAGTCATGGGACCCTGTTACCAACAGGCATCCTGCATCTCCATTCCCACTACCATCTTGGTTCAGGCCCTCTGCAATTCTCTCCGAGACTCCTGCAAACGGTCTCCGTCCCTCCCCATCTCTCTCCTTCGTGCTGCAGAGAGAATGGTCCTACAATGTCTTGTTCGGGTGGCTTTTCATTTTCTTAAGGACAAAATCCAGCCTCCTAAGTATGATATACACTAGATACACGGGGGTCAAGATCTGACCCCCACTGTTTGACTTGCTCTGTCTCTTCCTGGAAGGCACTGCCCCTCTAGTCTGCCTGGAAAACTAATACTTATCTTTCCAGTGGCTTCTCCCTTGAGAAGCGCCTCCCCTCCCTGACCTCTCCAGCCAGCATTAAGTGCTTCCTCTCTGTGTAGTTCCAGGGCTCCAACAGACCTGGTGCTTATCAGAGTGTTAAAATTAGTGGCTCACCTGTCTGTCCTCTGTTTTGTCTTCATAGTCCCAGCGTCTAGCCCAATATCTGGTATAGGTCAAGCACTTAATAAATGCTGATCAAGGTGAGAGAATGGATGAAGAAATGAACGAAGAGTTTCATAACGCTATACCACCATGCACACACCCCCATTCTGAAGGGTTACTGCTTCCAGAACTCTGAGTTTGACTCAGGAGAAAGCCACCCTCCTCAGACCACCTACAGGTGTGGGAATACAGATTCTGACAAGCTGGGTAATAAGTGAGATAGCAATAGTGTTTAGAACCAAAATGAAACCTAGAGACTCCTTCACCCACTTTCTCACTTTAGGGGCCAGGGCACAGGACTGGATAAGGAGAAAGCCACTGGACGTAGATCTGACTTAGAGTTCACTGATCTTTCCCAGGCAAATGTTCTAGTTGCTGCAAATGTGTGGGCCAATTCTTTTACTTAAGGAGCATTTTTTTTCTGGTTACAAAATAAGTCTTCATTATAGAATATTATAAGTTGATTGTATAGGCTCATTGTAGAAAATATAGAATACAGAGAAGAACAAAGAAAAGGAAATAGGAACCATGTGTGGAGCCCTCTCCAGACACAATTCGTTCTTTCAATTTGGCTTTTTGGAAGAAACAGAAATCCCCTCAAGGTGGCTCAAGTCAAGGGCCTTTGTGGTGAGGACACACATGCAATGACAGGGAATCTCATGGAAATCTTAGAACAGAAAGCTGTCTCTGAACCGGGCTTTCATGAGGCAGAGTCGGGAGTGGCTTTGGATTCGGAGGATATCTGGGAGCCAAGGTGCACTAGCTCAAAAGCTCGACTCCAGAGCCTCCTTGGTCGTGTAACTCAGCTCCCTCCACTGTCTGCTTCTGTCTGTCCTGTCTCCATTTCCTGAACATTTTCCCACCATTTCCTGAACACTTTTCAAAAGTCCTGGTTTAGACACTGAGACAGAGAGAGACTCTCACTGGCCCAGCTAATCTTTTCAATAGTCCTCAAGTTGATGGACATCTTTTACTCCTCTAATCAGCTGTGGGCAAGAGGGTCAGCCTGATCAGCCTTTGGTAGGATAGAAGGAGCAGGGCTGGCCTTAATAATAATAATAACAGCAGTAACAATAGCTACCATGCCTGGAGCACCTACTATGTGCCTTGAACTGCTCTAAATACTTGACAAACATTATAACATTTACTTCGCTTTTTACCCTGTGAGATGGTCACTATGATTGCTACCATTTCTTTGGGGGAGATTTAATATTATGATCCATGCAGCTGTATGTCGATCTTCTGCCACCCCAGAAAAAAAGGTTGAGTGTCTGCAATACTTCCATATCCTAACCTCTTCTCTCTCCTTCAGCCCCCCACACTGCAGAGGTTCATGCTCTCATTTTAGTTGTCCAAAGTGCTTCACTTAAATGCCCCATGTCTGGGCTTCCCTGGTGGCGCAGTGGTTGGGAGTCTGCCTGCCGATGCAGGGGACAGGGGTTCATGCCCCGGTCCAGGAAGATCCCACATGCCACGGAGCGGCTGGGCCTTTGAGCCATGGCCGCTGAGCCTGCGCGTCCGGAGCCTGTGCTCCGCAACGGGAGAGGCCACAACAGTGAGAGGCCCGCGTACCGCAAAAAAAAAAAAATAAATAATAAAATAAAAATTAAAAAATAAATGCCCCATGTCCAAAACCACCCTTACTCCTTCTCCCCTCCCCAACTCATCCAAATCCTGCTCCACTCAGTTCAGTTCCAGCTCTCTGCCCCTGTCCTCACCTGACCCCAGCAAGCCTGATGCATTGTGTGAGGCCTGCCATTATTAGAGTGGTCTTTCCTCCAAGACAGATTTTATGTTCTTTTGGCCACAATGAAATAAAATTTCAAGGCACCAAGAGTGAGAAATTCTTCAAAGAGTTTCACTGGCTCTGTAGACTCAATTCCTACATGCAACATCCAGGATGCTCTAAAGGGGACCCTCTTAATCATCCAATGATCCTGAACCCTGACGAGGACACACAGTCTGCCCTAAGGCCTACAGCTGGGCCTCTGACGGGATAACTGGTCTACCTTTTTGTTCCTTTTCCCAGAGCCTAAATATGGACCCAATCAGCTGAAATGAGATTACAAACTTCTTTTGCCTTATTTGGCAACCAAAGAGATGAGTTTTCCCCCCAAACTCTATGTTTCAAAAAGATCCAATAAGCAAGATCTTTAAATCAAGGAAGTTTAAGAAAGAGTAGTACTACTCTGAGAACAAATACAAAAGGGCACAGTACTTAAGTAAAAAGTCTCAAATCTGTTATTGCCTCTGTTTCCTTTAGATGGAAACCCATGGAAAAACCAGCAATCCCAGGCACCTTCGGGGACTTTCCTGAGCAGCCCCTATAACAGTGTTGTCAAATTAATAGTAATTAGAACTACTGCTTAAACTACTTGTCATTTATACCTAATTACTACACACTACAATAAAAATTATCAGGACAGATTCACTTGGTTGTAAGCTTTATTTAATTACAATCCTTAACTTCCATGGATTTTGTCTTAATAGTTTACTGCCTACTTGTTACATTGTCTGTTCAGAACTGAAAACATTTAAGAAACTAGTAGTTCTGGGGCTGTATCAGGGGTCTCTTCCCTCCCCCCCTTTACTTAACGCAGAGTGGGAAAGGCTCAGCTTGATGCCTTCCACTGTGGTCAATTAAGGCAGAGATCCTGCCTCCACACCCCCAAAAGTCCTGTCCCGCTTTTGGTGCCACCTCTGAGAAGGTGGCTTCTCCAAAGGGAATTAGATGTGGGGTCACGGGCAATGGGGGTGGAGGGGGACCCAGTCTCCTTACTGAGACCCCTGACAGGACTGTGTCTCGGGATGCAGTCCGGGCAGCATCCTGATGGCAGTGGCGATCCTGGGGGAGCCGCTAACGCTTCGAGCTCAGACTTGCCCCGCCGGACCTCGGCCTTCGGGGGAGCAGGGGCTGCGGACTGCGCTGGAGCCCCCTAGGGTCCGTGGCCAGTGACGCTGTTTAAAGCTGGGGTCCATATCAGGTGTGCTGTGGCGTCCTCTTCCCACGGAAGACCCATCCAGACCCATCCGCTGTTTGCTGCTCCGTAACCGACCTTCCCAGCATGTGTGCACCTCGCAAAGCATCCCTATATCCGGCCAGGGCCAGCTTCTGCAGGTGTCTTTCCTCTCTCCTTTCCACGCCTATCAACATTTTCCTTTCTTAGGTCCACCTCCTTTCCAGTCTCATTCTTTGCTTCCCAAGGTCACAATTGCCTCTCCGGATAAATCAGATTCATACTAATATGTTAAGGGTATGAATAAATTCCAATTAATCCATCTCATTTGATTTTAATTTGGCAAACATTCATGGAGCAATATCATATACTGAGCCCTAGAGAAAAACTCAAATTTAAACAAAATATAGCCCCTCAAGACTTTACACAACCAGCAGTTTTTCCTCAAAGGAAATGTTTTAGAGTAACAAAATGAGATTTTTAAAATTTAATAATAGTATATTTATGTTAATGTTCTCTGGAAATCTAAGAAGCACATCGAACCCAACCATGATTTCATGATTACTCTTGTTTTGGATGAGGCTAAAGAAGGTAATATGTACAATAAGCGAGTCTATTTAAAGAAAAATATTAAATAAATAAAATAAATGACAAAAATCTGTACAGATAAGGGACTCATGACTGAGTTTTAGAAAAACTGGAGCTCAGTAAGAGAGAGAGATGTGTATCCAAAGACATGTGCCCCTGATGGGGAGATGGGGAGGGGGAAATGACTTCTGGCTTTTGGGGACAAGGAAAGCTTCTGGGAGAAAGTGGCGTATGAGATGGGCCTTCAAGGATCTCTAGGAGTTTTCCCAAGGTATTACAAAGTGGAGGCCGCCCCACATGGAGGAAACAGCTCTCCAAGCTACCCAAGTGATTGAAGTAAATGGGGCCCAAGGAGCAGAAATGGCACGAAGGCCGGACAGTGAGGTTGGAAACGGATGATGAGGAGCTTAAAAAATAGGGACTTCCTGGGCGGTCCAGTGGTTGAGACTTCGCACGTTCACTGCCGAGGGCCCAGGTTCGATCCCCGGTCAGGGAACTAAGATCCCACAAGCCGCGCGGAGGGGAAGAAAAAAAAAAATTGGGGTTTTGTTCTTTTTGCTATTGTGACCTATACAGATAATATATCAAAAGGAGCTTTCCTCGGGGCAGGGATCTTCATAGTGAGGGCGAGATCAATTAATGGGTCAGGAGATTGATTTGCTGGAATATGACTGGCATCTAAAATAATGACAGACATTAGTTAATATCAGAGTGCATCTTCTGAATAAGCATACGTCGTGTATTGTGAAACTTTTGTTACCTAGTGTGCATTGGGTCACGATGTCAAACGGGTCAGAAAATTTGAAACGCGTTGCCCCCGTGTGATCTCAGCCACTGAGGATCTTCATCAACAATCTATGTCCGGTCACCTCTCGAGTCAGTGCAGAGAGAGTTCAGCCGTGTAGGTCGTACTCCGACCTTCATTTTGCCTTGTAGCCGGGCTGTGTTTGCCAGGGTGCCTCTGAGGCCTGAGGCTCCCCGTTGCCCTCTCAGAACGGTGACGGGATCTGCAAGCTCCTGGCTCGAAGTCTGTGTGGGCTGGTGTGGAGTCAAGGCTGTGCAGGAGGATGTGCGATGATGCCGCTTCAAAGGAAAAGGCATGGCTTCGGTGACACGTATTTAAATGAGCTGTGGGAAAGCGGGCACACAGCAGCTATTTTTTATTTGTGTTTAGAACTACAAGAGCCAGAGTTGCTCACGGAGTACTGGCTTTGGATATAGGGGAAGACTTTTTTGGCTCTGCCATTCACTTCCTTGGGGACCTGTCTTCTCCGGTCCTCGGCTTCCCCGCTATAAGGAAGGGGCGTGACTATAACGGTTCTGAGACCCCTTCCAGCTCAGTTCTTCTCCGTCTATTTCTCCATCGCCTTGTTCTTGGTATGGGTATGTTGCTCCTGTTCTCTCTCCTCCCTCCAGCGCTCGTGGCAAACTGAGCGAATCCATCCTGGCTTTTCCCTGCCAAGAGCCTCAGGATCCTTCTCAACATAGTACTAAACTGCTAACAACTGATCAGTGCACACGTGCAAAGTCAGCTTTGCCGTTTCTTATTCGCTAAGGCTGGCAGAAGCATTTCTCTCTCTCTCTCTTTTTTAACCACTGAGAGGCCATGGAATCTACCCAAACAGCTGGAAAAGCAGCAAAGTATTCATTTTAGATTAATTTAGAGAAGCAAGCTGGGAAATGCTCGGGCTGTTCCTTGTAGCCCATTTGGATCCTCTTTAAAACTTGTAGAGGGGACTTCCCTGGCGGTCCAGTGGTTAAGACTTCACCTTCTAATGAAGGTGGTGCGGGTTCGATTCCTGGTTGGGGAACTAAGATCCCACATGCCTCGCGGCCAGAACACCAAAACATAAAACAGAAGCAGTATTGAAAAAAATTCAATGAAGACTTTAAAAATGGTCCACATCAAAAAAAATCTTAAAAAAAAAAAAAAGTTTGTAGAAGCTGTAGAAGGTCCCCGTGGTGGGAAGTCTTTAATACTCACTGAATGAAGGAGGAGGTTTGACTCTTCAATTGTCACCATACTTTTAACCGTATAACATATAATCATAACTAAAACAGCAAGGTAAAAATGCCTCCAAGTAAAGGGGAATTTGAGGTTCACTTCTAGGGGACTAGTCACTTGGGCTGAAACAATCCACTCTGACTGTTAGACTCTCCAGAGGAGAGACGTGAGTGATAGTGGACATTGGAGGTCTGGAAGTCCACCCCCCTCCGGTCTACCCATCTGCCTGTGTTCTCTTGGGAGATGGGGCAGGAACTGGCTGGGGACCTCCGGCAGAGGCGTGGTAGTAGAAAAGAGAGCTCGTATTAGGTCCTGGTGCCAGCACTTACTGGTTGTGGGAAAGTGGGCAAGTTAATTGAGCTGTTGGCGCCTCAGTTTCCTGATCTGTAAAATGGGGACCATAATACTGTCTCCCTCACAGAGTTGTTATGAAGATTAATGGAAACATGCGTGTAAAGTATCCAGCAGCTTGTACATAATAAGCTCAAATCAAGGTTAGATGTTAGTGGCAGTGCTGTTTAAGGCTGCATTAATTAGTTTAAAATGGAAGCCACCTTCTAATCTTCCTGCTCCTAAGATGGCTAAAAAGACAATCTTTTTTTTTTTTTTAAGCCTCAGTTTATCATGAGTTTGCAAGTTCCTGGCAGAATCACCCAGGCCTTTTTTTTGACTCTTCTTCCTGTGGTTATGATCTTGTGTCACACAAGAAAAAGATTACTTTCACAGTCTAGGTTCACTGGAGAACTCCCTGCAGCCTCCCCTTTTCCTCTTCATCAGGACGATCCACCATGGGAGCCCCTAAATTTCAACCCGGAGGACCCCTCAAATCTTCTGGAGTTAGATCTCTTTTAAGAAGCTTAAGACCGCGGGATTGTAACTATCTGTTTTCTGAAGCTATAGAGACAGACACTCAAGGAACAGATTTTCAAAAGGATACTTTATTCAATTAATTAGTCAATTCCCTTGTCATAGATGTGAAATTACCCCTAAACCATCCGGACTGAGGAGACTCTACAGTGAGAAGCAAAGAAATGTTGGGATGTAACAATAGGAGAGCTCATTTGCATTGCAAATGAGCAACCAGCAGGCAAATGAACCCTTATGGGAAAACCACTCTAATCATAAAAACTGCTTGCTTTCGGGGAGACTGCAGTGTAAGGACAAACAGAATCACAGCTCCGTGAACCCTCTGCAATATAGGACATTAGAGAATATCCAGGTAGTTTTCTCTGAGAATGTATTTGAATACAGCAAAATGCATTGCTGGGCAATAGACAGTATGTTTAAAACTTGACTCCACAACTGTGGACTCAATTATTTATGGTTGTCACTATAGCTATGATAGTTTGGAAATAGGCTTTTCCCTGTTTTTATTTGTAGGAAAACAAGTCATTCAAGCTTTTTAGTGATGCAATGTGACTGGCTGTCGATGGCAGTTACAAATTTTCAAGCCCTGCCAAACACAGGAGTACCCGAAAGGGACATATGTTTTCTCTGCTTTGTGTTCCAAATTTGCCTTAAAAACATGCAATTATGTGAAGGCCTGACTTATATTTTCAAGGAAGAGCACAATAATGGCTCTGTTTTGTAGCTGTGTTTCTCCAAAACGTATTTATATTGCCGCCTTTTCAAAGGAAGTTGGCGAGGGGTTTCCGGGCTTCCCTGGTGGCGCAGTGGTTGAGAGTCCACCTGCCGATGCAGGGGACGCGGGTTCGTGCCCCGGTCCGGGAGGATCCCACGTGCCGCGGAGCGGCTGGGCCCGTGAGCCGTGGCCGCTGCGCCTGCGCGTCCGGAGCCTGTGCTCCGCAACGGGAGAGGCCGCGACAGTGAGAGGCCCGCAAAAAAAACAAAAAGTTGGCTAATGATCACTGGATTTTTGCGTTCCGTCACGACATATGAAAATTTGATTAGGGCTGTGAGATTTAAGAACTGATTTTTTAAGCTCAACAGAAATGTAGTTAACATCATTCGGTACTGCAGCCCTGAAAAGTCTTCTGTACTTCGGGTTTTCATTCACTTCCTTATTTCTGTGGACAGTGGGAGAAGGGGAGGCCGGAAGCACGTGCATTTGTAACAGGAGCTCAAGATGGAATAGAAAGACCAGGATAACAAAGAGCAAAGCTTGGAAGGTGCCAGAGGCTGTAGGTGTGTCAGGAGCAAATAGGAAGCAGGCTGGGTAGGATATTTTGGGGTACAGAAGGATGGCTCTGGGAAGAAGTTGTGAAGGGAGAGAGTGAGGCTTTTTGGTCACATTTTATACTTAACTGAAAATTGCTGTAAAACCTTTCATAAATTATATAATCACTGGCTTTGGTTTCATGCCCTTCATTAATATTATTAATGACGGCATTCACTTCGCTCTCGCAGAAGCATTTCTAGTAAATTTAAAGAGAGAAGATGAACTAGTCTCTTTCTGCATTGGGGAGCCCCCTCCTGGGAGGTAGGCAATTTTTTGTTATTTGTTCTTTTTCAGAAATGGAGGTAGAGAAGGGTGAAAGGCCCATTTCACATAATAAGGTGGTTAGTGGACAAGTAATGATCATGGTATAAATGTCAGGAAATTCTGAAGCTAAGAGAAAAAGATATTCAGGGGCAGTGGAAGGATAGAAGTCTGCGGTAAGGATAACATATGTGCAGTATGTTTTGACTGTACAAATCTAGAGTCACCGCTTTTTAGGAATATAAGTGTTTTTAGGAATATAAATTTAGGACTAGATGTCTTATGTGATGTATCGACTCAAAGTATGCTGTGTATTTAGAATTGTAAAGGCTCAGAAAAATACAATATGAAAATTGAAATAATACCCTGTTTTCCCCATAATATTCCAAGCTTAAGGGGAATAATTTTCAAATCCTTAAAAAATTGTTTCACCCTCTGGAAGTCACATCTGGGATGTAGGATAAGAAGTCACATGCTCTTAGAGGCACCGTCTTCTTGTCAGGTCTCAGATTCGAGTACATTTTTCTCATACATGTTGTGTGTGAGCCTGATATGAGCTTGGTATACTCTCACTGCTTTTTTGGATGCTGGAGAAGGCGTAGTCTAGGAAAATGTTGAATTCACTCGGCGGTGATATCTCTTACTGGGGAGGGGAAATGGTTCCTCGGTGTGATGGAGTCATCTTTCACATGTAGTCAAGTATTGTTGGGGTCTTTCTCCCTGTCAGCCTTTTTAAACATTACCTCCTGGGCTCAGGTCTTGCCAAAAGAGCCCTACCAGGATATTTTAAGTGGAAACCTCAGGTGGAGTGTTTTCCCGTGCTAGAGCTAGGTTTCCGATTTTGTTCCCTGGTGAAAGCAAGTTAAAAAGTAATTATTGAGTCATTTAGGACAGAATTTGAAAGGTGCTTCAACTTTACAAAATTGTGGATCTCCCAGGAGCTTTGGCGTCAGTCTGAGTTTTACGGTAAAGGCCACCACCTTGGAAGCTTGGAGGTGGTCAGAGAGATTTCAGAAGACGATCCTATTGGGAAAATAGCCTACTTCCTCCTTCGCTATCTTCCTCGGGCCTCAGGAGATGGTGCAAGAACATCAGGGCTTAGCTCAGCTCTAGCCACTGGTGACAGTTTATTCATTCTTTCTAAGCCAGAAATTTAAGGATTTTCGTTTATAAAAGCCAAATTGTTGAGATAGTAGCTAAGAGGTTGGAGGTGAGGCAGAGACATTCTCTGGGGATCTGTTTATTGAGCTAAGGACAGGGGACTAAAAGGTAACCAAATTCCCTAACACCAAGGGTACCAAGAGCCTCTGGCCATAGCTTCAGAAAATGTACCCCAGAAAAAGAGGCCACAGATCAGTTCCCCCAGGGCCTCCTCCTGTTTCAGCCTGGGGTGAGACGGAACAAGGAGCAGAGGATGCGGCACTAGGCAGTTCTAATGCACTAGACTCCTGACAGGGAAGAGGGCGTCTTTGGAATGTGATCTGGCAAAATATTTTCACTCTCCCTTTTCTCATATCAGTCCCGTTCCTGATCTTTTCTTTCCCAAGTCAATGTCTATCCTCTCCTTTCCTTCCACCACCTCGCCACCTCTTCCTTCCTTCCTTCCTTCCAGCCCAGTTGAGCCAACCCTACCCCAGACCTTGGGGCTGATGAATCAGCTGAATTGGAGTAGACCCTGGGAACAGTGACGGTTGGAATAGCCTAAGTGTTACTCAGAGGCTTAGCCACCCCATATTGGCCTCCCATAGAGAGAGGAATTATGGGTTTCCAGAAATGGCATTTTATGGGCATTACTATTAGCATTATATGTTTTTAATTTATTTTCTTTTTGTTTTGATGAGATAGAACATCAAGTGACCCTTGGAGAGCTACAACACTTCAATGCACTCTTTCAGGTAGGAATTGAGCAGGTGAGCTTTCTAATTCGATTCTCTTTTTGATGGTTGATTTTTCAGTGAAAAGTACACGCCTTTTAATGCCTATAAAATAGCAATGAAGAATAAATTCTCTGTAATTGTCACTTCTTGATGGAATGAGAAACAAAGTATGAATGCATCAGAGAAATGAACAAAAGGGATAGCATGCTAGAAGTTGACGGGGTTCAGGTAGGTCCAATTAGACATTCCATTCTTTGGACTCTTACTCCCAGACTAAACAAAATGCAACTATGTTCAGAGCTAATTATTGTTTTTCCCTCCTAGGAGTATGAGAAGAGAGGAAGGCAGCTGCTGGATGTGGAAACTTAAAAATGCATAATGAAGCAGAGCATGAGGTCGCAGAAGAAAGTAAATGGGTTTTATAAATGTTGGATCATTGAAAGCACAGTTAAAATTTCAACCATAGGAACCAATTAGGCTTGATGAACTGTCTGTACAATCACTCTCAGCTCTGAACTGTGATTTCTGCTAACACCCAGCTGACTTACTGAACACTTCATATAGGAAAATATTTTTAAATTACTTAGTACACTAGGCCAACAAGATATTTAGAGACTTTTCTGGAAAAGGAGAAAAAGGCTCTTATTAGATCACTGGTTATTTCCATGTGGGTTGTTTCCAAAGAGTTTGGACACTTCTCCCACCCCCAAACTGCTGGAATTAAGGATTTTAAATATTTTCTCTGCAGTCTTGTTTAGCCCAGTTTTTAGCCCAGAATATGAAATCTTATTGAATATCTTAGCCTGTTCAGGCTGCTGTTAAAAAAAACAAAAAACACCATAAAATGAGAGGCTTATAAACAACAAGCATTTATTTCTTACAGTTCCAGAGGCTGGAACTGAGGTCAGGGTGCCCTCAGAGTCAGGTGAGGGCCCTCTTCCAGGCTGCAAACTTCTCACTGGATCCTAGCAGGGCAGAAGGGGTGAGGGAGCTCACTGGGGTCTCTTTCGTAAGATCACAAATCCTGTTCTTGAGGGCTCCACGTTCATGCCCTAAGCACCTCCCAAAGCCTCACCTACTAATGCCATCACACTGGGCATTAGGGTCTCAACATATGAATGTGGCAGGACGGCGGGGACACAAAACTCCAAACATAGCAATGAACAAGGCTGTATTCATAAGATAAAATACATATGATAACAGGAGAGGCTGTTTAAGCTCTACTCGCTAAGGTTTCATGATTACATCTTAAACGATAGAAAAAAATTATTAAGGTAAAGCACTATGATCTTGTCCCTGGAGTTTAAACAAAATCCCACCATTGTCAAACTGTAGGCTGATGAGGGCCCCAAGGCCCCTTCTAAGTTACAAAGCCCTTGGTTTCCATGGCTCGAGTGGAAGTTTATGTGTGTTTAGAGTTTCATCTGCTGTGGAGAAGTGATCATTAAAAAACACCCATCTTTTAAAAATATCTGCTCTGTATGCATAATATTAAACAAAAAACTATGGGGCAGAGAGAGGAGTGTTTTCAATGGATAAATTATCAGGTGTTTTAACATCGCAGATCTTTTTAGCCAAAGCAGTCTAATTATCTGCATTTTTAGCATGCCTGCCCCCCTAGTCAGTGATCTACTCATTCTCTTCTCCTCTCATTCATTCATTCACTCACTCATTTATTCATTCAGTAAACATTTACTAGTGGCACAGAGTCAGTCAGGTGGGCTCTGCCCTCAGGGAGGTCAGAGCTGGCCTAGAATCCAGCCTGGGTGCTATGCGAGCATCTAAGAAGCCAGGAAGTTCTCCTGGAGGAGACGAACCTTGGGCTGAGTCTGCTGGGGCACAAGATACAGGGTGAGTGTTTCAGATATGGGTGCCACCTAGAAGAATGGGGGTCTTGCACCAAACCTCGTGGTTCCCTTGGGGAGCAGAGAAGGTGATGCTCTATTTTCCTATGTCCATATCTTCCCACGTGCTGTTCCCTTGCCTAGAACGCTCTCCTCCCATTTTTTGCCTGAGAAATAATTCTCCCTGGATTCTGGTTTTTCTCATGTACCCAGAATTTCGGACCATGCCTGGCCCATAAAGATGTCCAATAAATGCTGTTGAATGAACGACTGATTTTAACGTGGTCCAGTCATCACGGACTCCGACGAGTCTGTCCCAACTTTCCTAGAAAGAAGTAGCTGCTCCTGCTTTTAACCTGATAGTGGTCCGCAGTTTCCCGTAACACAGAATTTGTTCTTTGCACTGCATTGCTGGTTTGCTGTGACCCCGCTAGACCACGAGTGCCATGAGGGCAAGTAAGGCATCTCTCAGCTCCGAAGCTGAAGCATCTGACACAGGGCTTGGCATGTCATTGGTGCTCAGTGAGTGAGCCACGTGAGGAGGAAGTGGTCCGGTGTCTCTCGCATGATCATGCTGAGAAGGCAGTTCCCCAGGGCAAGGCCAGAGGCTGCTCATGCAGACCCCAGTGCCCCTTTAGCTCTGACTGATGGGGGAGGCTGCATCTCTCTGGGCAGAGCCCCGGCGCCGCAAGGCCAAGGGGTGGCCGTGTGATGGCCCGTGTACTGCCCGAGGGCCCACTCCCACTGTGGCCACAACCCTGCACGGCCCTTGCCTCATGCCACCTTGTCCGGAGCTCCAAGCTGCCCAGGGGGACCCACACCTCTCCCAGGCTCTGCGCCCAGGCAGTGATTGCCCTCCTCCTGAGCTTTTTTGTTTCCTGTTGCATCTCTGATCCTAGTCTCTCTGGAAGCCATCCCTCTAGGTGTTTTGGTCTGTTTGGACTTTCATTCCAAAAATGTTTGTTACTTATTATGTGCATGCTATTGTCTAGTTGCCATGGTAACGTCTGCGCTGGCAGCCACACCCAGGGTGTGAGATGTCTCCTTTGGAGCATGATGTAGAGGGAATTGGGGCTGAGCTTAGTCCCACAGCCAGGGTCTCTCCTCACGACCCCTACACTGGCACTGGGTATCGACTCACCAAGGGGCAATGCCCTGGTGACTTGAAATAAGGCA
The DNA here is from genome assembly GCF_026419965.1 of Kogia breviceps. NCBI lineage: Eukaryota > Metazoa > Chordata > Mammalia > Artiodactyla > Physeteridae > Kogia > Kogia breviceps. Next base: position 9,030,958 of record NC_081325.1, read on the forward strand.
TCATCTCATTTTTTCCATTTGGTATCATTAGTGAGCAAAGGCAAACACCCCTGAGACTTATAAGAGAAAAGCCAACACCTCACTCCCCAAAATAGACATAAAACCTGACCATCTCTATTGAAGCTGCAATTATGGAATCCTGGGGTTTGAAAGGACCTTAGAGGTCACTTAGTATATAACCACTTCAATGCACAAATTCTATTCTCTGCTAAGCTAGGAGCCAGCATATGCTTGAATACCTTCAGCTTAAGGGAACTCGATACTTTATAAGGTAGCTCATTTCAAGGTTGGAGAGCTCTGACCTTAAATTTGTTTTTTTCCCTTTAGGAGCTGAAATTGGTCTTTCTTGACATTCTACCCATTAGCCCAGGTTCTAAGCTTTTGCACCACTCTCTGAGTTATCCATTGCACCAGAACAAAATTACCACAAACTCAGTAGCTTAAAACTACACATTTATTATCTCACAGTTTTTGTAAGTTAGGCATCCAGTCTTGGCTTAGCTGGATTCTCTGCTTCAGGGTGTCTCGTGAGGCTATATCAAGCTGGTAGCTATGCTAGGGTCTCATCTGAAAGCTTGACTGGGGAACAGTGCACTTCCAAGGACACATGGTCTTTGCCAGGATTCAGTTTCTTGCAGGTTGTTGGACTAAGGCCTCAGTTCCTTGCTGGCTGTTGGCCATGTCCATGTAGGCGTCTCTATAGGGCAGGTCATGGCATGGCAGCCAGCTTCCTCAAAGCCAGCAAGGGAGAGACAGAGAGGCTACCAGAAGTTATGATTGGTTACCAGCAAGTTACTCAAAGAGAGGGGGTTTTATCGGCCCGAATACCAAGAGGCAGGGATCGTGGGGTCCATCTATAATCTGCCTGTTACAGCCACACAGAAGAAATCTACTCTCTCTCCCACAGAATGATCCTTCTAACACTTGAAGGTAATTTTTATGACTTGCGCATCTTTCTGTCCTGGCTACGCGCAAGTGGGTATCCTCACCATCACAAGCATTGTCCTCAGAACTTGCTTTGCTGTGTATCTCAAAGTGGGGTTACACTCAAAGATACTGATACACTTTGAGTTTCAGTATCTCAAAGTGCAACTCAGTTCAGTCCTCTGGCTGGAACTGACCAGGGTGGAGTGGGACCCCCTGGGCCCGTGAGCGCTGGGAGACCCACAGCTCCTCCTACTAATTAAGGCTTGATTTCAAAAATAGACATTCTAGGAGCTCTGTCTCTTGCTGGGGAAGAGTTTTGGTGTCAGTGCACTGAATTCAGATTAACAGTCCTATGAATGTTTGGGGGCAAACACTCCAGAGATCTTAGAGTAGTATGCATTTTTGAATATGAAAATTGGAAAAATGAATATTTTCCCCCTCCTTCTGTACCCTCTCGCCCACCAATCTAGTGAATAGTTTACTCTAAAAACAGATTTATTTTTTTCTCTCTAGACTATTGAACAAATAGAACAACTTTTCATGAAAATAAGACTATGAAGCAGTGAGCAGAATTCAGTGGGTAAGTTGGGTTGTGTTTTGTGAATCAGACTTGAAGTTAGTGAGGAAAATGTATAAAATGTTTGGTTCTGAGCCTTTCTGGAGTATCCTATGCCCCTCAGTACCCTTGCCACGTTGAAGCTGAACCAAGGGGACATGCATATTCACAAGTTGCAAGTTCTTGTAATGTCAGGATATGCTTGGAATAGCTTAACTAGGAATTGCGGTAGCTCAGGCAAGTTCCAGGAAGGCGTTCCTAAAACCAGGGAGTGAAGGCTACATCTGCCACCTTACCCAAAAGCAAAAGTGAAACACCGGTGAGCAAGAAATCCTGTGAGCGAGCAACACCTGGTGATAATCAGATCACTGACACATGGGAAGTGTTTAGAACAGGGGCGGCCACAGAGTAATTTCTCAACAAATGTTATCATCACCATCATTATTAATGTTTCCCAGTTTGGGTTGTATAATGAGGAGCTGAGACATCTGCTTTTAAAATGCTCTGCCATGGGCTTCCCTGGTAGCGCAGTGGTTGAGAATCCTCCTGCCGATGCAGGGGACGCGGGTTCGTGCCCCGGTCTGGGAGGATCCCATGTGCCGCGGAGCGGCTGGGCCCGTGAGCCGTGGCCGCTGACCCTGCGCGTCCGGAGCCTGTGCTCCGCAACGGGAGAGGCCACAACAGTGAGAGGCCTGCGTACCACAAAATAAATAAATAAAAATAATAATAAAATAAAATAAAATGCTCTGCCATTGTGCGTCAGTATCCTTCTACGGTTGTAGGATGAATTAAGTCCCCAAATGACAAGCTGAGCAGCATTCACCCCTATTCAGACCTCGGGCCAGTGCCCCAACCAAAGCAAATACAAGTGTTTTCACTGTCATCTGATTTGAAAGGGAACAGTCGGGATTCCAGGGAAGAGAAGGGAAGACTCTAGTGAGTTAGGGCTTTGGGGGAAGTGGAGAGAAAATGGAGATGTTCCCAGGCCCTAAAAGGCACGCCCACCCCTTCCCCAGACCACAGGTCTGCTTTCCCTACGTGCGCTGCTGAGATTCGCAACGAGGCGTACATCCTGGTGGGTCGGAACTGTGCAGTCAGACCAATGGGGGCTCAAGTCTCAGGCCAGCCACTTACTAGCTGTTTGATCTCAGGCAGTTTATTTAACCTTTCTAGGCTTGAGTTGCCCCACTTGTAAAATGAGGAGAGCAACAGTACCTACCTTATCCCGCTCCGGCAGGAATGGAGGTGAAGGACCACATTGCACGGAGCAGGGTGTGTGCTCAGCCATCGTCATCATCTTTAGACAGAGAGACTGGGCAGGGAAGCGAGACACTGGGTAGCAGATTTCCAGCCCTAGCCGAACAGGCGCACCCCAGTTATTAGCCCCGAGTTTTTGGCAGCCAAGTTCCCATCGATGAACTCATAATTATGTCAGGACTTATCCATGTCCTGAGGATAAAGAGAATTTTTGAAAGCCAGAAAAGACAGTAGACATTTAATGAATTTCCCTTTCTTCACCAGGATGGCTTCTGCACATACCTGCAGCTATAGTGTATTCAGAGCAAAGCTGTTGCTCTGGCTCCGCAGAAAGAGGTTTCCTTCCAGCTGCCTGCCGTGCTGCAGGGGCTGTCGGATGGGGGTCCCATGCTGCACATTCTCTCTGCGCCTGATGACACCTTAATCATGATCAGAGGAGATGGGGCCGTTTATTTCTGGTCCCTGCAGCTGAAGTTGAAAAGAAGAAAGCGGGTTTTTGTATGTGATTCTCATTTGATAAGGAGGCTGAGTGCTCCAGTTTGATTTTATTTGCTATTTTAAACTGCTCCTCAAGTGGCATGATTACAGAAATTGTGTCCTTGAATATAATATATTCATGTTGGATTTTGCCAGTCTATGGAATGCAAATAAAATATGATCTCTATATGTAGTGCAAGATAATTCCTCATTTTGCTTCTAAATTCGATGGATGAATTACACGTGATTCCATCAGGTAATTTGTCATATGTCTTAATGAATGACAAATGGAAAAGAAGTTTCCATTCTTCTCCCTGTTAATGGTTATTTCAGTTCAGGTTGCTCTGTGAGGGTTTCTCCTTAGAGAACTTACAGAATCACAGAATCAGAAATTCAGAAGGCAAGAAGCATTTGGGAACTACACTTAGGATAGGAATAACAATACCTGACCCATTCCAGAATGTATTCTGTCTTTAAAGTCTTTCTTTTATTACCTCATTCAACAAATAGTTGAGCCCTTGTCACTGCTCAGGTTCTGTGTTGTGCGCTGGGGGTACAGACACCCATTTCTGCCCTCAGGAAACGTATCATCCACCCTAGAAGTTACAGCTAAAACCATAACGCTCAGGCTGCCAAATAAGCCCGCTCTACAGAGAGGGAATAAAGGTGGTTCTTCAAGTCTATATAGCAAGTTCTCTAGATAGGCAGACCCTGTTTTATTGCATCCCACAGATACTGCATTTTTTTTTTACAAATTGAAGGTTTGTTGCAACCCTGCATCGAGCAAGTCTATAAGAGCCATTTTCCCAGTAGCATTTGCTCATGTTGTGTCTCTGTGTCACATTTTGGTAATTCTCACAATAGTTCAAGCTTTTTCATTATTATTGTATCTGTCACAGCGATGTGTGATCAGGGATCTTTGATGTTACTATTGCAGAAAGATTGCTACTCACTGAAGGCTCAGATGGCGGCTAGCATTTTTTAACAAGAAGTATTTTAAAATTAAGGTATGTACACTGATTTTTTTAAAGACACGGCACACTGAATAGACTACAGCATAGTGGAAACATAACTGCTGTATGCACTGGGAAATCACAGAATTTGTGTGAATTGCTTTATTGCGGTGGTCTAGAACTGAACCCTCCCTCAATATTTCTGGGATACGCCTGTAGTTGAGAGCAAAAGTCAACTGAAGAAAACTCTATAGAATGGCATGGACATATAGGCACTACCAGACGTAAAATAGCTAGCTAGTGGGAAGCAGCCGCATAGCACAGGGAGATCAGCTCAGTGCTCTGTGACCACCTAGAGGGGCGGGATAGGGAGGGTGGGAAGGAGACGCAAGAGGGAGGAGATATGGGATATGTGTATATGTATAACTGATTCACTTTGTTATAAAGCAGAAACTAACACACCATTGTAAAGCAATTATACTCCAATAAAGATGTTAAAAAAAAAAGAGAAAACTCTATAATGTTAAGTATGCATATTAAGGACCAGAGTGGCTTGAGACAACGGAAATTGTCTTATCATTAAAAGGGCCTATTTTTGTTTATTTCCACCCTTCAACCCTCTAGGACAAGCCCATCATTCGGAAGCCCAGGTGGGTGACGGATGTCACCAGCATGCCACAGTACAACAAACTGATCCTAGGGACTGGGTGAGTGCCTGCAGCTCTTCCATGGCTAAGTGAATAATCGTTGGGCTATGAAAATCATTTCCATGTGTGGGTTTACACAGACACATACCCATCTGTGGTAATAGGGTAAAGTATGAAGCCCTTAAAAAAAAGCTGCTGTGGGGCTTCCCTGGTGGCACAGTGGTTGAGAGTCCGCCTGCCGATGCAGGGGACATGGGTTCGTGCCCCGGTCCGGGAAGATCCCACATGCCGGGGAGTGGCTGGGCCCGTGAGCTGTGGCCGCTGAGCCTGTTCCGAAATGGGAGGGGCCACAACAGTAAGAGGCCCGCATACCACAAAACAAACAAACAAAACAAAAACAAAAACAAAAAGCTGCTGTGCAAAGAAAGCTATCACTTTGGGCTATTGCAATGATACTGTCCTTGCCTCAAAGTGACAGGGCCCTCTTCTGGAATACTTCCAGAGTGAGAGAAAATGTTACATTTTAGCACCATTTATTTTAGATTCAAAATAATATTGCCACTTTATTGTCCACAAAAATTCAGTCCAAAGTGATTTTATTTTTCAAAAAATAAAATCCACAGTAAAAAACAAAGAATAAACGAAACAATGGAGGCACAGATTGAGAAAATACAAGAAATGTTTAACAAAGATCTAGAAGAACTAAACAACAAACAAACAAAGATGAACAACACAATAACTGAAATGAAAAATACTGTAAAAAGCACAAATACATGGAGGCTAAACATTGCGCTACTAAATAACCAAGAGATCAATGAAGAAATCAAAGAAGAGATTTAAAAATACATAGAAACAAATGACAATGAAAACACAATGACCCAACACCTATGGGACACAGCAAAAGCAGTTCTAAGAGAGAAATTTATAGCAAGTCAATCTCACCTCAAGAAACAAGAAATATCTCAAATAATCTAACCCTACACTTAAAACAACTAGAGAAAGAAGAACAAAGAAAACCCAAAGTCAGTAGAAGGAAAGAAATCATAAAGATCAGAGCAGAAATAAATGAAAGAGAAACGAGGAAAACAATAGCAAAGATCAATAAAACTAAAAGCGGGTTCTTTGAAAAGATAAACAAAATTGATAAACCCTTAGCCAGACTCATCAAGAAAAAGAAGGGAGAGGACACAAATCAATAAAATTAGAAATGAAAAAGGAGAAATCACAACTGAAACTGCAGAAATACAAAGGATTATAAGAGACTACTACAAACAACTATATACCAATAAAATGGACAACCATAAAGAAATGGACAAATTCTCAGAAAGGTACAAGTTTCCAAGACTGAACCAGGAAGAATTAGAAAATATAAATAGACCTATCACAAGTAATGAAATTGAAACCGTAATTAAAAATCTTCCAAGGAACAAAAGTCCAGGACCAGATGGCTTTACAGGTGAATTCTATCAAACATTTAGAGAAGAGCTAACATCCATCCTTCTCAAACTCTTCCAAAATATTGCAGAGGGAGAAACACTCCCAAATTCATTCTACAAAGCCACCATCACCCTGATTCCCAAACCAGAAAAAGATATCATAAAAAAAGAAAATTATAGACCACTATCACTGATGAACATAGACGCAAAAAATCCTGAACAAAATACTATCAAACAGAATCCAACAACACATTAAAAGGATCATACACCATAATCAAGTGGGATTTATCCCAGGGATGCAAGGATTCTTCAATTTACGCAAATCAATCAATGTTTTACACCACATTAACAAATAAAAGAATAAAAACCATATGATCATCTCAATAGATGCAGGAAAAGCTTTTGACAAAATTCAACACCGATTTATGATAAAAACTCTCCAGGAAATAGGCATAGAGGGAACCTACCTCAACATAATAAAGGTCATATATGACAAAACCACAGCAAGCATCATACTCAATGGTGAAAAACTGAAAGCATTTCCACTAAGATCAGGAACAAGACAAGGATGTCCAGTCGCCACTCTTATTCAACACAGTTTTGGAAGTCCTACCCACAGCAATGAGAGAAGAAAAAGAAATGAAAGGAATACTAATTGGAAAAGAAGAAATAAAACTGTCACTGTTTGCTGATGATATGATACTATTTATAGAAAATCCTAAATATGCTGCCAGAAAACTGCTAGAACTAATCAATGAATTTGGTAAGGTTGCAGGATACAAAATTAATGCACAGAAATCTCTGGCATTCCTATACACCAACAATGAAAAATCAGAAAGAGAAATTAAGGAAACACTCCCATTTACCATTGCAACAAAAAGAATAAAATACCTAGGAATAAACCTGCCTAAGGAAGCAAAAGACTTGTACTCAGAAAGCTATAAAACACTGATGAAAGAAATCAAAGATGACATAAACAGATGGAAAAATATACCATGATTTTGGATTGGAAGAACCAATATTGTGAAAATGACTATACTACCCAAAGCAATCTACAGATTCAATGCGATCCCTATCAAACTACCAGTGGCATTCTTCACAGAATTAGAACAAAAAAAATGTTACAATTTGTATGGAAACACAAAAGACCCTGAATAGCCGAAGCAAGCTTGAGAAAGAAAAAGGGAGTCGGGGGAGTCAGTCTCCCCTACTTCAAATTATACTACAAAGCTACAGTAATCAGGACAGTATGGTACCGACACAAACACAGAAATATAGATCAATGGTACAGGATAGAATAACCAGAGATAAACCCACACACATATGGGTACCTAATTTATGACAAAGGAGGCAAGAACATACAATGGAGAAAAGACAGCCTCTTCAATAAGTGGGCTGGGAAAACTGGACAGCTACATGTAAAAGAATGAAATTAGAACACTCCCTAACACCATACACAAAAATAAATTCCAAATGGATTAGAGACCTAAATCTAAGGTCAGACACTATAAAACTCTTAGAGGAAAACATAGGAAAAACACTCTTTGACATAAACCACAGCAAGATCTTTTTTGTCCCACCTCCTAGAGTAACGGAAATAAAAACAAAAATTAAAAAGTGGGATTTAATGAAACTTAAAAGCTTTTGCATAGCAAAGGAAACCATAAGCAGGACAAAAAGACAACCCTCAGAATGAGGGAAAATATTTGCAAATGAAACAACAGACATAGGATTAATCACCAAAATATACAAGCAGCTCATGTAGCTCAATATCAAAAAAACAAACAACCCAATCTAAAAATGGTCAGAAGACCTAAACAGACATTTTTCCAAAGAAGATATACAGACTGACAATAAACACATGAAAGGATGCTCAACATCACTAACCATTAGAGAAATGCAAGTCAAAACTGCAATGAGGGCTTCCCTGGTGGCGCAGTGGTTGAGAGTCTGCCTGCCGATGCAGGAGACACGGGTTCGTGTCCTGGTCCGGGAAGATCCCACATGCTGTGGAGCGGCTAGGCCCGTGAGCCATGGCCGCTGAGCCTGTGCATCTGGAGCCTGTGCTCCACAACGGGAGAGGCCAAAACAGTGAGAGGCCAGCGTACCGAAAAAAAAAAAAAAAATGCAATAAGATCCTCTTCCAGTCCCGAAGTGCTGGGAGTGGCATGAACAATGCATGACCACCCGTGGGCCTCCTGTGCCCTCACCATGGCCTCAAAGCTCTTTGGACACCCTCCCGCTTTGCTCACTCCCAGTCTCTGGAGCACCAGCCTCCATGGCCTCATTCAGTTTCTCAGATGCCCTCGGCAGTTTCCCATTTCAGGGCCTTTGCCCTTGTTCCTTCTGCCTGAAGCACCATGCCCACCCCACCCCCATCTTTCCCTTCCAATCTTAATTTAAATCTCACCTCCTCCTTATCTGACTATGCGCCCACTGACCCTGTTCATTTTCCCTATTGCACATGTCATGGGCCTATGAGTATAGATGGTGAATTCTCTGTCTACGGACTGTCACTAGACTGGGAGGGTAGGAACCACAACTGTTTTGTTCCCCACTGTAGGTCTAACACCTATCACAAGGTATGGCACAAAATAGCTGTTCAATACTTGTTTAAAAAAAATGAATAAGCAATCAAAAACTGAGACCCTGATGTCAAATCTCACTAGTATTTACTGGCAGGTGGTCTGAACTCTTTGTGCCTCAGTTTTCCTTGTCTGTAAAACTGGTAAATAAAAATAGTACCCAGCTCACTGGATTGTTAGGAGGATTTCATGAGATAATACTTGTCAGGTACTTGTCTGGCACTCAGGAAGAACACTATAAATTCTGGTTTCCATTTTCATGATTCGGTGAACTCTTGACAGGGGAGGCCTGAGTGGAGAGCACCCCAAATTAACAAAGGTTCCAGGGACACTGTGATTCCAGGACATCATGATGACCTTGTCCTGTCCCACCACTCTTGGGGCTTGGAGCTGGGGGGTGAGGAGGAGTCTTTTGCTATGGGCTAGGGATTCAGGGATTGAACACACAGGACATCCAGCCTCAAGGAGAGCACATTCTAGTGAATGTGAATGTATAAATCTGCTGGGGCTTCCCCAACAAAATGACACAGACTGGGTGCCTTAAATAATAGGAATTAATTTTCTCTCAGTTCTGGGGTCTGGGAAGTCCAAGATCAAGGTGCCATCCCCTTCTCTTTCTGCTGAGGGCTCTCTTCCTGACTTGCAGACAGCCACCTTCTCACTGTGTCCTCACATGGCCTTTCCTTGGCATGTATGTATGAGGGAGGGGCTCTGTAGTGTCTCTTCATAATCCTTTCAAGAGCCCCACCCCCATGAACTCATCTAACCCTAATCAGGTCCCAAAGGCCCCATCTCCAAATACTATCACATTGGAGGTTAGGGTTTTAACATACAAAGTTTGAGGGGACACAAACATTTCGTACACAACAGTGAATATTTACTGACTTGGGTTGTATACTCTAACCAGTCACCCCTCCCTTATTGAGAGGTTCATTGGGATGGAGCCAATGGTATTGGCCATGTACCAATCCCATCAACCAATAGGACTGTTTGTTGATGATGTCATTCTCTGAGAGCTTCTCTGTTGGACTAGGGGTGAGGTACAGGATACCCTGCTCCTCTGATGTGGAGACTAGTTTTCTCATTTTGGCATTTGCCTTCTGATATTTAGCTTCCAGACACACCCAAAAGAAAACGAATTTGAAACAGCACTTAAAACCCCCACAGAGCGGGCATGGGTATATGTTGTGGGGTGGGTGGGATGTCTCTGTGTCACCCCAAAACCTCACTTAAGGATTGCTGGCTTGGTTTCTTACTGAATTCCAGCTAAGCAGCCAGAACATAAATTTTGCTTTTTATCTCCATTTCATCTAACCACCCCCTCTCACACCCAGACCTAATTACTTACAGCAATATTAGAACCAACGTGGTATTTATCATAATATCCTGGGAGAATAGGGTTCTGGTAAGTACAATGACAGCTAGTTACAGAGACTGAAGGCTCCAGGGAGCATTAATCATGGTGTCTGAGTGCATTTGTGGGAGCACATTGTAAACTAATTGCCATGTGCAAAATCCACTCTATTATTACCTTTAATATACAATTTCACATACAACTTCTTTTTTGGTGCTTTCACACCCTTGTAGGCACACTCTAAGGTATGTCTCAGCCTTAAAACTCTTAGCTATAAAAACAAAACAGGAAGGCAAGAGAAATACTTTTGATAAGTCATAAATGTATCTGCCTAATAGAGCCCTTAGATCATAGAAGACATTCAATAGCTATTTTTTGATTAAATAAATGAATATGTAAAGAATAAGTATTTTTTTAATCCCAGCTTGATTTACTGCTAATTTGTCTTCTAACCTAGGGCAAGACTTGCCCTCTTTGAACATAAAGTAAACTAACAATAGAAGGGGGAAGAAAAACACTATACTAAGGGATATGACATTACTACCCCAGAGGATTTCTTGGAAGAAAACTTGATTATGTTGAGATACTTTCCTTCTATTCCTAGTTTGTAGAGAGTTTTTATCATGAAAGAATTTTGAATTTTGTCAAACACTTCTTCTGCATCTATCGAGACAATCATGTGATTTTTATCCTTCATTCTGTTCATGTGATGTGTCACATTAATTGATTTCTGTATCTTGAACCATCATTCATTTCAGTGTGCTGTTGGATTTGGTTTGCTAGTATTTTGTTGAGGATTTTTGTGTCTAGATTCATCGGGGATATTGGCCTGTTGTATTCTTTTCTTGTGGTGTCTCTGTCTGGCTATGATATCAGTATAATGCTGGCCTTATAAAATGAGTTTGGAAGTGTTCTCAGCTCTTCAATTTTTTGGAAGTTTTTGAGAAAGACTGGTCTTCTTTTTTTAAATGTTTGGTAGAATTCACCAGTGAATTCATCTAGTCCTGGGCTTTCAATTCAATTTCTATACTAGTTATACGTCTGGCCAGACTTTGTATTTCTTCATGATTTAGTCTTGGTAGATTTTATGTTTCTAGGAATTTGTCCATTTCTTTTAGGTTATCCAGTGTTGGCATATAATTGTTCATAGTGGTCTCTTGTGACCCTTTTTATTTCTGTTGTATCATTTGTGATGCCTCTTCTTTCATTTTTAATGTTACTTATTTCAGTCTTCTCTCTTTTTGTCTTAGTTAATCTGGCTAAAGGTTTGTAAATATTGTTAATCTTTAAAAAAAACCTCAGTTTTATTGGTTTTTTGTTTTGTTTATTTCTTTTCTAGTCTTTGTTATTTCTTTCCATCTGCCAACTTTGGGCTTAGTTTGTTCTTTTTTTTAGTTCCTTCAGGTGTAAAGTTAAGTTGTTGATTTGAGATCTTTCTTCTTCTTAATGTAGGCATTTGTCACTATGAACATCCCTCTTAGTACTTCTTTCACTGAATCCTGTAAGTTTTGGTATGTTGTGTTTTCATTTTCATTTGTCTTGAGGTATTTTCTAATTTCCTTTTTAATTTCTTTTTTGACCCAATGGTTGTTCAAAAATGTTGTTTTTTCCACACATGTTCATGATTTTCCCAATTTTCTTTCTGCTATTGATTTCTAACTTCATTCCATTGTTGTCAGAAAAGATACTTGGTATGATTTCAATCTTCTTAAATTTGTTAAACTAACATATGATCTATCCCAGAGAAAAATCCATGTGTGCTTCAGAAGAATGTATATTCTGCTGCTGTTGGGTCAACAGTTCTATATATGTCTGTTAGGTCCATTTGATCTATAATGTTATTCAAGTCCTGTGTTTCCTTACTAATCTGTTTGGATGTTCTATCCATTATTGAAAGTGAGGTATTGAGGTTTCCTACTATTATCCTATTGCTATCTATTTCTCCCTTATACTCCACATTATTTTATTTATATCTCTATTCCAGGCATTATCACCCTCTGCCTTGTATTATAGTCAGCTATGTTCATTCACTCAGCAAATACTACAGAAGGACCCCCCATGAGCCAAACACTGTTGTGAGTACTGGAAATCCTTCAAAGTACAAAATAAATAAGATTTTCTGCCCTCAAGGAATTTTTGCTTGAACAGGGGAGTTTGACAATAAGTGTTATAAATTGACAATAAGTGTTATAAATATACAAATGATACAGTATGTTAGAAAGTGGTAAGTGCTATGGACAAAAAGAAAAAGTAATGCCAAGGAAGTATGTGTGTGTGTTGGTGAGAATGAGGGGGAGGGCTGTTGGTTGCAGTAAGTAATAAGTAAGGTAGTTAGGGTAGGCTTCAGTGAGAAGGTGACATTCAAACTAAGACCCAAAGGAAGCAAAGGAGTGAGCTGAGGAAGCCAAGAGGATACCTGGGAGAGAGCAGTGCAGACAGAGGGACAGCAGGAGTAAAGGCCTGAAGAGGGACATGCCCCCTCACCCTGCACGTTCAGGGACTCACAGCGTCCTGTCCCTCATCCTCTGCCATGTGCCCAGGACACCATCACTGCCAGCCTTCACTATTTCTCACTGAACCTAATACAATAACATCCTAAGAGACGAATCTTTTCCCTCTATTGAGTCTTCATTATACCAAACTGTGTGACATATACTTTTTCTTCCCTTGACTTTTGCGGTAAAGCCCTCTCTGGTTCTCCACCTCCTCCTGCCTTTGTCCTCCTCTTCCCTCTCACATGCTGAGGGCCCCTCAAGTCCTAGCCTTGGCCTTCTCCTTTACCACATTATCTCCTTAAGTATTATCTTTCCTTTTTATGGCTTTGGTATGATTTAAAATCTACTTCTTGACCCCTGTCCTCTAAATCCTAGGTTCATCTTTGAGTGGATATCCTACAGGCCTTTCAAAACTGAAGTGTCAAAATACAACAGCCCTCCCCACCCTGCCCAGATTCTGCAGTGTTTCCTATGTTTTCTTTCCTGATTACAGCCTCCATATCATCATTCACATTGAGAACCTTGGAATTCCCTGTGTTTGCTTCCTCTCTTCCTCACCTTTTACTTCCAATTACTAACCAATTCTTGCCCCTTTTCTCCTCTCATTTCTGTAGTCACTGCCCCAGTGTGGGTGGGAGCAATTGCTTGGGTGTTCTAGTTGATTGGCTCACGGCCTCCAGTCTCTCCTCTTTGCAACTTGGCCCACAAACTCTAGACAGCTTTGATCATGCTCTGCTTACACCCTTGAACAAATATCAGTGATATTTGGCCCGTATCCCAGTGGGTCAAGGCCTTTTTGGATACTGATGCTTGTCATATGATCTGCACTCCTCCCAGCTTCTTTGAAGTACAAAAGTGATCAGTACCACCATTGTTTTCTGGTTTTCATCCCAGTTGATGTTAAGACATGCCTGGCTCTCTCAAGATATGGCTCATCCCCTAACGGCATCCCCATGATGCTGCAGATGAGACTTCTCACATAAGTGATAGAATCCCAGCCACCCTTCAGTGCCTTAGTACAATCAATTCGGTCCAGGTCAAGAATGCACTGAGTAAAAACAGGCTGCCTTCTTTCCTGAGCTGAGTTATGAGTTGGGAGCATTGATGATCCACTTTATTTTATTCCTGGAAGGCTGATATCTAGAGAGGAAGAATCTAACATCAATAACTAGGGACACGTTCAGTGTGACCTCTTATCTTACGGGCCTTTCTCTCTTTTGCCACCTAAAAAAAAGAAACACTGATGAGCCCTTGTGGACAGCTGTCATTGGCCTCAGTCTCCCCATCACCTTTCATAACTGGACTCCACAATCCTCTCCATTTTGAAGGGGAAAACCAGGAGATGTATTCTATGCTTTAGCTTACTGTGATCCGGACGGAAAAAATATGGAGATGGTAAGATCATTAGGATTTGGAATACTAAGACTTGTCAGAAATTGACTCACTTATCATGATGCTTTGCAATTTAGAAAGGTTCAAAGAAATGAAATCTGGAGCCAGTCCAAGCCCTGCTGGGTGCTTCCCATTTCCTGGCCCCCCTGTTCTTTCCAGTGGCATATGCTGAGTACACCCTGAGTCTGGGGCGCTGTCCTAAGCACTGTATGAAAGCTTCAGGTTATTAGAGGTGACAAAATGCTCTCCTGAATCCCTGGGCTGCAGCTAGTTGGATAAAATTCCTCTAAACCCAACTCCTAAATGAGATGAGAGCCTTGATGCCCTTACTGAGATTAAAACACACAGATTAGCTAGAGAGATTTCTGAAGAAGGGAGGAAATTATCAGTCCTAAATTGGACCTCTTTGCATCTTAAAAAAAAATCAAAGATAGCCCCTTTGAAAAACTCAATCCTTCTAGATTGTTATCTCCCATGTCTATTGCTGTTACTGAGGCACAATGAAATGTTTCAGATGCCTCGAATTCCAGGAATTTGGTCTCTTGCCAGAGCTGCAGAGTGATATGAATAATTTCTGGGCTCTGATACTCAGGATGGATGTATTTCTGGGATTTTTTTTTTTTTTTTTTTTTTTTTTTTGGCGGAGATACCACTGGAGTCTCTCTCTTAGAGAAGTTGGCGATTTCACACTTTGAGACAGGCTCGGAGCCTCCTTTCAGGGTAAGCCACAGCAGAGCAGAGATCTCCACTTCAGGCAACTCTCTCCATTTTTTAAAGTCTTGTTGTAAGAAAAATATGCCAACATCCAGGGGCAAAGATTTGTGAAAGATAAGCCAGCGGTGCACGATACTTTGTTTCTCCGATTTTAATGTACTTAGAATAACGGAGCCAGTGTGAATCTTAGTCTGTAACCTTGGATGTGCAAGAAGTATAACTTACTTTATTTTCCAAAACTCGAGTTCAATTCTATTTTGAGCACCCACCATAATATCAGTCACTGCAGGGGTTCCCCCACCCACAGGGTGCCAGAGTTCGGGGGCCCGTTGGTGGGAAGCGATCACCAAGGCCCCTTCACGCCTGAGGCTGTCTCGTACACAAGACTGCACCAGGTGGCACGTCTGCCTGGAGCGCCACGCAGCCACTTTTCTCACGTTCCTGGGGAACCACTGCTCCCCCGGCAGCCCCTCTGGGAAGCTGGGCTGCGTGCCCACTAAGACCCTCAGCCCTCCCTTCCTGCCCCTTCCTTGTGGTTCTTTTGCTCTTCTTACTCTTCCCCCAGCCCAAGGAGGCTCTCCTTCGGTTCTGGGGGAAACCCTCCTCCCTTTATTCTTCCTCCACGCCACACTGTCCCCACTACGACCCTCCCGCTTGCCCGCCCTGCTCCAGGTCTCTGCATGCCTTACTGCTCTTTGAACACCCCAAGCACACGTGCACCTCAGGGCCTTTGCATGTGCTGTCATCACCCCCAGGAGCAACCTTCTTTTCTGAAATCCATGTGGTTCAATCCAGTGTTACCCACTTCTCCGAGAGGCCTCTCTGACCATGAAAATACACTCTCCCACCCACAGACCCAAATTTCCTTATTCCTTCACCCTGCTTTATTTATCTCCATAGCAATTAGCGTTATCTGACACACGATATATTTATTTGGCTATTTATTTATTATCTGCCTACGCATTAGAATATGAGCTCCACAATGGCAAGACCCTTCTCTATGATATTCCATCGGCCTAGAACAGCACTGGGCACATGGTATATAGTCAATAACTATTTGAAGAATGAAGGAGTGAATGGCTTGTGGGGAGCGCCTAGCCAGCGACAGACACCGGGCTAGTCACCAACGTTCATTCAACAGGATGACAGAGCCAAGGGCGGGCGAGAGGCTGCCCTGAGTTTGGCTGGGTGACTGAGGCTCAGACATCAAGGAGGCCACGGGCAGTGGGGAGTGTGTGTTGGGAGACCTGTGACCTCCAGGTGAGGCTGTGATGTCGGCTGAGGCTTGGAGACCAAGCAGGCGAGGGTGAATGAGGGCCGCCCTGAGGACTGTGGGTGCAGCGTGCAGGCCCACCCACTGTATCCAGCTAGTGCTGGACAGTCTTCCAGTCCACCCTCACGGTGACAAGTGTGGGAGCTGATCACAGAGGACTTTGTAAAGGATGCCTTCTAAGGAAGTCCCATCCACACATGCGTGCCAGGCATTGTTTGGGTGCTGGGGACCCAGCGGGAAAAGAAACAGATAAAAGCTCTGCTCTCAGGGGACTTCCATCCTAGTGGAAGGAGACAGGCAATGTGCAAGCTCAATAAGGAGCGAGTTAGGGAGTGAGGGCCAAGGAGAACAAATATAGCATGGAAGGTACTAGAAAGTACGTGGGTGGGGGGATAGGCAACGCTCACTAGACTCTGCTGCCGGAGGGACAAACGCCAGTGAGCTGCAGGGGTTGCAGGCGAGGCTGTATGACTCAGGAAACAAGAATCTCATCTGAGAATGGACGTTGAGAAGAAGCGTTAGAGATTTTCAGGGAAAAGAGGAAGTGTGAAATGGTCTTGGAGAGTGGGAGATGAGGGACGGCCGCCAGGAAGCACTGAGAACTTATTTGTGGTTTGTGGTCATGGATTTGAAGTCGGACCACTCAGCACGGTGGTGTGGTTTCTCTCCAGCCACATTTTCACATGCGTGCATGCAGGGGGTGGGTGGAAAGTCAGTTTGAATCAGGGGTGTGCTTTTGCCAAGAAAGAACAGCAACAACAAAAGAGAGAGTTGGGGGTATATAGAGGAAGTGGTTATAACTGACCATGGAATTCAAGCCAGATATGAAGGAAAATGAGGCATGGAAGTGTCAGGGGACAGTGAAAATGTGTTAGGATCAATGGATTGAAAGTCCTAAGTTAAAGCTGGAGTATAGTGCAAATAAATTGGGAAGACTGGAGGTAGGATGTGTGAAATGGAGTTCCTGGAGGGGTTCCAGGTATTACTAACAAAATCAAGGGTACGACCGTGGCAGTGAGTGGCTGAAATATGGTAGAAGACAAGACTATTAAAAGGTAGGTCAAAGAAATGAGAAACCAGTAGACCGGGCCGATTATTTATGATATTCAAATCCCAAGAATTATGAAAAGTGTTGTGCTGGGGAGAATGGCAATGTGTGCAAGGAGTTGAATTTTATATTTTCAATCTTCTATAAAAATATAAGGTACAGAGAAAAATTGGGGGTCCAAACGGGTCCTTTTGATAGCTTAGTGGAGAGCCTCTGATCTTTGCCTTCTTGAAGGACGTGTAGGATTTATTTTTAAGATTTTTTTGTAATTTATTCAACTGCCAGTAGTTCTTAGATAGTATTTCCAGCATTGTACGTGGGCTGAACTGGTGTTTGCTGGGAAAAGGTATGACAAACCTTTGCAGGTGAATATGGCGTCACAACAGGAATATCTTGACCGTGAGGAACTTGACTCTTTACTATCTTTCTCACTTCCTCTCTGTCTAAGGAAGAAATTGACTGGTAGACTATTGATTATTCCCAGAAATAACCTTAACAAGAAATGTGTGAGATATATCTAGAGCAATAGCAACTTTTCTTAAAAGAGTAAAAGAAAGCCCAAATAAAAGGGAAGCAATATGTTCCTCAATGGGAAATTTTAATATTGTGAAGATTTTACCTCTCCCCAAATTAAATGTCAACTTCAGTGGAATTTCAATCAAAATATCTAAGAGATTGCTTTGAAGCTCAACAAGTTGATTCTAAAGTTCATCTGGAAGAGTAAATATGTGCAAATAGCCAAGAAAATGTTGAAAAAGAATAAGGAGAAAAGACTGGAATTACTGGGTATCAAAGCAAGCTGTTAAGTTAAAGTAAATGAAAGAGAAAAGATACTGGTACAAAGGAGAGACAAATAAATCGATGACAGACCTAGGTATAAAGGGAAGGTAGTATTTGACTAAACAAACCTTTCAGATTAGTGGGAGAACAGTCTAACAAATGATATTTAGCTATTTGTTAAGGGAAAAAATTAAGTCCTTAAATTACAGTATACATAAAAATAGATTCCGAATAAAAATCTACATATTTTTAAAGTAGATACTAGAAGAAAATATAAGAGGACATCTTAATAAAATGGGGGTGAAGCAAAGTCTTTTACAAAAGCAGAACTCTAAGGACAGAAGTCCAGAAAGATTAACCAACAGATGTGACAGCAAAACTTGAGGAATATTCTGTGCAATAAAAGATTAAAGTGTAAGAACTTCCAGGATAGGCAAAAATGTATTTATTTGTGTTTTTGTTTATTAATAACTGCATTGTCTAAAAGAGGATTTGGGGACACCTACAGCAATGGATAGAGAATAGAATAAAAGATAATACACATGCACACAGGTGAATGAAGATGAAGGAAAAATATATATATAGGAAGACAAAGTCAATGAACAAAATATACTCCATAATACACCCTAAACAACTTTTTTAAACGAACAGCATATTTTTCTTTGAGTTTCCTAGAAGCCAGAAAAAAGAGGAAAACAGCATTCATTGGCCACTTCATAGTGTCCATAAGATAACAATTAAGGTGTTTAAGACACATACAGATTTCTGGTACTGACACTGGAAAGAAACGTGTCTAGTAGGTCCCTTCTGTCTTTGGAAATAAAAAGAGCAATAAATTAATCGAATACAAAGTGACAAATTATTTGTCAAATTTAATGTAGCCATGTATGGGGACAGATGGTTATTAGATTTCTGGTGATCATTTCCTAATGTATGCAAGTGTCAAATCATTATGTAGTATACCTGAAACTAACATAATATTGTACATCAACTATATTCCTCAAAAAAAATGTAATGTAGCCACATAATGTCAAACAAGCCTTGTAGCTGTAGTGTTGATACTTCCCAGATATTGGCAGGCCTTCACCTCTTGTATCTACCAGGCCACTTTACTGGCTTTGACAAGAAATCCAACCGCACCAAGCATTTAATGATTTTTCTAGATACTGAGATTTGAGGGGTCACTGGGAAAGGTCACACAGTCAAGGTCTTGCCACTTCGTTGCCCACTGTCCCCACCCCCTCCTCCCACTCTTTCTTGGCCCCTTCATCCCCTCTCCCAGCCAACTCCACCCATGCTCAAGTCTTCTTCCATCGGCAGCTGTTTCCCTCCCTCTGGTCCTGGCACCAGCCAGTGGGCACCCTACCCTTGGAGCCAGCCATTTACCCAAAGTGGGGTGGTGTAGCATTTCCCCATGAAAATCTGGCCGCTCTCCATCTTGTACACTAGGATCGGGAAGCCAGTCGCTCCTTCCTCACTCCCTCCATCTCCCATCTGGCGAGGGAGATGCTGACCATGTCAGGGAAGTCCCTGCCTCTCCTTCCAGGCTGGCCGATGCAGTTTGGGGTCCACGTGACAGAGGGTTCATCAGCCTAAGCATCTAATTACAGTTAGCTCTCAGCTCCAGCACTGGCTTTATAAATAAATTTCTTATTTTAATTATGAACCTGCACAGTGGAAGGAGCTGATTAAACGAAGAGAAATCTGAAATCACTTCTGATCTGGGCAAAGTAAACAAGTGCCTATTTCCAAGACTGTTCTGCAAATAGAACACAGACACGACATAAAGGACACTCGTCAGATCCCCCCCTCCCCTGCGCTGTTGTTGTTCTTGATGTCTGAAGATGATTTCTTTTTCCGTTCTTTGCTTTAGTTACGAGGATCCTGACAAGTGCCTGCTTCTCTATGGTGATGATCAGGTAGGTGTGTGGAGGGCAGGAGAGGGCAGGAGGGGGCAGTCGGCACTGATTCAGGGGCCAGAAGACCATCTGCCATCCTTTCAGGGAGAAGCAAGGGGGAGGGAAGCGTGTAGGAGCATCTGTGTCTTGAAGCCGAGGTGCAAGAAGAGGAAAGAGAAGAGGAAATACTGCATTATGGCAAATACATAAAATACTGAGAAGTGACATGTACGGAGTGCTGGCCTCTGCCCGGTGCTGTGCCTGGTGCCTTCAATCCTCACACCACGGCCACCAGGCGATGCTCTTATCGCCCTCTGTGGGAACGGGGCCAGTGAGGCACAGAGAAGTCATGCAATTTCCCCAGTTTCCATGCTGCTAGGAGGTGACAGAGCTGGGATTTGAACCCAAGCAGCCTCATCTGAACCTGCATTTAACCACTGTGCTTTACTGGTTCTTAAGTAAAACGAAAGGGATGTTCCAGGTAAATGTGTGAAGAAATGGGGCTGGGAATGAAGGAATCACTCGGACAGCTTTAAAGGGGGAGCACAGGTGGAAACGCACGTTTGGTTGGCCTCCCATTGGGCAGGGGAGGCTGCTGTTAATCAGGGCCAAGAGGAAAGGGGCCAGGAGGGAGGAGTCCTTCTCTGGATTTTGCTTCACAATTAGAAATAAGGTTTAAATGCAAATTCTGGTGGAAGAGGAGACAGAGTGATGTAAACACAACTGAAGTCGATGGTGTGATGTCCTAGAATCTTTTTGAAGAGCACATTGGAACAGGACAAAGACAAAACCACGAGGAGGGCGCCAGATTCTTGGATCAGAGAGTGGGACAGAGGAAGAAGGAAGAGGGCCTGTGGCTGACACTGAAATGCACTGGTCCCAGTTTCTAATTTTGCTCGGGTGTCACCTTTCTATTTTCCCTAGAGCCCTTTAAGACAGGTTTTTTTTAAATTGAGGAGCCGTTAGAGGGCAGATGGGCACTCCTACAGAGACCTACAGTCCCGGGCCCTGCACGGCGGGAGCGGGGAATCTGCACTCACGGCCCAACTCCAGGGGGCGCCACCCACACAGACTGCGACACGAATGGTGTCTCTGGATGTGTGTTGCGCAGCGTCCAGGCCTGGAATTCCCCTCCCAGTGGAAGCTGGCACCAGGATGGGATGGGAGAGGCAAACCCACCCCATGCCCGCAGGGTCATTCGTGCCCCTGTGGTCACCAGCCCCAGGCGACTGTTAAATCCGGCTCCCGGGCTCTGCCTGTCCCCCGCGCTCTAGTCCTGGGTGCCGTCCAGCCTGGTGACTCTGGCAGTGGTCCAGCAGAAGCCAGGGAGGCGAAGCCAGGGCCCATGCAGGCGATGCTGCCTGTTCATTATAATGCAAGTTCATTGGCAAAAAATGCAAATGATTCATTTCACTTCATCCTTCTGACAGACTGTGCTCGTAGCAATAACTGGCTGCTCTCTGCACCTGCCATCGCTGCTGCACTGCTCACTTTGAGTGGAAGGCCGGCCACACTTCAGGTGTATATATAGCAACCGTCGTGAAAGCCGCCTGGGGGAAACTCGATCATCCACTGCCCCCTAGTGGACCGGACGTGAATGAGCCCGTACGCCGTGTTCCTTTGATTTAGGTCCTAAGCGAATCAGAGTCGTGTTTTTGTTTCAGGAATAGTTTGCGGGGTCTGCTGCTTTCATCGCTTTTGCTCGTGGCTGTGGTTCTTAATTAACAGCACTTTAGTAAGAGAAAACGTCAATCATGGGTCGCTCTTTTGTGGAGCTATATTTGAATGTTAAAAAGTCTCGACATTTTCAAACAGTATTGAGCCTTCAAATGATGCTCATTTTAAAAATCAAATATTCTTTAGGCTGAAAAGAGGCTTCCGGTGAAGGTAGCGTTCAAGAGCTCATGTTGCCATCTAGCAAAGTTATGAGTTGTGCCTGAGAGAGAAGTAAGTTTATTTACGAAGTAGAAGCACTGGCTCTGCCTGTTTTATCACCTAAGGTCACCTGACCACCCTTCGGCAGCTTTCAAGGCCTTCACAATTTGCATATTTTTTGATGGGTACATATCCCTGGAATCGGGGACACGTTCAGCATAAGGGAAGCTACACTGACGACCTGCTGGCAACGACAAGGGAAACGATTCATCATTGTCGTACCACAAAAGGCTGTCTCGATGTGTGACTATCCTTGGGCTTCTTTCTTTATTGCATCTGGCCCGGGATTACGCACTTAAAGATCATTTGATAATACTCATCAGTGTTGCATTCAGCATACTAAGAAATCTGTTTTTTTTTTAATTTTTAAAAATTGAAGTATAGTTGATTTACATCTCTGCTGTACAGCAAAGTGACTCAGTTATATACACATATAGACATTCTTTTTTCATATCCTTTTCCATTATTGTTTATCACAGTATATTGAATATAGTACCCTGTGCTATACAGTAGGACCCTGTTGTTTATCCATCCTGTGTATAATAGTTTACATCTGCTAATCCCAAACTCCCAGTCATTCCTTTCCATCCCCCACTTCAAACCCCTTGGCAACCACATGTCTGTTCTCTATGTCCATGAGTCTGAAGAAACCTGTTTCTTAAGAAGGTTAATAATCTACTTTTATACCCTTTCTAAGCTATTTGCACATTGCAAGGACCTGAACAGATTTGTAACTATTTCAGAGTTAAGTGACATCATTGTTCTGATCTTTTGGCATATCTACCACTAGAATATTGTAGATACTAGACTAACTCCCCTTCCATAGCCTGGACTCTTACCACAAAGACCTCAATTAATAAGGTCTAGGCCAATCATGTCCAGAGTATCCCTTGTATGTATGGATTAGCTTTTCACCTATGCATCTAGAATGATGCTAGTTATGTGCCATTCTTGAGAGAACTGAAAAAAAAAAAAAGTCCCTCGAATTATTTTCTGTGCTTAGTGGTACAGATGAGGAAACTGGGCAGAGATGGTTACATAAGAAGTGGTATCTGGGTGAGATTAGCATGGGGGTAGTGCTATATTCCCCCTAGGACAGCCGTGTTCATTTAATTCATTTATTTCGGGCTGACTATAGGGTACACATAGTCCTGATGATAGGAAACTTCTAAGAGAGAAAAATGTTGGTGAGAGAGCTTTGGTGTATCAGCATAGAACAGAACTCAAATGTTTCCACGTCTGTGTAGATCAGAAACCGCAGTAAATGAAGTGCTTCAGAGTTCTTCCTGAGCAAACTGTAGTTTTCCCCCAGAATGCCACAGGAAGTGCTGCTGGTGATTCATCAGGTTAAACTTTTCCTCCTTACTCAGAGAAAAATGAAGCTGCTGTCCAGTGTGAAGGCCCAGTGGGTTCTGGGCCCTGGGGATGGGGTGGGGTGCAGGGGGAGCGGGAGGAAGGCTTGTGTACTGACCGGTCAGAACATTCCAGCCGTGAGACTTGAATGGTTGCTGAAGAACATAGTGAAAGCTTCAACTCATGGAAATTTTCAATCCAATAATAAAAATTAAATAGGCGCGGGGTATAACTTATCAGAGAGAAATAGGTCAGTAGAGCTGCCTTCCTGTAGGTCCTCATACCAGCCCAATGAAGCTCTGTGGCTGCCTATTTTTTAAAGTTGGGCAAGACGCCTATCAGATGTCTCCATTTTGCCTGACCTAGTTTAAATCAGTCAGTCAACATGTCTCATGGACCCGGAAGCCCCAGAACTGAGCGGTCGTCTGGTCTACCCCCGGCCTCCTCAGCCAATATCTTTGAGGTATCATCTCTAAGGAGGTGCTGGAGTAGGACTGAATTAGGTGCTAGAGGCAAGGAGAAGGGAAAACAAATTGGGGTCGTAGGCAAAGCTAAGAATATTCTTTCAGCCACGTTGGGAATTTGACAACCTAACTAGAAGAACCAAGGCAAAATACATGGGAAATGATTTAACAGTACACATAAAGAAGGCACATAGAACACAACCAATATTTCTGCTTTCTGACCTTATCCTGGTGCTTCCTCCTGTTAAGATCATCGGCCTCCCTGCACGTGGGAGGTGGGCACAGTGGTACAGCAGGCGGAGGTGCACAGAGAGAGGCCCTGTCCCGATCTGGCCGTCATTCAGCCGAGAAGCTGGCTTTCCGTGAGGCTGCGCGCACGCCATGCTGCAGAATCCTCTCCAGCTGGTCTCCAGCCAGGCTGCCTCATTGGTGATACTGAGCAGGTTTTATGTAAGAGTTTCAAAGCTGCTGCTGCTGCTGCTGCTGCAGCAGCAACTATAACCTGGCCTTTCATGTCTCAGTCTAGACAGATGCAGGGTTGAATAAAGGCTTCCTCCAAGCCCCGTGTCACGTTGGCCATCTGGAACGTAGCCGACCACTCATTTAGCAAATTGCTCTGTTTAAATGCAGCTGCTGTGTCTCAGTGTTTTCTGCTACCAAGACAGATCGCATGATTCCTCTGCCTTCATTTCTCTAAGCCGTTCCTCTCAATCTGCCTGGGAACTTAAAAAGCCTGTTAATGCATGACAAGGCACTTGACCTGCATGATTTCAAGCCTGGAAGGAGCATTCGTCTTGTGCTGGGCCGTCCTTTCCTCAAAAGCAAGGGCACCTTGCCTGTGCTCCCTGTCTTAATGAAAGCCTCCTTTATATTAAGAGTCCCATTCAGCTCCACCATGCCCAGCTATCCGACACTGTAAATATTACCCTTTAGAAATGCATCCAGAGGCCTGGTGCAGGCGGCTGGCCTGGCAGCAAGTAGGGAGGTGACCTCAGACCTCTGTGGACAGAAAGGTGTGCCTGACAGCTTGGTGCCTCTCTCCTTTTGGAAGCAGGGATTGCAGTCATTAGCAGATAATGTCAACAAAGCCCCTGAGATGGTTGGAATAAGAGTTGGAAGCAAAATGATTTCAGACTAGCAATGAGCGCTCAGGTTTGGTTTTGTTTTCTTTTACATTGGTTTTCTTTTTTCCAAAGGAAAAGGAAAAAGGGGAACCACCATGGCTAAGCACTTGATTGTCAGGATGTCACTGGTCACCGTGGCCTGGTCTTGATTATCATCTGTTGTTTATCAAGCAAACAATCCTGCTGTGACCACTGGTTTCACCAACTGCTTAACTCATTTGGGGTCATGGTATCTTTAAGTCTAGAAGTCAGAAGGCAAAAAAGTGAGTGTTTATTAAATAAATACCATGTGCTCCACCCTTAGCTAGGCCCAGTGGAAAAGAAAAAAAAAAGTACAGTAAATGATCTTTGCCATTGAATCCTTTAGGAGACAAAAAGAAACAAATACAGAGTATTTAGCACAGGGCAGTTGGGAGGTATGTGGGTTTGGAGTCAGATTTCCTGGGTTTAAATCCCAGATGCAGTTTGGGGCAAATTCACCTTCTGAACCTCAGTTTTCTCATCTGCAAAACTGGGTGGACATTTATTTATCTATTGGAGTTATTTTTAGTGGAGATTGAATCAATTTTGTACATTGTAAGAATTCAACAAACCCTACTAATGGTAGTTGAAGGATGCACAGTCTTGACTATAAATGCTAGAGGAATTCAGAGGGAATGAAGAACGTTTTGGACTGGGAGAAACAAGGCAATCAATGGGTTAGCTAGATCCTGAAGGAAATATAAACTCTGGGTAGAGGAAGAGATCTGATATGAGCAAGACATAGAGACAGCGGGCAGATTAGGAGGCGGGGCAGCTAGGTGGACCAGAGGGAAGAGCTCTCACTTTGGGGTGTAGGGGTGGAAATGTTGAATGGACGAGGAGCTCCACTGATGGAGAATCTTGAAATCAAGCTAAAGGGTTTTTACCTAGTCTAATTGGTAACAGGGAACCATCGTGATTTCTTTAGCCGGAAAGTGACAGAGGGAGAGCCGTGGGTTAGAAAGACTTACCTGGTGCCTTGGGTGGTTAACTGGAGAAACCGGGGCTGGAAGACAGGGTCCAAGCCCCGCACTGTTCCAGGCCCGAAGGATGAGGGGTTAAGTGGAGGTGGCCCCAGGGTGGATGGGGTAGAATAAGGCTGGTGTTCCCTTCCCCACAAGACAGCCTGATGCCTAAGTAAACACCGGGAGGGAGGCAGGGAGGGAGCGGGGGGGAAGGAAAATTGCAAGAAACCCGTTTTTATGGAGCACCCTTTCCGAGCCGGGCTTCCTCAGCCCTTCTCATTTTATCCGGATCCAACCGTAGGCCCTCAAGACGCCAAGAGACTAGCAGGCCCCAGGGGCTACGGAGCCTCTCAGAAGGGGAGCTGTGTTCCAGCCCGATGGGCTAATCCGTGTGGCTTATACCTGTGGAGAATGTGACATCCTACACACGCAGGGTCGTGTGGGAAACTGCAATCCCAGCTTGGGATTCAGGGTAGAGCTGCAGACGTGGGCGCCACTAGCTTAGGGAAGACAGCTCAGCTCTGATACTACAGGAGCATGAGAGAAAGAGAGAGTGTGTGTTTTGGAAGAAAAGAGCAGAGGATTAAGATCCCAACCTTAGAGGCACAAGGAAGGAGCTGAGAGGGGCAAGGAACCAGAAGAAGCCATGGGAGGAGAGGTGTCCAGGAGGAAGGAGCTCATTAGTAGCTGAACATCCAGGGAACTCGGGGAAGATGAGAGACTGAGACAATTGCATTTGATGTATTAGAAATGGAGCCTGTAGCAAGAAAAATGTCAGTGGAGGAACAGGGAGACAAGCCAGATTGCAGGGCTCTGAGGAGGGAACGTGGGGGAAGAAAATGACACATTGACTAGGAGAGATGTGGAAAGAGGGCAAGAGTATACCGTGATTTCTTGAAATAAAATGAGTTTCTAAATGGTACTGTAATCGCAGGAAAAAGTGACAGAACCCAGGGACACTAATGTAATACTCATTAATAGACTATGCGCTGGAAAAATATTACAAAAGACGCATGATGCAGAATTTTGGGTGTATGTCATACTAAGGTTAAAAAAAAAAACAAAAAAAACAACACACTGAGATGCCTTTTGTATCCAGACTGAGCAAGAAAATGACATGACCTACTGTGAACTCCACAGACTGTGAACTCAGCTAAGACCACAGCTCGATCCAGCGCTGATCCACCTGAGCTCAGAGACCACGTGAAATGTAGCAAGCCCAGAGCTTATGCCACTTAAGACTTCTGTTACCTTGGGCATGCCATTCAAGCTCTTTCTGCCTCGGTCTTCTCATCTGTAAAATGGAAATAATAAAATCGCCTACCCCAGAGGATTATTGTGAAGATTTAATGAAGTAAGGCATGCAAAGCAGCTCATTAGAGCAGTACCTGGCACTTATTCAAGGAGATATTTCATCACGGGACACCATCAACAAACTAGCAGTGTTGATTTCATACGAGAGACAGCAAGCTCTGCTATTCTACACGCCCTGCTGTTATGCAAGTGTTTTTCTCTGTGTCAAATGCTGTTCCAAGTGCAGGCCACTGGGAGAAATGTCCGGGAGTGATCAAGGTCCTCCAAGGGCATGGTCACATGCAATATGGGGCTCCCTGTGACCCCGGTCTGAGCATTTGGACAGGGCGGCCTGTCCAAACTCATGTTCCACTCAAGGTTATGGCAGCTCCACTTGCTGGATATGAAGGCCCAGCTGTTTGGCGAGAAACAGAGACACCTGAAAGCTATCCACTCCCTTTTAAATGGAAAAAGATTGCTTGTTGTTTCTGCTGAGGGAACACCAGCATTTAGTGTGCAGGAAATAAATGGAATGTGTTGGCTTTTTACTTCTGAAGGGAATTTATTTTTCTTTTCTTTTTTGAACTGTGTTGCAGGGCTGTGTGAACATTCTGGTTTTGGCTTCTGTCGGTGAACTATTAAGGTAAATATTGAAGTTTAAGTCGAATTTCTAAAGGTAGGGGAATAGCACTTTTTTTTTAAAGCAAGGACATAATCTCTTTATGTAACTGTTGCCATGGGGTAAAAGAATAAACCCAGAAAATGCTCTTACGATAGCTTAGGGGTTGGCTTTGCTTTTTCTTCTTCTTTCTAATTTTCCCATTCCCACCCCGTGCTGTACTCATTTGCCTGCTCTGCTCTGATGTTCCCCTCTCCTGGATACCACTACGGACCTCCAAAGTTGGTGCATTTATTCATTCGTTCAAGAAATGCTTTCTGAGGATGGATCAGATCATTCTGCTGTGTTCAGAGGATAGAGCAGTGAAACCAAAACTAGTCACAGAAGGTCAGGGTGGACATTGCAACTAAACATAAAATCTTCAGCGTATCAGCTAAAACCTCATCCGCCTGTGTCAGTCAGGGTGGACATGCTGCTGTAACAAACAAGCCCCTACATTCAGTGGCTTCTCACATTACAAATGTATTTGCTGCTCATGTAACAGCTCACTGCCTGTACTCGGTGGGTGGCTTCCACGTGGTGATGCAGGGACCCAGGCTCCCCTCGGGTCTTGGATCCTCTGCATCCAGGCAGCATTTGAGGAAGAGCCTGGGTCCTGTGGGGGATGTTTGGGGCTACGCCCGGAGGTGCTGTGGGTCACTTCTGTCCGGATTCCCCAGACCAGGCACACGGCACCCCGATTGCCGTGGAGGTCACGAAGGGTGAACAAGCACAGGGGGAGATGGGTTTGGTGGGTTGTCAGCCTGTCGTTGCCAAGCGACCTGTGCAGGAGGTACCAAGAAAACAACACGCCGTATGTCTCCTGGGACATTTCTGCTGCTGGCACCAAATCCCCTGTCACCAGGGATTCCTCTCTCCCCATCGCCTCTCCCTTTGCCCCTTTCTGCTCCTCTCTGCCACTGGCGGGCCCTCTGAGTCCATCTCTCACAGCCTCTGGTAGAGGTCATATTGGCCTGGCTACAAACGTCACACTGGGAATGTGTCCTTCTCCCCATCCCAGCTTTTCAAATTCCTCTCCCGCCTTCAGCACTCAGATCAAACCCTGCCTCTTCCACGAGGCCGCCCCGATTACCGCACAAAGCCCTCCCTCTGCATCATCTGTCCCTGACCTGGGCCTTCCCTCTTCACCTCCTCTTTGGGAGCTTTTATAGATACGCCTCATCTTTCCAACAGACTTAATGCCACTAGAGAGGACAGCACCTGCCACCCAGCAGGAGCTCCAGACATGGTTGTGAGAGAGGAGAGTGAGGTGATAGGACACAGCGGTTCAAGCTCTGTCCTCGAGGCTTGGCTGCAGCCAGACCCCACGGCTGCCCCGGCGTCCTCATCCATAACCCAAAGACAGTAACGTCTGCACCGCCTCTCCTCCCAGAGGGGCTCTGAGGTTCGGATGAGGTCATTCAGGTGTATCCAGAAGGAGTGCAAGGAAGGTTCGTCCCCAAGTGATCCGACCGAGAGGCAAACGCGCAGTGTCCTCGGGGGCGGGGGGGGGCTCAGGTGGGTCCCAGCACCTGCCAGGGAGCAACAAACTCCCGTGTATGAGTGAGACAAGGAGGTGAAGGGGTGGCCGTCTGGGGGGGCTTCTTGGAAATAGGAGGTGTACTCCGAAGTCAGTGGGAAGGGGTAAGTCTGGAAGGAACACCCCTGACTTCAGGCACTGAGGTTAGCGAAGGAACAGCTTTTGCAAACAAAAGAAAGAGTTGGTAAAATCACCTTGTGGCTGCATTCAGACTCGGCTTAAACCCGCACCGGACGCCCTAAAGACAAGCACAGGTGCGCCCAGGACCCAGACTTAAGTAAACCCGGTCACTGCCCCCTGCCAGTTTTGCCTTTGCCCCAGCCTCTGGGTGCCCTCTGGGATGTCACTCAACCTGAAGGGCGGCTCCAGGCTCGGGCACGGGAGGGCCTGCTGAGTCCCAGGCTGACCCAGCATCTGTGAGGTGTGGGACGGAGGGATCTGCGGAGGAGAGAGGCCTTCCCCCGCTTGAAAATGTGGGAGCAAATACAAGCGGCAGCCCAGACTTCCAGAAAAGGCTTAAAGTTAATGCTGAGCCCGACACCACAGCTTAAATGTAAATCCCACCCTGACCCCAATGACCTCTTATGAGGAGACACAGATTCCTCTGAATGGACGTAGCACTGGTTGATTTTAAACTTCTGGGGTAATGAGAAAACCACAATCTCTACAGAACATTTAATTTCTGCTTAAGCAGAAGCCAAGTGGATTGAAATCCAAGCATCTTTGCTCTTTTGCTCATTTTTGGAAACTGCCAGAAAGAGAGGTGCGGGGTCCCTCTCAGGGGAAGGTCACACACCACACCCTCCATCACTCAGGGAAGACGTCACTCTGGGTCACTGTGCTGTCTCTCTTTGTGGCTGTGGGCCCTCTCTTCGGCCTGTCACAGCGACGCTGGGAACACAGAAGCACGGAGGTGAGGGCCGTCCTGGTGGAGCATTCAGAGGCCGGTCTCACTTTCAGGGGTGCTGCACGCTGACACACGAGCTGCAGCGCAGGCACGCAGAGATCCGCGGAGGCTCCCGGGCACAAGCAAGCCCTCCAGCGACACTCGGCGCAGACGCCCTAGGGACACCCCCCCAGGCTTCCCACGGGTAAATGTGCACACACCCGTGAACGCGCCGCGGTCCTCCACACCTGCAGAGCCACCTTCACGTTCACCCCGTGGACGCCCTGCACGTACTGTCAGTCACACGCGCGCACGCACGCCACGCCTTCCCCAGTGTCGCCACACAGGCGCTTTACAGACGCCCACACATCCTCCACAGACACCTCAAAGTATACCCCAAGCCCCCCGCGACGGCGCTCCAGAGGTCTCCCCCGGATTCCCACACGGGTCTCCCCCAGATTTCATCCCACCGTCTCCCAACGCAGACACTCACGGACGCCCTAGAAAGCACCCCCTCCTCCCTGTGCACCGCGCAGGCCCAGCGCTGTCACCTCCAGCACCCTCACACACCAGGGGCACAGCCAGTGCCCCCCGACCCCGCGCACGCGGGCAGCCACACACCCAGGCCCCGTGCACACGCACACACAGAGCCGTGTCCGCAACTCAGACGCCCAAGCGTGTCCGCCCCCTCCCCGCGCTACGGCACCATCCCCACAGACAGACTCTCAGCCAGACCTCACAGACCTCGCAGAAACACGCTGTCAGACACGTGAACGTGGAAGCTCACAGGCCCAACAAGCGCAGACGAAGACACAGACGCCTCAGCTTCGCTTCTTCGATCTGTCATTTCAAGCACTCTTCCGGCTGTCATCTTGAAAATCACTAACAGTCCTTGAAAAGCTGTTTAAAGACAACTGAGAATATGGTGCAACCCTCTCTGGTCCTGGGGAAGGGGACAGAAATCCACTGAAATGAGATCAAATGGTGCCCGTGAGAAAGTCAGCCAGGGGACACCTCCCACCACGCCCTCCAAGGGTGGCCTGCAGAGCCCGCAGACCCAGGGGTGGCTTCTGGGACACACTGGCCCCTTTGTCCCCCAGTGGCCTTGTCAGGAAACAGTCTGTTCTGACCCCTTTCTCGCGGGAGGCTTCATCCTGATCTCAGAGACAGCTTTTCCTCCCATACAGCCCTGCAGCTGGTCTCCGCACAATACAAAAGTAGAAGAAAAAAGAGGTGATGCTCTAAAAAAATCCTCAAATTCTCTTAGAAAATAGGTGCTTCTAAAGAGGGGTAAATTGTGCCTGTTAGGAGGAGGAGGGGAGAGACAAGGAGATCAGAAAGAAAACCAAGAGGATGGATAAAGGGACTAGAATGCAAGAAATAGCCCAGACCAGCTGGTGGCCATCTGGGAACCGCAGAGAAAAGGAAGAACAGAGTTGCTGAGTTTCTAGCAAGTGGGTGCAGTTTCTCATGAGAGGAGATTACTGCTTTGAGGAAGTGGAAAGAAGCCAGGGCCGTTTTAAAAAAAAAAAAAATCGAGTGGTTTCCCTAAGGATTGGATTGCAGTGAGTTTGCTCCAGTCTGAAGTAAACTAGTTAAGGACATTATCATTTGGGGGAAAGTTAGGAGGTTAGCAGGCGTCCGAGGTGCAGTGATATAGAGACTTCATCTCTGGATGTCGATGTAAAAATGGACAGTGGAGAAAAGGGAAAGATATCTGGATATACCTCATACAGATGTTTTTTTAAACCTCAAGTAAGACCATAAGGAAGGCCAATGACTATAGGATAAGCAGCAAATTATTGTAACCAACTGTTTTGATTTCGGTAAAAATTTGAGGTAAATTGAATGTGTTTGCATAGGGGCTGTCTATAGACGGGAAATAAATTATAAAATCAATATGGACTGTGCGATACAGAAAGACTCGCCCCACAGAGAACTGCAGGTCAGTGTGTCTGAAACTCAGCTCTTTGTGTCTTTGCCACCCACCAAAAATTAGCATGTCCTCTCTCTTCCTCCGGAGTGGAAGGCACGCCACTAAGTGGTGATGCCACCACTTAGCTCCCACATGCAAATAATTGGCCACCACGTCCTGACAACACTGTCCCTTTAATAACTCTAACCTGGGCCCCCCTTTCTCTCCCCATGGCCACTGCCCCATGCAACCTGCCATCATCATCACAGCAAACTCCTAACTGGCCTCCCCGGCCCTAATGTTGAATCCCTGCACAGCGACCCCCACATTTTCATAGGGTGGTTTTGGAAAAAAAAAAAAAAAGCAGATCTAATTTCTCTTCATTCAGTATTTGCTCTAGGTGCTGGGATACGTTGGTGAACAAAGCAAAGATATCTGCCCGCACAGAGTTAGAGTTTAATGGGAGGAGAAAGACAATAAACATCATGTTTTGTATGATATCTTGGAAGGTGATAAATGCTGTGGAAAAGAGGAAAAACACAAGCAGGGTACAGAGTATCAAGAGTGCCGAGTGTGTCGGGGTTCCCTGGTGGCGCAGTGGTTGAGAGTCTGTCCGCCGATGCGGGGGACGCGGGTTCGTGCCCCGGTCCGGGAGGATCCCACGTGCCGCCGAGCGGCTGGGCCCGTGAGCCGTGGCCGCTGGGCCTGCGCGTCCGGAGCCTGTGCCCCACAACGGGAGAGGCCACAACAGTGAGAGGCCCAAGTACCGCAAAAAAAAAATAATAATAATAATAAAAAGAGTGCCAAGTGTGTGTGTGTGTGTGTGTGTGTGTGTGTGTGTGTCTTTAAGTACTGTGGCCAGAATAGGCCACAGTGAGAGGCTGGCATTTGCTCAGAGCAGGGGATGGAGTGAACTCCATGAATAACTGGGGGAAGCACATTCCCTGTAGACACGATAGCCAGAGACAGGCCCTCAGGTGGAATGACCTGGAGGGCTCTAGGAACAGCAAGGGCCATGTGGCCGGAGCAGAATAGATAGAGCGTGAGAAGGGCAGGGGTGAGGTCAGGGGTGAGGTCAGAGAGCTAAGGGAGCTTGGTCACATGGGCCTTGTAGCAGGTGGACCCACTGCAGGGTTTTAAGCAGCGGGTGACCTGCTCTGACTTCCATATTGAACAGTCACTCTGGTGATGATGGTGACCAGGGGTAGCAGAAGAGATTGTGAGAGACCGTGCTGTGTCTGTCCTGCTCAGAATCCTGCAGTGACTCCCCTTTGCTTTCAGATAAAATCTGAACTCTGCTGTGTGACCCACAAAACACTCCAGGATGAGGACCCCGCTTCTTTTTCCAGATTTATCTCTTCCTGGCTCTTTCACAGCCCCAAGCCCTGCCACGTTCTGAAGCAGACGGGCTTCTAACAG